>NC_134601.1:67778470-68089303 GCF_037038515.1 Microtus pennsylvanicus
AGGCCTTTGAAGGCTTTTACACTTAGCACTCACTGAATCTGATCTGTAAACTTTGCATCCTGTCCATTGCCACATGAGGAGTCTCCACCATGTGCCGCGGTCCCCAATAACAGCGCTGTGATGGAATTGTGTGACACTTTTTCCTGGGTAGGGAACCCATGTCTGACCAACTTGTGGTTAAGGAGTTTATAGAAACAGGGGTGATTCTAAAGCACTTGCATCACTAAAAGCCCACTCTCTCTCGGTTGAGGACCCACGGAGTCTGCATGTATCTGAATCTCCAGAGGTGGTGGATGACTAAAAAGCAGCATCAATCTCCAGACCAAACAGACCTGATGCACATATGACCTCACAGAGACTGTGACATCACTCACGAGATCTGCAGGAGCTCAAGCCAGATAAAATCCAGGCATGGAGGAGGGGAAGTGGCCACAATGCCCTCCTTGTTGACAAGTAGCTATTAGTGATTGATAGCTGCTTGGAGAATGAAAACATTTTCTCAATGGAGTGACACTAGGTATAGCAAACACACCCCAGAACAGGCCTCCTGCCCAGTCGTTTCCAGGATAAATAGGACTCCATGGTTTTGTCTTTAACTTATAAACAGACAGTTTTGTTTATTTTAAGCATGAGAAACAGCATAATGTTAAGTTGGGAAAAGATAGGGAAGGGAGAAAATATGATAAAAATGAATGAAAAATTTAAAAATAAGGAAAAATGAAAAGTAAAATATATATGTTGAGGTGGGGCTGAGGGGATGGCTCTTGCAAAAGACCTGACTTCAGTTCCCAGACACCAAATGGTGACTCACAATGGCCTGTTATCTAGTTCCAAGCAAACTGACACCATCTTATGATTTATGTGGGCAAATCCACAAAAACACACGGAGATAAAATACCCATACACATAAAATTAAACAAAACCTGAAATAATATGATACAACTATTGATTTTGATAATGCTCTTAGTCATAGGAACACAGTTAAGTTTGCAGTAACTACTAACAGCCATCTGTAATGTGAGTCCACCCTGGGCTATTTAGTTCTTGTTTTTTTAGCCCATGTTACATAGCAAGACGTACATACACATTCACACACACACATTCTCCACATATCTGTACATTTATATATTTACTTCACTATTAGTGTGACTCTATATCATAAGTGTTGTTGAAATCCTCATTGTACACAAGAAATGAAAGGCCCAGAGAGACTGAATAAGTAACTTCCAAGTCACAGAGCAACTAAGATGTTACCCATGATTTAGTCATGCCTCCTAGTCATCCTGATCATTGTGAGGTCAGGAGGCAACCTGGGCACTCAGTATGTAACCATATGAAGGAGGCAGTAGATACAGGAAACTGAGAAACACCCAAAATGGCATATTCGCGGCTCATTTCCTAGACTCTGGCAACTACTTGCTCTCCACTCTATGATTTGGAAAAAGATCAGAAATTCAAGGGAGGGGATCCCAGGTGGGCCAGACACTGGTTCTCAGACTTTATTCACTGGAAGGGGTATATGAAAGAGAGATGAGTGTGTGAGGAGAAAGTATGCGGACACTTGTTTGTCTGCCTCCCTAATTTCCTGCAGTGGACCAGAACAAAATCTACCTTTGATGGGGAATGTTGGCCCAGTGAGAAAAGAACAGAAAATCTTCTCGCCAGTATCTCTCTCAACATCTAGGAGTCAAAGATGTGAATGACACTTCACACAAAATGTTCCTGTGGAGCCCAGCAGTGAGGACAGGAAGGACCATGAGCAGAAGGGGAGAAGTGTCAGGGCTGTGAGACCAAGATACAGCCAGTCACTGGGAGGAGCTGCTCTGATGTGTTTCCTGGCAACTGTTGTCACATTATCCACAGTGGGCACATGATGCATGAAACTGATGTCACGAAGCTCCTGAAATCACAGCTGGAACCATGAATTCATATGTTCTGGGTAAAGACTAAGTCTTCAGCCATCTAGACTTGCTCTTGTGGAGATAGGAACCAAAGGCAGGGCCTTAGCCTTGTGCTCCTTGCTTTCTATTGTGGAGGGCTTCCTGGTGCTAGATGGACACACTGGCAGTCAGAGAATCTTAGAGCACCTGCTCTGTGGGATCATCTCCTTTGCTTGGCCAGAAGGGAATGGCGGTACACCCTGCAGCTCTCCCCTCTGCTCATTGTCCCTGTGTTCTTTCTCAGGCCTGACAAACCCCTCATTCTTGCCTTCCAGGTTTAAGATCTGAGGATTCTGCCACCTGCCCAGGCTGAAGCCGTCCATCTACTATTGCAGGCGGCTTCAGTGCCCTTCCCAACCAAGGCCAGAACAACTCATTCTGTGTCCATGGTCCCAGGTAGGCTGAGTGGCCCATTCTTGCTTAAAAGGCTTTATTGTTGGTCAGGCCTGAAACATGAGCAAGAAAATAACTTCCAGATGGCTAGACTCACCCTGACTGGTGTACAGTTTCATCATCTTCTCTCTCCACTCAGCATGATTCTGGGAAGACTGTGCTGGCTGTCGCTGGCTGCTATCTAATCTGAGAGCTGGTGCACTGCCCCATATGAGCTGAAGTATAACCAAGATCTGAGCCAGATGTCCGGAAACCAGACTGTCTCCATTGTGCAGAAGGAAAGAGACTAAAAAGACCTAGGATTTGAGTATGATGGCAGTTGCCAGTGAAGCTATTAGGCATAAGGTGAGCTCTGGGAGGGACCAACAGACCACAAAAGAAAGGCCATAGAACAATGGGTAGGCAGCCTAAGGTCCTGATGTGGCATTAAGATAATGATGGTGGCCTACCTGGGGTCAAGAGAAAAGGAGAATGGCAGTGGGAGACTCTGGAATAGCCAGCTCAGGACCTTCCAAACAAGATGTGAACAACAATGGGGGATGGTGGTCCATATTAGCTGGATCAGATAAAAACAGCCTCAAGACTTCCTCTGCAGGGTGGCATGCAGAGTGCTCTAACCCTTTCCCCAGTAAACTTTCAACTTAGGTTTGTCCTTTCTTTCTTTCTCTTTTTCTATCTATCTATCTATCTATCTATCTATCTATCTATCTATCTATCTATCTATCTTTCTTTCTTTCTTTTTTATCTCTCTCTCTCATACTTTCTTTCTTTCTCAGGGTCTAAGTCAATGTTTTCAGACTATACCCACCTTCTTTTTTAGTACAGCTATTTTTTTAAAAAAAAATTACATTTCTGATTATC
The DNA here is from genome assembly GCF_037038515.1 of Microtus pennsylvanicus. Lineage (NCBI taxonomy): Eukaryota > Metazoa > Chordata > Mammalia > Rodentia > Cricetidae > Microtus > Microtus pennsylvanicus. The sequence goes on from NC_134601.1 coordinate 67,781,665, forward strand.
TTGTATCCCAGCTACACACTTGATCCTAGATCTGAGGGGATAGCTCAGTTAGCAAGGTGCTTGCTTTGCTAGCACGAGGACACAAATTCAACCGCCAGAATCTAAATTAAAACTCTAGTTCTGGTAGCCTGTACTTGAAATCCCAGCACAAAACTGTGCAGATGTAATGTTCCTGGGGTTTACTGGTGAGAAGGCTTACCCTATTTTGTGAGCTTCAGGCCAATGAAAGACTGTCTCAGAAAAAAAAAAAGAGGACCGCAGCTGACACTCCAAGCTGTCCTTAGGCATCTACCACAAGTGTGCACAGATACCCAGACCCACACCAACCCACCGACCGCCCCCCCACACACACAATCAAACACACACCTACATTTGATCACCTGGTATGGATATTCTCATCCCTGGATACCCGATGAAATCATATTAGGAGCTTACATCCCACACACACCACTACAACCTGACAACACCCTCTGCCACCACACACAGAGGGATGAAGAGGGAGAGAGTGAATGATGTACCTTAAGCCCAAGGTCTAATTTGATTAGCCTGAAAGGAGGTCCAGGTATCAGTGTTAAGAAATCAGGTGAGGGGGCTGGAGAGATGGCTCAGCGGTTAAGAGCATTGCCTGCTCTTCCAAAGGTCCTGAGTTCAATTCCCAGCAACCACATGGTGGCTCACAACCATCTGAAATGAGGTCTGGTGCCCTCTTCTGGCCTTCAGGCATACACGCAGAAAGAATATTGTATACGTAATAAATAAATAAATAAATAAATAAATAAATAAATAAATAAATATTTTAAAAAAAAAGAAATCACGTGACACTACCCAACCTAATTCCGGCCTTCTGAATCCTACTTTTAGTTACCTCACTGGTTTTCTTACCAAGTGCAGAGGATCTCTATTTTTCTCTCATCTTGACCTGAACAGCAGTTTCCCTCCTTTCTTCATTCCTTTCATCTTTCTGTCTGTCTTTGTTTCATTCATTTGTTCATTTGATCTTTTTTCTTCTCAAAAGGGAATAATTCTGATAGGATGCAGTAGCTGGTCAAGTACTTAAGAGTGTAAGTAGAACAATCGAGGAGGCAAAGCAAACTGGCCGAGTCGAGATGCAACAAACTAGATCCTGGTAGGCACAGGGCCTAAATTGCTCCTCTAACTGTCCATCTCTCCTTTGTCCTCTCCCTAGAATGGATACTTCTGGGAAAAGGCTGTGCTTTTCACACAAGCCCAGCTTATCTAGAATTCAATCTGTTATAAGTAAGTAGGTGTATAAGGTGGAAGAATATGGAAAGAAGTTTCAGAAACAGCTGAAGTTCACCGGGCATGGTGGTGCATGTCTTTAATCCCACTACTCTGCAGGCAGAGGTAGATAAATCTCTGAGTTCTTGGACAGTCTGGTTTATAGAGAAAGTTCCAGAACAGCCAGGGCTACAGAGAGATACACAGATACACAAGAAGGAAGAAGGAAGGAAGGAAGGAAGGAAGGCGAAAGAAAGAAAGAAAGAAAGAAAGAAAGAAAGAAAGAAAGAAAGAAAGAAAGAAGGAAAGAAAGAGTAAGAAAGAAAGAAAGGACAAGAAGAGACAAAGGAATGTTTTAGGGAAAGGGTTAGAGCACTCTGCATACTACCCTACAGAGGAAGTATTGAGGATGTTTTAATCTGATCCAACCAATATGAGCCACCGTCCCCCATTGTTGATCACATCTTGTTTGGAATGTCCTGAGCTGGCCCTTCCTGAATCTCCCACTGCCATTCCCCTTCTCTCTTGAACCCAGGTAGGCTACCACCATTATCTAATATAGGTAGTTTGTGCTGAGGAATCATTTATTATACTTCTATGGTAAAATGAAATGTTAGTGTATGGAAGGGGCAGCGGGCTGCATTCCTGCCACCCAGCTCCTGACTGCCTGGCTAGCTTATACCCCGAAATAACAACAGACAAACTGTATTCATTTAAATACTGCCTGGCCTATTTCTATTAATGTGTGTAGCACCACGAGGTGTGCTTACTGGGAAGATTCTAGCCTACTTCCACCTTGGGTCGGAGCTTCATTGCTTCTGCCTCAGAGAGGAGAGCTATGGCGTGTGTCTGAGGTGTCTTACCTTACTGCCTCTTCCTCCCAACATTTTGTTCTATTTACACCACCCACCTATGTTCTGACCTATCGGATGAAGCAGTTTCTTTATTATTTAACCAATGATCTTCTGACATGATTAGTGTGTTGCATCCTTCCATCCTGTCTTTATCTCAATGGAGTCAACTTTGGGAACTCATGTGCACACTAGACCATGATGAGGCTTCCATAAGAAGTTCTTTTCTGAAGTAGATCACCTCCGTCAAGGTTGCAGAAAACATCAAGTTCTTCATGGTGTATATTGTTCATTTTATAAAAACTCCATCCACAAATGCAAGCCTCACAGACATGGTGGCAGTCCTAGTTTTATTGTCTACCTAACACAGAGTTAACTGAGAGGAAAGCGTCTAATGAGAAACTGCCTACATCAGATTAGGACGTTGGTCTTTGGGCACATCTGTGTGTGGTTTCCTTTTTTTTTTTTTAGTTTTTTTGTCTATTTATTATTATTTTTTTATTGATAAAAGGAGGATAAAGAAAAGAAAAAAAAACAAATTTTCACCTCCTCCCACCAGCCTCCCATTTCCCTCCCCCTCCTCCCACTCTTCTCCCCCTCCTCCCACTCTTCTCCCCCTCCTCCCACCCCTCTCCCCTTCCCCCCACTCCTCTCCCCCTCCCTTTCCAGTCCAAAGAGCTGTCAGGGTTCCCTGCCCTGTGGTACGTCCTAGGTCCTCCCCCCTCCATCCATATCTAGGAAGGTGAACATCCAGACTGGCTAGGCTCCCACCAAGCCAGCACATTGCGTAGGATCAAAACCGCGTGCCATTGTCCTTGGCGTCTCATCAGCCCTCATTGTTCGCCATGTTCCGAGAGTCCAGTTTTATCCCATGCTTTTTCTGGTAACAGTCCAGCTGGCCTTGGTGAGCTCCCAGTAGATCATCTCCACTGTCTCAGTGGGTGGGTGCACTCCTCGTGGTCCCGACATCTTTGCTCATGTTCTCTCACTCCTTCTGCTCCTCATTGGGACCTTGGGAGCTCAGTCCAGTGCTCCAGTGTGGGTCTCTGTCTCTATCTCCATCCATCGCCAGATGAAAGTTCTAGGATGATATGCAATATATTCGTCAGTATTGCTCTAGGGTAGGGTCATTTCAGGTTCCCTATCCTCAGCTGCCCAGGGAACTAACTGGGGACCTCAGCTTGGGCACCTGGGAGCCCCTCTAGGGTCAAGTCTCCTGCCCACCCTAAAGTGGGTCCCTTAACTAAGAATTGTGGTTCCGTGCTCCCCTATCCAACCTACCTTTATCCTGATCCTCCTGTTTCCCCAAGTCCACCCTCCTTCCCTTCTACCTTTTCTCTCCCCATCTCCCCTAACCCCCATCCCACCCCACCCCCAAGATCCCACTTTTCCCCCCGGCAATTTTGTCTACTTCCCTTATCCAAGAGGATAACTCTATGTTTTTCCTTGGGTTCACCTTCTTACTTAGCTTCTTTAGATTCGCCTATTGTAGACTCCGTGAACCCTATTTATGGCTAGAAACCAATTATGAGTGAGTACATCCCATGTTCGTCTTTTTGGGCCTGGGATACCTCACTCAGGATAGTGTTTTCTATTTCCATCCATTTGCATGCAAAATTCGAGAAGTCATTGTTTTTTACCGCAGCGTAGTACTCTAGTGTGTATATATTCCATACTTTCTTCATCCATTCTTCCATTGAAGGGCATCTAGGTTGTTTCCAGTTTCTGGCTATTATAAATAATACTGCTATGAACATAGTTGAACAAATGCTTTTGACATGTGATAGAGCATCTCTTGGGTAAATTCCCAAGAGTGGTATTGCTGGGTCCAGGGGTAGGTTGATCCCGAATTTCCGGAGAAACCGAAACACTAGCTGGTTTCCTTGATTATTAAGTCACATAAGAGGTGCCGGTCTGCTGTAGGCAATACCATTCTTAGGCAGGAAGCTCTGAATTGCATAAAAGTACCAGAGAAGCATGAGCCTATGACCAAGCTAGAGAAAGGACTAGCAAACAGCGCTCTTCCTTCCAGGCTTCCCTCCTCCAGGTTCCTGCCTTGAGTTCCTGCCAGCATTTCCCCAGGGATGAACTGTGACTTGGAAGCCTGTGCAAATAAACACTTTCTTCTCTAAGCTGACTTTGTGTTGGAGTGTTTTATAACAGCCCCAGAAACTGCTACTGTAACAGACTCTGTTGTCAGGCACGGGCAAGGGAAGGCACATCCCAGACTAGTCTGGGCTACATAACGAAACACTGAATCAAAAAGTAAAACCAAAACCATAGTAATAACCCCAAAATAAAACTGTAAATCCACTTTTAGGAATACTGGTCGCTGACCAACATTATTAGCTGTGTCATGGAATTCCAATGCCTGTCTCTGATGCATCAGAAATTTTTCAGGTTGAAGAAAAAGAATACTAGAAATAAAAACATCCTTTGCTGCAAAGAAAGAACATCAGGAGGCTTAAATGTCATCTTAATGCCAAATTTCCTATTTCCACTTTTTTCCTTTAAAATATGTACAGTGGGGGGAGGGGGAGGGAAATGGGCGGCGGTGGCGGGGAGGAGGCAGAAATCCTTAATAAATAAATAAATTAAAAAAAAATAAAATATGGACAGTGCCTGGCAAGATGGCTCAGTGCATACAGATGCTTGCACCGAGCATGATGGCCTGATTTTGCCTCACTGGATACAGCAAAAAGAAAGAAGTGACTCCTAAAAGTAGCCCGCCACATTCATGTGTATATTGTGACACACATGCATCAACACATAAACACAGATAAAACATAAAATATATGTGAATGCTTAAAAGCAAGTAATGATATTTTATGTGTGTTTAACACATATGCATGTGTATTGTAGAATATGGAACACTAGAAAATTGCAAGGTGTTTCTACTGTTAAAAGGTTTTACTTTTGAAATGCGATCTCACTCTGTAACCCATATTGGCCTTAACCTCACCATGTGTCCCCCACTGGCCTCAAATTCATGTCAAACCCTTTGCTTCCACTTCTTGAGTCCTGGGATTACAGGAATGAGGCACCACACCTAACAGCAGGATTTACTTTCTGGAGATAGAGGTCAAAAAGCAATATTGTGTAGACTATAAAATAGTAAGGACATACAATTTCTAATCACTAAAACATATCAGAAACGCTGATGAGAAATGAGAATGTTCTAAAGCTAAAACATTAAAAATAAGAATTAGAGAAACAAAATATGAGGGGGATAAGAGTGCAAATGATAAAGAGTAGAACGTCACAACATGTACATTAGCTATTAACGGATCAAACACTGCAAATAAAGGATAAATATTTTCTGAACAAATACAAAAGCAAGAACAGTAATACCTTGTCCGTAAGCTAGAGAGTTTAATAAGTGTGTTTGAGGGCTGGGAGGATGGCTCAGCAGTCAGCATCACTGACTGCTCTTCCAGAGAACCCAGGTTCAATTCCCAGAACCCAAATGTCAGCTCACACCTGGCTATCACTACAATTCCAGGGGACCTGGCAACCTTACACAGGCCTGTATCATGGAGGCCAAACACTCACACACATAAAATAAAAATAAGTAATTCTCTTTAAAGTAGAAGAAAAAGATGCTGGCGACAGTGGTGATGATGTCACTGCCTTTAGAATCATTTACTGCTCATTTACTCAGGGCTGATTGCTGGGAATAGCTGCTGCCCTCAGTTCAGTTTAGTCTACTTAGATTGTTGGTGGGGTTTGCAAGTGTGCTGTTTGAGCACTTAGCCCCCCGCCCCCAGTAGGTAGACTATAAAATAGTAAGGACATATACTTTATAATCACTAAAACATATCAGAATGACTGATGAGAAATTATAGAGTTCTAAAGCTAAAACATTAAAAAAAAAGAATTAGGGTAACAAAATATGAGGGGGTAAGAGTGCAAATGACACAGAGTAGAACGTCACAACAGATACATTAGCAATTAATGGATCAAACACTGCAAATAGAGGATAAATATTTTCTGAACAGATACAGAAGCAAGAACAGTAATACCTTATCAGTAAGATGGAGAGTTTAGAAGTGTGTGAGGGCTGGGAGGATGGCACAGCAGTTAGCATCACTGTCTGCTCTTCCAGAGGACCCGGGTTCAATTCCCAGCACCCACATGGCAACTCACAACTGGCTGTCACTACATCTCCAGGGAACCTGGCACCCTCACAGAGGCCTATATCATGCAGGCCAATCCTTCACACACGTAAAATAAAAATAAGTAATTCTCTTTAAAGTAGAAAAAATATGCTGGCGACAGTTGTGAACCTGTCACTGCCTTTATCATCACTTACTGCTCATTTACGAAGGGCTAGTTACTGGGAATAACTGCTTCCCTCAGTTCAGTTTAGTCTACTTAGATTGTTGGTGGGGTTTGCATGTTTGCTGTTTGAGCACTTAGCCCCCAGCAGGTGGCACTGTTGGAGGACTGTGGGGAGCATCTCTGGCCTGTAGTATGAGGGCAGGGCCTTTGAAGGCTGTTACACTTAGCACTCACTGAATCTGATCTGTAAGCTTTGCATCCTGTCCATTGCCACATGAGGAGTCTCCACCATGTGCCACGGTCCCCATTAACAGCACCTTGATGGCCTTGGTCACACTTTTCCTGGGCAGAGAACCCATGCCAGACCAAATTGTGGGTGTGGACTTTACACAACAGGGGTGATTCTAAAGCACTTGCATCACTAAAAGCCCACTCGGTCACTGGTGATGACTCATGGATTCTGCATCTATCTGAATCTCCGGAGGTGGTGGATGACTCCAAAGTAACATCGTTCTCCAGACCCAACAGAGCTGATGCACATAGGACCTCACAGAGACTGTGAGATCACTCACAAGATCGGCAGGAGCTCAAGCCAGATAAAATCCCTGCATGGAGGAGGGGAAGTGGCCACAAAGCCCTACAACTAGCCAAGTAGCTATATGTGATGGATAGCTGCTTTCTCAATGGAGTGACACTCGAATAGCAAACACACCTCAGAACAGGCACCATGCCCAGTAGTTTCCAGTATAAATAGGACTCCATGGTTTTGTTATTGACTTATACACAGGCTGTTTTGTTTGTTTTAAGCAAGAGAAAGAGCATGACGTTGAGTTAGGGGTAGTTAGGGAAGAGTGAAATATGATAAAAAATAAATGAAAATTTAAAAATACAGAAAAAAATAAAATAAAATATATATGTTGCGGGGAGGCTGAGGGGATGGCTCTTCCAGAGTCTTATTCTTAAAAAATATCCCTGGGGTCAGGCCGCACCTTAGCAAACTCGGCACGTCCCAGCAGTGCCAGGCGCCGTTGCACCTGAACAAGCGGCTACAGTAGGCGGAGGTGGCGGCGAGTCAGTCATATAAACACAGGAAATAGTTATAAATGTTTATTAATAAAGGGGGGAGAGAAGAAGGGAGAGAGAGAGAAGAAAAAAGAGAGGGAAAGAAGGAAAGAGAGAGGAGGAGGAGGAGAGAAGAAGGGAGAGAGAGGAGGAGAGAGGCAAGGGAAGGCACATTCCAGACTAGTGTCGGCTACATAATGAAACATTGAATCAAAAACTAAAACCAAAACCATAGTGATAACCATAAAATGAAAGTGTAAATCCTCTCTTAGGAATACAGTTCGCTGAACGACAGTATTGTGCTGTGTCATGGTATGCCAATGCCTGTCTCTGATGTTCATTCTCTCCTCTCAGAGTCATCGAAGTCCTCCTTTTTCTTGGGCTTTCTCTAATACTATTGCAGTATGAGATGAATTGATCTACCATGATTTCCTTTAAAGGGACCAAGGAATTGATTTTTCATGTGTGTGGAAAAGTGAGAGAGGAGGAAAGGCTAATTTGTACACATGGATAGCCGGAAATACTAAGCCCACGTATTGAAAAGGTGGACAATCCCGTTCATACACTTGAGGTGCTAGCATATCAAGCATGATGGGTTTTATTCAAAAAGCTGTGACTTTCTCATCAGTGACCTTGGACCCTAGAAGAGAGTGGTGGCGTATTCGACCGGTATGCTAGAATTAACCAGACCAGCTTAAAACAACAGATATAATTTAATAATTGAAGACGGGGAAACTCACACGACTGGGTAAAGGTTCCAATGTCCAAAACAGGTCTGGAACACAGCAAGAAGAGTGCAAAAGACAGCAAGGGCAGCTGGATTTCCAGGTTTTCTTCCCTGGCCCTAGGCAGCCACACCATAGTCAAATGTGATTGGCTGAGTTTCCCCATCAAGAGAGCAACTTCCTCTAAAAGGTGGTGACAGAAAAAGTTTACTCAGTCTCTTATTCATTGAAAATATTCTTCATGCCTGAAGGTGACAGAGATGTTTTCAAAAAGAAAGAAAAGTAAGAGTCCTGGGAACAAGAACAAATACACAAATATAAACAATCAGAAATTCTTCAAGTTGAAGAAAAAGTATACCAGAAACAAGAAAATCCTATGGTGCAAATAAAGACCATCAGAAGGCTTAATGTCATCTTAATACCAAGTTCCCTACTTCTACTTTTTCCTTTAAAATACACAAGGGCCTTGAACATGGCCAAGTGCCTACAGATGCTTGAGACCTCCATGATGGCCTGAGTCTGCCTCCGTGGGTACACTGAAAAAGGAGAACTGACTCCTAAAATTTGACTGCTACCACCACGTGTATATTGTGACACACATGCATAAATACAGATGCACAAAATGTAAAATATATGTGAATGTGTAAAAGCAAGTTTTGATATTTTAGGTATGTTTAACACATATGCATATGAATTACCTATAGTGTATTGTAGAATAAAGAGCACTAGAAAATGGCAAATGAATTTCTATTGTTAAAAAGTTTTACTTTTGAAATATGATCTCACCCTGTCTCCCATACTGGACTGAACCTCACTATGTGGCCCCAACTGGCCTCAAATTTATATGAAACCCTCTTGAATCCTGGGATTACAGGGGTGAGGCACCAAACCTACCAACAGGATATACTTTCTGGATAAAGGGGTCAAAAAGCAATACTGTGTAGACTATAAAATAGTAAGGACATATAATTTATAATCTCTAAAACATATCAGAAAGGCAGAGGAGAAATGAGAGTGTTCTAAAGCTAAAATATTAAAAATAAGAATTAGAGAAACAAAATATGAGAGGGATAATATTGCAAATGATAAAGAGTAGAACGTCACAACCGAAACATTAGCTATTAATGCATCAAACACTGCAAATAGAGGATAAATATTTTCTGAACAGGTATAAAAGCAAGAGCAGTAATACCTTATCAGTAAGGTGGAGAGTTTAGAAGTGTGTGTGGGGGCTGGGAGGATGGCACAGCAGTTAGCATCACTGTCTGCTCTTCCAGAGGACCCGGGTTCAATTCCCAGCACCCACATGGCACCTCACAGCTGGCAGTCACTAAAATTCTAGGGGACCCGGCACCCACACATATACCTAAATCATGCAGGCCAAACACTAACACACATAAAATAAAAATAAGTAATTCTCTTTAAAGTAGAAGAAATGATGCAGGCAACAGTTGTGAACATGTCACTGACTTTATAATCATTTACGGATCATTTAGGAAGGGCTTGTTGCTGGGAATATCTGCTGCCCTCAGTTCAGTTTAGTCTGCTTAGATTGTTGGTGGGGTTTGCAAGTTTGCTGTTTGAGCACTTAGCCCCCAGCAGGTGGCACTGTTGGAGGACTGTGTGGAGCATCCCAGGCCTGCAGCATGAGGGCAGGACCTTTGAAGGCTGTTACACTTAGCACTCATTGAATTTGATATGTAAGCTTTGCATCCTGGCCATTGCCACATGAGGAGTCTCCACCATGTGCCGCGGTCCCCATTAACACCAGCGGGATGGCATTGTGTGACACTTTTCCTGGGTAGGGAACCCATGTCAGACCAAATTGTGGGTGAGGAGTTTATACAAAAAGGGTGATTCTAAAGCACTTGCATCACTAAAAGCCCACTCTATCACGGATTCTGCATCTATAGGTAAATAGAACTCCATGGATTTAATTTTGACTTACAAACATACTGTTTTGTTTAAGCAAGAAAAAGAGCATGATGTTTAGTTGAAAGGAGTTGAGGAAGGGGAAAATATAAAAATAAACAAAAATTTTAAAAAGAAACAAAACATTAAAGTAAAATAAATATGTTGAGGCAAGGCTGAGGGGATGGCTTTCCAGAGGACCAAACTTCAATCCACAGACCACAAATGGTGGTTCATAAGTGACTGTTATTCCAATTCCAAGGGATCTTATGACCTCCGAGGGAAAATCCTCAGACTCACAGGCAGGTAAAATACCCATACACATAAAATTAAAATAAACAAAACCTGAAATAATATGATATCCCTGTTGGCCTTGATAGTGCTCTTATCCAGAGGACCTGACTTCAGTTTGCAGTACCTATAACAGACATCTGTAACTGTGAGGCCACCCTGGGCTATTTTAGCCCATGTTTATTTAGTCCTTGTTACAAAGCAAGACATACACACATATACCGACACACAAAACAAGTTCTCCACATAGTCTGTACATTTATATATTTATTTTACTATTAGTGTGACTCTATATCATAAGTATTGTTGCCATCCACGTTGTACACAAAAAGCAAAAGGCCCAGAGAGGCTAAATAAGTAGCTCCCAAGTCCCAGAGCAACTAAGAATGTTACCCATGATTTAGTCATGCCTCCTAGTCATCCTGGTCATTGTGAGGTCAGGAGACAACCTGGGCACTCAGTGTGTAACCATATGAAGGAGGCAGTAGATACAGGAAAGTGAGAAACACCCAAGATGGCACATTCAGGGCTCATTTCCTAGAATCTGGCAACTGGTCACTCTTGCTCTATGATTTGGAAAAGGATCAGAAAGTAAAGGCTGGGAAACCCAGGTGGGCCAGACACTGGTTCTCAGACTTTATTCACTGGAAGGGGTATATGAAAGAGAGAGATGAGTGTGTGAGGGGAAAGTGCACAGACACCTGTTTGTCTGCCTCCCTAATTTCTTGTGGTGGACCAGAACAAAATCTTCCTGTGATTGGAAATGTTGGCCCAGCCTGAAAAGAACAGAAAAGCTTCTCCCCAGTACCTCTGTGGACATCTAGTGGTTGTAGATGTGAATGACACCTCATACAAAATGTTCCTGTGGGGCCAAACAGTGAGGACAGGAAGGACCATGAGCAAAAGGGGAGATGAGCCAGGGCTGTGAAAACAAGACACAGCCAGTCACTGGGAGGAGCTGCTCTGATGCGTTTCCTAGCAACTGTTGTCACGTTATCCACAGTGGGCGCTATGTCGCAGAAAACAGATGTCACAAAGCTCCTGAAACTAGAGCTAGAGTCATGAATTCATGTGTTCCAGGTAGAGAACAAGTCTCCACCCATCTAGCATTGGTCTTGCGGAGATAGGAACCACAGAAAGGGCCTTAGCCCTGTTGTTGCTGCTTTCTTCTGGAGGGCTTCCGGGCTCGAGATGGGCACCTCTGGGAGTCAGAGAATCTTAGAGGACTTGCTCTGTAGGGACCATCTCCTTTCCTTGGCCAACAGGGACAGGTAGTACAACCTGCTGCTCTCCTCTCGGTTCAGCATCCCTGGGGCCTTTCTCAGGCCTGACTAACCCCTCATTCTTACCTTCCAGGTTTAAGGTCTGAGGATTCTGCCTCCTCCCTAGGCTGAAGCCGTCCATCTACTACTGCAGTCGGCTTCAGTGCCCTTCCCGGCCACGGCCAGACCAACTCGTTCTGTCCCAATGGTCCTAGGTAGGCTGAGTTTCCCACTCTTGCTTAAAATGCTTTTGTTGGTCAGGCCTGAAACATGAGCAAGAAAGTAACTTCCAGATGGCTAGACTCACCCTGACAGTTTCATCATCTTCTCTTTCCACTCAGCATGATTCTGGGAAGCCTGTGCTGGCTGTGGCTGGCTGCTTTCTTCTCTGAGAGCTGGTGCACTGCCCCAAATGAGCTGAGGAATATCCAAGATCTGAGCCAGATGTCCGGACACCAGACTGTCTCCATTGTGCTGAAGGAAAAAGACTAAAAGACCTAGGATTTGAGTATGGTGGCAGTTGACAGTGAAGGTATTAGGCATAATGTAAGCTCTGGGAGGACCAACAGACCACAAAAGACATGCCATAGAACAATGGGTAGGCAGCCTAGGGTCCTAAGTTACATAAAGTTAATGGTGGTGGCCTACCTGGGGTCAGGAGAGTAGGAGAATGGCAGTGGGAGACTAGGTATGGCCCAGCTCAGGTCCTTCTAAACAGGATGTGACCAACAATGGGTGCGGTGGTCCATAATAGCTGGATCAGATTAAAATAGACTCAAGACTTCCTCTGCAGGGTGGCATGCAGAGTGTTCTAACCACATCCCCTAGTAAACTTTCAACTTAGCTTTGTTCTCTCTCTCTCTCTCTCTCTCTCTCTCTCTCTGTCTCTATTTGTCTGTCTCTCCCTTCCTTCCTTTATTCATTTTTTTGATTTCTACATTCCTTCTTTTTTTTGAGTTTCTATGTGTAGCCCTGAAAATCCTGGAATATTCTCTATAAACCAGACTGGCCAAGAACTCAGAGATTCATGTGTCCCTGACTTCAGAGTGCGAGGATTAATGGCGTGTACTACCATAACTGACAAACTTCAGCTGTTTCTTAAACTTCTTTACATATTCTTGCATCTTATACACCTACTTACTTATAACAGATTGAATTTTAAATAAGCTGGACTTCTCAGAAAAGCACAATGTTTTTCTAGAAGTATCCATCCTAGGGAGAGCACAACGGAGAGAAGTACAGTAAGAAGAGACTTTTAGGTCATGTGCACACTAGAATCTAGGATTCTGCATCTCAATTTGGCCAGTTTGCTTTGCTTCCTTCATTGCTGTGCTTACACTCCTGAGTACTTGAACAACTACTGCATCCTATCAGAATTCTTCTCTTTTGAGAACAAGAAGGATCAAATGAATGAAAGAAAGACACAGAAAGATGAAAGGAAGAAAGAGAGAAAGGAAGGGAGAGACGGCTGGTAAGGTCAAGAGCAGAGAAAAAGAAAGATCCTCTCCACATAGTAAGAAAACCCGCAAGGCAACTGGAAGTAGGAGTCAGGAGGGCGGAATTAGGTTGGGCAGTGTCACCTGATTTCTTAACACTGATACATGGACCTCCTTTCAGGCTAATCAAATTAGACCTTGGGCATAAGGTACATAATTCATTCTCTCTCTCTCTCTCTCTCTCTCTCTCTCTCTCTCTCTCTCTCTCTCTCTCTCCATCCATCCTCTGCGTGTTGGGGGGAGGTTGTTGTGAGGTTGTAGTGATGTGTGGGATATGTAAGCTCCTAGTATGATGTCACAGCGTATCCAAGGAAGAGAATAACCACACCGGTGATCAAATATAGGTGTGTGTGTGTGGCACTGTTGTGCGTGGGTGGGTGTGGGTTTCTGTGCACACTTCTGGTAGATGCCTAAGGAAAGGTATGGGTGTGTTTTCGCAGGTGCTCTCTCTTTTTTTCTGAGACAGTGTCTTTATTGACCTGAAGCTGACAAAATGGGGTAAGTGGTCTGACTGGTAAACCCAAGGAACATTACGACTGCACAGTTTTGTGCTGGATTTTATGTACAGACTATCAGAACTGGAATTTTTACTTAGATTCTGGGGGTGGAATTTGTGTCCTCGTGCTTGCAAAGAGAGCAGCTTGCTAACTGAGCTATTCTTCCGATGCTAGGATGAAGTTTAATTTGGGATACAAGATAATCAGACATGTAGTTTTTAAAAAAGTGGATTACTAAAAAAAAAGTGGCTATATTCTGAAAACATTAACTTAGACCCTGAGAGTTAAGTGTTTCCCAAATCAGCTAGGCCTCCAATAGACCAATTTATTATTCCACCAAACCCAATTTGGTGAGCCAGAGTTTAAAACTTACAGCTAACGGATGAGGGATTACTTACAGGTGCAGAGCAGCAACTGACTGTGGCCTGGAAGAAGGATTCCTTCTCTGTAGATAGATAGATGGAAGTGCCTGCCCTGTCAATGGACCTTCCACACTCTCGGTACTCTAGTGTCTCCAGAGGCTACAGAACCACATGTAACTGGGATAGAATCACACACAGCTGAAAAGGAGATGCTTCAAAGAGAGACTGGAATCTCACGTGAGAGTCTAATGACACCTGCCCAAAGCCTTGTATAAAGAAACTTCAGCAGGCAGGTGGTGGTCGCATGTATAACAGGGAAGCTGAGTAAGCCATGGAAAGCAAGGCAGTAAGCAGCATTCCCGCACTGGCCACTGTATACTGGTATATTTGTGTTTAAATGAATAAAGCTTGCCTGAAGATCAGCGGGCAAAGCAGCCACACTCTTCGGCTATACGGGACAGGGCAGGGGGTGAGGTGGCACACACCTATCATCCTTGAACTGGGAAGAGAGAGGCAGGCAAATTTCTGTGAGTTCCAGGCTATCCTGGAATATACAAGATTAGTACAGAAACAGATCCAGGTGGTGTTGGTTTACACCTTTAATGTCAGTGTTTGGGAGTCACACACTTTTAATCCCAGCACTAGGGAGTTGGAGACAGGAACAATTTGCTGAGGAGAGAGGAAAATAAAGGAGAAGAGACGGGAACTCACTGGAGTATGGAGTGTGAGGATTCGAGGTGACAAGACCTTGCCCTTTGAGTCTGAACACAAGGTAGAGTAAAATGTCTCTCTAGTGGTTTGCTGCTTTGCTTTTCTGATCTTCAGCTTGGACCCAATACCTGTCTCTGGGTTTGTATTATTCTGCTACACCTCTGCTTTGATTCCTGCTTTGGTATTCCTTCCCTGAGTTCCTTTCACAAAGGACTACATCTGTAAACTTAAATAAATCTTTTCAACTTGACTTTGAACACAGTGATTACAATTTAAAACCAAGTCAGCATATTCCCAAGTGGGGGATGAACCAGACACCTTAAACCTCACATTTGAGCCATCCATAATCTTCAGTGTGTCACATACCCTGCATTCAGAGCCTCTAACCACCATAAGGCCACTTCCTTTTAAGAAAATTTTTTTTAATTTTAGAGATTTATATTTTACGGAAAAGTTGCAAAAAAAGGCAGAATATTCACAAATGTCATGCAGCTGGTTGATTCTTTTGTTACTACTTTGAGTAGATGTGTCAAAACTGAGCCATCAAGGCATTCCTAAGTACTGAATCCATGGTTTATTGAGATTTCCTTACATTTTACCATTACTCTTTACCATTGTCCATTACAAAATCCAACGAGGAGCCCAATTCATACAACAGTGGTTCACATGGCTTTCCTGTAAGACCATGTTGCGTGTGTGTGTGTGTGTGTGTGTGTGTGTGTGTGTGTGTGTGTGTAGTTTGTGCTGAGGAATCATTTCTTAGATTTCTAGGGTAAAATGAAACATTAGTGTGTTGCATCCTTCCCTCCTGTCTTTAACTCAATGGAGTCACATTTGGGAAGAGCATGTGTACAATAAACCTTGATGCGGCTTCAATAAGAAGTTCTTCTGTGAAGTAGATCACCTCCATCAAGGTTGCAGAGAACATCAAGTTCTTCATGTTGTATATTGTTCATTTTATAAAAGCTCCCTCCAGAAATGGAAGGCTCACAGACATGGTGGCTGTCCCAGTTTTATTGTCTATCTAACACAGTGTCAACTGGGAGGAAAGCATCTACTGAGACACTGCCTACATCAGATGAGGAGGTTGATCTTTGGACACATCTGTGTGTGCTTTCATTGATTATTAACTCAGATAAGAGGTCCCGGTCTGCTGTAGGCAATACCATTCTTAGGCAGGAGGCTCTGGGTTAGATAAAAGTACCAGAGAAGCATGAGCCTATGACCAAGCTAGAGAAAAGACTGGCAAACAGCGCTCTTCCTTCTAGGCTTCCCTCCTCCAGGTTCCTGCATTGAGTTCCTGCCCCTATTTCCCCAGTGATGAACTGTGATTTGGAAGCCTGTGCAAATAAACCCTTTCTTCTCTAAGCTGATTTTGTGTTGGAGTGTTTTAGAACAGCACCAGAAACTGCTACTCTGTCCCACCCTGTTGGCAGGCACGGGCAAGGGCAGGCACATTCCGGACTAGTCTGGGCTACATAATGAAACACTGAATCAAAAACTAAAATCAAAACCATAGTGATAACCACAAAATGAAAGTGTAAATCCACTCTTAGGAATACAGGTCATTGAACAACAGTATTCTGCTGTGTCATGGTATGCCAATGCCTGTCTCTAATGTTCATTCTCTCCTCTCAGAGCCACCAAAGTCCTCCCGTCTCTTGGGCTTTCTCTAATACTACTGCAGGTATGAGATGAATTGATCTACCATGACTTCCTTTAAAGGTACCATGGAATTGATTTTTCGTGTGAGTGGAAAGAGTGAGTGAAAAAAGCCTCATTTGTATACATGGAAAGCCGGAAATCCCAAGACCACGTATTGGAAAGATGACCACTCCTCTCCATCCACTTGAGGTGCTAGCACATCTAGTATGATGTGTTTTATTCAAAACGCTGTGACTTTCTCATCAGTGACCTAGCACCCTAGAAGAGAGGGAGGGCATATTTTACCAATAAGCTAGAATTAAGCAGACCAGCTGAAAAAAAAACTGATATAATTTAATGATTGAAAAGGAGAAACTCACACGACCGGATAAAGTTTCCCACGTCCAAAACCAGTGTGGCTAATGCAGCAAGAAGAGTGCAAAAGAGAGCAAGGGCAGCTGGATTCCCAGGTTTTCTTTCCTCGCCCCAGGAAGCCACACCCTAGCAAAAAGAGATTGGCCAAGCTTCCCTATCAAGAGAGCAACTTCCTCTAAAAGGTGGTGACAGAAAAAGTTAACTCAGTCTCTTACCCATCAATAACATTCTTCATGCCTGAAGGTGACAGAGATATTTTCAGAAAGAAAGAAGAGTCCTGGGAACAAGCACAAATACACAAATATAAACAATCAGAAATTCTTCTGGTTGAAGAAAAAGACCAGAAACAAGAATATCTTTTCGTGCAAATAAAGACCATCAGAACGCATGAATGTCATCTTAATACCAAGTTCCCGATTTCCACGTTTTTTTTATAATACACGCAGTGCCTGGCAAGATGGCCCTGTGCCTACAGATGCTTGTGCCAAGCACAATGGCCTGAGTTTGCCTTCCTGGGTGCAGTGAAAAGAAAGAAGTGACTCCTAAAAGTAGCCTGCTAACTCCACGTGTGTATTGTGCCACACATGCATAAATACATGTGGACAAAATGTAAAATATGTGTGAATTCTAAAAAGCAAATGATGATATTTTATGTGTGTTTAACACATATGCACATAGATTATCTACAGGGTTTTGTAGAATAAAGAGCTCTAAAAAATGGCAAATGTATTTCTATTGTTAAATATTTTACTTTTAAAATATAATTTCACCCTGAAACCCATACTTTACTGAACCTCACCATGTGTCCCCAGCTGGCCTCAAACTCATGTCAAACCCTTTACTTCCACTTCCTGAGCCCTGGGAATACAGGTGTGAGGTACCACACCTAACATCAGGATTTACTTTCTGAAGAAAGGGGGCAAAAAGCAATACTGTGTAGACTATAAAATAGTAAGGACATATAAGTCATAATCTCTAAAACATATCAGAAAGGCTGATGAGAAATGAGAATGCTCTAAAGCTAAAATATTAAAAATAAGAATTACATAAACAAAATAAGAGGGGGATAAAGTGCAAATGATAAAGAATAGAACATAACAACAGATACATTAGCTGTTAATGCATCAAACACTACAAATAAAGGATGAATATTTTCTGAACAGTTACAAAAGCAAGAACAGTAATACCTTATCAGTAAGATAGAGAGATCAAGAAGTGTGTTTGAGGGCTGGGAAGATGGCTCAGCAGTCAGCATCACTGTCTGCTCTTCCAGAAGACCCGGGTTCAATTCCCAGCACCCACATGGCAGCTCACAGCTGGCAGTCACTAAAATTCCAGAGGACCTGGCACCAGTACACAGGCCTATATCATGCAAGTCAAACTCTAACACACATAAAATAAAAATAAGCAATTCTCTTTAAAGTAGAAGAAAAAGATGCTGTCGACAGTTGTGAACCAGTCACTGCCTTTAGAATCATTTACTGCTAGTTGCTGGGAACAGTTTCTGTTCTCAGTTTAGGTTAGTCTACTTAGACTGTTGGTGGGGTTTGCAAGTCTGCTGTTTGAGCACTTAGCCCGCAGCAGGTGGCACTGTTGGAGGACTGTGGGGAGCATCCCAGGCCTGTAGCATGAGGGCAGGGCCTTTAAGGCTATTACACTTACCACTCACTGAATCTGATCTGTAAGCTTGGCATCCTGTCTATTGCCACATGAGGAGTCTCCACCATGTGCCGGGGTCACCATTAACAGCACCATGATGGCATTGTGTGACACTTTTCCTGGGTAGGGAACCCATGCCAGACCAAATTGTGGGTAAGGAGTTTATAGAAACAGGGGCGATTCTAAAGCACTTGCATCACTAAAAGCCCACTCTGTCACGGGTGATAACTCACGGAGTCTGCATCTATCTGAATCTCCGGAGGTGGTGGATGACTCCAAAGGAACATCGTTCTCCAGACCCAACAGAGCTGATGCACATAGGACCTCACAGAGACTGTGAGATCACTCACAAGATCTGCAGGAGCTCAAGCCAGATAAAATCCCAGCATGGAGGATGGGAAGTGGCCACAATGCCTTACACCTAGCCAATAGCTTTTGTGATTGATAGCTGCTTTCTCAATGGAGTGACACTGGGTATGGCAAACACACCCCAGATCAGGCCCCATATGCAGTAGTTTCCAGTATAAATAGAACTCCATGGTTTTGTTTTTGACTTACAAACAGACTGTTTTGTTTAAGCAAGAGAGAGAGCATGATGTTTAGTTGAAAGGAGTTATGGAAGGGGAAAATATAAATATAAACAAAAATTTTAAAAAGAAAGAAAACTTTAAAGTAAAATAAATATGCTGAGGCAAGGCTGAGGGAATGGCTCATCCAGAAGACCTAACTTCAGTCCCGAGACCACAAATGGTGGTTCATAACTGCCTGTTATTCCAATTCCAAGGGATGTGACACCATCTTTTGACCTCCTAGGGAAAATCCACAGACTCACAGGCAGGTAAAATACCTATACACATAAAATTAAAATAAACAAAACCTGAAATAATATGATATACCTGTTGGCCTTGATAGTGCTCTTATCCAGAGGACTGGAGTTCAGTTTCAGTACCTATAACAGACATCTGTAACTGTGAGGCCACCCTGGGCTATTTAGCCCATGTTTCCTTATTCCTTGTTACATAGCAAGACATACACACATATACCGACACACAAACACACGTTCTCCACATAGTCTGTACATTTATATCTTTATTTCACTATTATCATGATTCTATATGATAAGTATTTTTGCCATACACGTTGTACACAAAAAGCAAAAGGCCCAGAGAGCCTAAATAAGTAGCGCCCAAGTCACAGAGCAACTAAGATGTTATCCATGATTAAGTCATGCCTCCTAGTAATCTTGATCATTGTAAGGTCAGGAGGCAACCTGGGCCCTCACCTTGTAACCATACGAAGGAGGCAGTAGATACAGGAAACTGAGAAACACCAAAATAGCACATTCCCGGCTCATTTCCAAGACTCCGACAACTGGTCACTCTTGCTCTATGATTTGGAAACAGATCAGAAAGTAAAGGCTGGGGATCCGAGATGGGCCAGATACTGGTCCTAGGCTTTCTTCACAGGAAGGGGTATATGAAAGAGAGATATATAAATGTGTGATGGGAAAGAGTGAGAAGGCTAGTTTGTCTGCTTCCCTGATTTCCTGCTGTGGACCAGTACAAAGTCTACTTGTAATTGGAAATTTTGGCCCAGCATGAAAAGAACAGAAAAGATGCTCGCCAGAATCTCTGTCAACATCTAGTGGTCGTTAATATGAATGACACGTGACATGGAATGTGCATGTGGGGCCCAGCAGTAAGGACAGTAAGAACCAGGAGCAAAGAGGAGAAGAGCCAGAGCTGTGAGAACAAGAGACCCAGTCACTGTGAGGAGCTGCTCTGATGCGTTTCCTGGCAATTGTTGTCACATTATCCACAGTGGGCACTATGATGCATAAAAGTGATGTCACAAAGCTCCTGAAAACCAGAGCTGGAGCCATGAATTCATGTGTTCCAGGTAGAGACCAAGACTCAACACATCTACCAGTGGTCTTGTGGAGATAGGAACCAAAGGCAGGGCCTTTGCCTTGTGCTTCTTGCTTTCTATTCTGGAGAACTTACTGGCACAAGATGGGCACCCCTGAGAGTCAGAAAATCTGACAGGACTTGTTCTGTAGGGACCTTCTCATTCCTTGGTCAGAAGGTACTGGCAATGAACCCTGCCGCTCTCCCCTCTGTTCAGCATTCCTCGGGTCTTTCTCAGGCCTGACTAACCCCTCATTCTTACATTCCAGGTTTAAGATCTGAGATTGTGCCTCCTCCCCAGACTGAAGCTGTCCATCTACTACTGCAGTTGGCTTCAGTGCCCTTCCTGGCCAAAGTCAGAACACCTCGTTCTCTTTCCATGGTCTCAAGTAGGCTGAGTTGCCCATTCTTGCTTAAAAGATTTTATTGTTGCTCAGGCCTGAAACATGAGCAAGAAAGAAACTTCCAGATGGCTAGACTCACCCTGACTGGTGTAGAGATTCATCATCTTCTCTTTCCACTCAGCATGATTCTGGGAAGCCTGGGCTGGCTATTTCTGGCTGTTTTCTTCGCTGACAGCTGGTGCACTGCCCCATATGAGCTGAGGTATAACCAAGATCTGAGCCAGATGTCCGGACACCAGACTGTCTCCATTGTGCTGAAGAAAAAAGAATAAAAAGACCTAGGATTTGGAGTATGATGGCAGTTGACAGTGAAGCTATTAGGCATAAGGTGAGCTCTGGGTAGGAACAACAGACCACAAAGACATGCCATAGAACAATGGGTAGGCAGCCTAAGGTCCTGAGAGGCTATAAAGATAATGGGGGTGGCCTACCTGGGGTCCAGAGAGAAGGAGAATGGCAGTGGGAGACTTGGGATGGAGCCAATTTATGTCTTTCCAAACAGGATGTGACTGACAAAGGGGATGGTGGTCCATATTACCTGGATCAGATTAAAACAGTCTCAAGACGTCCTCTACATTGTGGCTTCCAGAGTGCGCTGACTCTTTCCCCTAGTATAATTTCAACTTAGGTCTGTTCTATTTTTCTTTCTTTCTTTCTTTCTTTCTTTCTTTCTTTCTTTCTTTCTTTTTTTGTTTCTTTTTTCCTTCCTTTCCTTCCTTCCTTCCTCTTTCCTTCCTTCCTTTGTTCCTACCTTCCTTCTTTCCTTCCTTCCTTCTGGTTTATCTGAGTTTCTCTGTGTAGCCATGGCTGTCCTGGAACATTCTCTATAAACCAGACTGGCCAAAAACTCAGAGATTCATCTGCCTCTGCCTCCAGAGTACTGGGATAAAAGGTATGCACCACCATGCCCGCCAAACTTCAGCTGTTTCTTAAACTTCATTATATATTCTTGCATCTTATACACGTACTTACTTATAACAGATTGAATTCTAGGTAAGCCGTGCTTCTGGGTAAAGCACAGTCTTTTCCTAGAAGTATCCATTCTAGGGAGAGCACAAAGGAGACATGGACAGTGAGAAGAGAAATTTAAGCCATGTGCCTACCAGGATCTAGGTTGCTGCATCTCGACTTGGCCAGTCTGCTTTGCCTCCTTGATTTCTCTGCTAACACTCTTGAGTACTTGACCAATTACTGCATCCTATCAGAATTCTTCCCTTTCGAGAAGAAGGATCAAATGAACAAATGAATGAAAAATCGACAGAAAGGAGGAAAGAAGGAAGGAAGAGAGGAAGGGAGGAAGGAAGGATGAGACTACTGGTAAGGTCAGGACCAGAGAAAAACAGAGGTCTTCTCCACTTAATAAGAAAAACCAGTGAGGTACCAGGACGTAGGAGTCAGGAGGCCAGAGTTAGATAGGGTAACATCACCTGATTTTTTAGCACTGATACCTAGACCTCCATTCAGGCAAATCAAATTATCCTTTGGGCATAAGATCCAAAATTCAATCAGTCTCTCGCCCACTCTCTCTCTCTCTCTCTCTCTCTCTCTCTCTCTGTGTGTGTGTGTGTGTGTGTGTGTCTGTGTGAGTGGGATGGTATGTTTTGAGGTTGTAGTGGTGTGTGTGATATGTAAGCTCTTAGTATGATTTTGTGAGGTATCCAGGGAGGAGAACTTCCACACCAGATGCTCTAATGTAGGGATGTGTGTGTGTGTGTGTGTGTGTGTGTGTGTGTGTGTGTGCTCCCGAGCAAAGGTGTCTTTGAACACTTGTGGTGGATGCCAAAGGACAGCTTTGGGTGTGTTTCCTCAGGTGCTGTCCACTTTTTTTCTCAGACAGAGTCTTTCATTGGCCTGAAGCTCACAAAATAGGGTAAGCTGTCTGACCAGTAAACCCCAAGAACATTATGATTCCAAAGATTTTGCGGGGATTCCACGACTGGAGTTTTATGTAGATTCTGGGGATTGCAAATAAAGCATCTTCTTAACAGATATACTTTCAGATCTGACAATGAAGTTTTTAATTGGGATACACGATAATCAGAATTATAGTTTTTAAAAAAGTAGATGTATTTTTAAAAAAATGTGGGTATATTTTGAATACATTGACTAAGACCCTGAGAGATAAGTGTTTCCCAAATCAGCTAGGACTCCAACAGACCAAGGTATTATTCCTCCAAAACCCAACTTGGTGAGCCAAAGAGTTTAAAACTTACAGCTAACAGAGGAGGGATTACTTACAGGAGCAAAGCAACGACTGACTGCTGCGTGGAAGAAGGATTCCTTCTCTGTAGCTGTATAGATGGAAGTGCCTGCCCTGTCAGTCGACCTTCTACACTCTCGGTATCTAGCGTCTCCAGAGGCTACAGAACCACATGTAACTGGGACAGAATCTCACACAGCTGAAAAGGAGATGCTTCAAGGAGAGGATGGATTCACAGGTGAGAGTCTAATGACACCTGTACAAAGCCCAACACCCTTGCATAAAGAGACTTCAGCAGGCAGATGGAGGTAGGGTGTATAACAAGGAAGGTGAGAGAGCCATGGACAGCAAGCCATTAAGCAGCATTCCCGCCATGACCTCTGTATGCTGGTATATCTGTGTTTAAATGAATAAAGCTTGCCTGAAGATCAGCAGGCAAAGCAGCCACACTCGTCAGCTACACAGGAATGGGGGGGGGTGGCAGACACCTTTAATCCCAGGACTAGGGAGACACAGGCAGGCAAATCTCGGTGATTTCAAGGCTGTCCTGGGCTATACAAGATTGATCCAGAAACAGATCCAGATGGTGGTGGTTTATACCTTACATCTCAGTGTTTGGGTGTCACACACTTTAAATCCCAGCACTAGGGAGTTGGTGACAGGAGCAATATGCTGGGAAGAGAGAGGAATATAAAGGGGAAGAGACAGGAACTCACTGGAGTGTGGAGACTGAAGAATCGTGGAGACAGGATCTCGCCCTTTGAGTCTGAACACTTGGTAGAAGTAAAAGGTCTCTCTAGTGTTTGCTGCTTTGCCTTTCTGACCTTCAGCTTGGACCCCAATAACTGTATCTGGGTTTGTATTATTCTGCTATACCTCTGCTTTGATTCCTGCTTCAAGATTCCTTCCTTTATTTCCTTACACAATGGACTACATCTGTAAACTTAAATGAACCCTTTCAACTTGACTTTGACCACAGTGATTACAATTTAAACTAAGACAGCATGTACCCTAGTGGGGGATAAACCAGAAAACCTTAAACATGACATCTGAGCCATCCATAATCTTCAGCGTGACACATACCCTGCATTCAGAGCCCCTAACAACCATAAGATGTCTTGTTTTTAAGAAATTTTTTTTTTAATTTAGAAATTTGTATTTCACGGAGAAGTTGCAAAAATAGGACAGAATATTTCCAAATGCCCTGCTCCTAGTTGATTCTTTTGGTACTACTTTGAGTGGATATATCACAATTGTTGAGCCAATCAAGACATTTCTAATTACTAAAACAACAGTTTATTGAGATTTCCTTACCTTTTACCATTACTCTTTACCATTGTCCATTACAAAATCCTGTGAAAAGCCTAATTCATACAACAGTGGTTTTCATTCCTTTCCTGTAAGACCATGTCGCGCGCGCGTGTGTGTGTGTGTGTGTGTGTGTGTGTGTGTGTGTGTGTAGTTTGTGCTGAGGAATCATTTCTTAGATTTCTAGGGTAAAATGAAACATTAGTGTGTTGCATCCTTCCCTCCTGTCTTTATCTCAATGGAGTCACATTTGAGAAGAGCATGTGCACATTACACCATGATGAGGCTTCCATGAGAAGTTCTTTTCTGAAGTAGATCACCTCCGTCAAGGTTGCAGAGAACATCAAGTTCTTCATGGTGTATATTGTTCATTTTATAAAAGCTCCGTCCAGAAATGGAAGACTCACAGACATGGTGGCTGTCCCAGATTTATTGTCTACCTAACACAGTGTCAGCTGAGAGGGAAGCGTCTACTGAGAAACTGCCTATATCAGATTAGGAGGTTGTTCTTTGGACACATGTATGTGTGGTTTCCTTGATTATTAACTCACATAAGAGGTCCTGACCGCTGTAGGCAATACCATTCCTAGAGAGGAGGCTCTGGTTTATATAAAAGTACTACGGAAGCATGAGCCTATGACCAAGCTAGAGAAGGGACAAGCAAACAGTACTCTTTCTTCTAGGCTTCCTTCTTATAGGTTCCTACCTTGAGATCCTGCCCCAATTTCCCCAGGGATGAACTGTGACTTGAAAGCCTGTACCAAATAAATCCTTTCATCTCTAAGCTGATTTTGTGTTGGAGTGTTTTATAACAGCACCAAAAACTCCTACTGTGGACCACCCTGTTGGCAGGCACAGGCAAGGAAAGGCACATTCCAGACTAGTATAGTGTACATAATGAAACACCGAATCAAAAAGTAAAACCCAAACCATAGGGATAATGACAAAATTAAAGTGTAAATCCACTCTTAGGAATACAGGTCGCTGAACAACAGTATTCTTCTCTGTCATGTTATGCCAATGCCTGTCTCTAATGTTCATTCTCTCCTCTCAGAGCCACGAAAGTCCTCCTGTCTCTTTGGCTTTCTGTAATACAACTGCAGGTGTGAGATGAATTGATCTACCATGTCTTCTTTTAAAGGGACAATGGAATGATTTTTCATGTGTGTGGAAAGAGTGAGAGAGGAGGAAACCTCATTTGTATACATGGATAGCTGGAAATCCCAAGACCACGTATTGAAAACATGGCTAATCCGCTCCATACACTTGAGGTACTAGCATATTACGCACGGCATGGTTTATTCAAAAAGTTTTGACTTTCTCATCAGTGACCTTGGAGCCTAGAAGAGAGTGGTGTCGTTTTCGATTGATATGATAGAATTAACCACACCAGCTCAAAACAACAAATATAACTTAATAATTGAAAACAGGGAAACTCACAGGAACTGGGTGAAGGTTCCGATGTCAAAAATGGGATTGGTGAACACGTTTCGAAGAGAGCAAGTACACCTGGATTCCCAGATTTTCTTTCCTAGACCCAGGATGCCACACTCTAGCCAAATGTGATTGGCTGAGCTTCCCGATCATCGCCACCTTCTGTCTAAACAAGATCAAATAATACCCAATACAAATATATAAAATAGGAACAGATACCAAATATGAAATTACAAGCAACAAACAATATTAAGAAACACATAACAAAAGTTTTACTAAGCATTTTATTTCAAGGAGTCTAAATAACTTATTGAAATTAAGTTTAGCTAAATCATGAGGAGGGTAACTACAATTCTCTAATCTTAAATTTTATCAAAATTCTGAGAAGGGAAGTAATATTATATGAGCAACCAGGAAGTACTAACGAGAAACTTACAAAATGTGCCAAATGATATAGACAACTGACTCCTAGGCAATCACCCAAAGTCTCCTTTGCAATGTTGAGTCAACCAACTTTGGCTAAGGCCTAATGTAAATGACATACCATTTTGAAAGGCAAGAAAATTTTCAGAACTATCTTACCTTGTTTTGGCAGGATATGAAAATCCTGTTTTTATCCATTTATGGATACTTTGTAGCTCTGTCAGTGGTCAAGGTATGGGCTTTTCTTTGCCCAAAGGCCAGTTCTGCCAAGAAGTAGACAAGCTCCAAGTGGCATGTCTTTGGTGCTCAACATTCTCTAGGGAATAGAACGGTGTTGCCAGGAGCGATTGTGTCTCACTACCACAGAATTGTAGGTTAGATTAAAGGCCATTTTCTACAGCTCTTTGAAGAGGCTGAAGATTCTACTATCTATACTAAATATAATCTCTATGTATCTAAAGAACCTGATTAGCCTAAATATAAATAGTTTAAACATAGATGACTATGGATCTATAATTCTCGATGCCTATCTAACTTAAAGAATAAGAGAATTAACAACTGTGTAATGAATGAGGACAATGACCTTGAAATATAAACAATATATATCGTTACATAAACACTATGTGTAAGTAACTTAATCAGAGGTAGAAATGTACATTGGAACATGGTGTATATATATATATATATATATATATATATATATATATATATATATACATCAATACTATATATATATACATCAATACTATATATATATATATCAATACATAAAAAATGATTTAAACAGATGTAGCAGACTCACATACAGTATTCAATATAATTTAACTTTGTATCAATATATAAAAATTGATACCAATATAATTTTCTAAAAACAATAACTCACAAATACCAATCTATTATCCCAATCACCAATTTTCCCTCTTTTTTTTTCAAGAATACCCATGAGCCTATGAAATACTTCCCCTATCCCTCAACCATATACCAATTATTACCAACTCCAAAAGGGTGTCCCTAAACCTGAAGGCAAACTCTGCTGGGAGAGGGGACGTTATCCTCTAAAATTGCTGTCATGGGGGTGACGTTCTTCTTAGGGGTCCTGTGAAAGTAAAAAATGGTAAAATTCCAAGATTAATATTTGGTCTGGGAAAATTGCAAATAGTGTCTGAGTGTTTTGAGGAGGTCTGGCCAGGGTGTTGTAAAAGATGTGCACCATTAGGAACTGTCTTGTGCGGTTGGTACCAAATATCATGTCTTGTAGTTGCACTATCAACATGATGATGTCATATTGACCAGGTGGAGTCAATATGTGGGGCCCCATCTTCTTCTTGGAAACTTCAAAGATCACTGCAGGAAAATACATTATTTCTTCTGGGAAACTAAGCATTATCTATAAAGACATATACAGACATATATATTCAAGAAAATGTATGATAAAGACAGAAACAGATATGAGGAAAGGCAAAGAAAGTTTATAAATTATTATTATTTCCCATATCATGGCTCTTGACATGAGAAAGGAGCTCGGGGATATCTCTTATGAACAGGCTTGGAATTGGAGAGGGACTGAGCTAGAGTCCAACTCCAAAACCAGCTCTCTATATTTATAAATAAATGCACATTAACACATATTTAAAATATGTTTATTATAATTTATTTACTGAACCTATTCGGTTTTCTTGATGATCCTTATTGGGTTGTAAATAGTTTGATCTGTCAGTATTCAAATATCCAGGGTCCCTTGAATTCTTTGAAGATGAGTGTTTTCCTGGGGAGATAAGCAGAGATCCCTGCCCCCATCCTATATGTTGTTCTTACCATCGGTATGATTATCATCATTGTGGATGAGCTGTCATTTCTTCTTTCTAAGAGATTCCTTCTCTTCAAACTGAACCTTTATTAATTTTGATAGTATCCATAATTTTTCTTCTTCAGTGGAAACAAGAGCAAAACCACTTCCCCAACACAGCACATATCCTGACATCCATTGCGAGGTCAACACATCTTTGAAATAAGCTGGTTGATTTAATTCAGCAGAATTTTCCATTATCCAATGATTTTCTGCAGCAATTGTCCCCTTCTCATGAGCGTTGAGAAAACTCAAGGTTAATAAAGCATTATCAGTGAGCAGAGCTGGGAGCTGGGAGCCAATGGCTGGGTGCTCAGAACAGTTGAGGTCCAGACCTAGGGCACTAGCCCAGGACATAGCACCAAGTGCGGCCGCTGGTGCAGGCACAAGCTCCTTGCTCTTAAGTCCCCTTGCTCTGGGCAGGGATGTGGGAGAAAGCTGCCTGTAGCAAGGGCGTGAGATGGTGCAGATATCAATGAACAAATGGATGTGGTATGGCCTCAACTGGCCAGAGCCTTAAAGGGCTCTAAAAAGCCTCAAGGACAGGCACCAAGTGGTGGTGCATTTGATCAGCACGCTTGAATTAACCAGACCACCTTAAAATAACAGATATAATTTAATAATTGAAAACGAGGAAACTCACACGACCTGGGTAAAGATTCCCATGTCCAAAACAGGTTTGAGGAACACCATGCAAAGAGAGGCAAAGAGAGCTAATTCACCTGGATTCCCAGGTTTTCTTACCTGTCTCCAGGCATCTGCACCCTAGCCAAATGTGATTGGCTGAGCTTCCCCATCCAGAGACCAACTTCCTCTAAAGGGTGGTGACAGAAAAAGTTAAATCAGTCTCTTATCCATTGAAAACATTCTTCATGCCTGAAGTTGACATAGATGTTTTCAGAAAGAAAGAAAAGTAAGAGTCCTGAGAACAAGCAGAAATACACAAATAGAAACAATCAGAAATTCTTCACGCTGAAGAAAAAATACCAGAAACAACAACATCCTTTGTTGCAAATAAAGACGATCAGAAGGCTTGAATTTCTTCTTAATGCCAAGTTCCCTTTATCCACTTTTTTCCTTTAAAATACATACAAGGCCTGGCAAGATGGCCTGACTTTGCCTCTCTGGGTACAGTAAAAAGAAAGAAGTGACTCCTAAAAGTCGCCTGCTACCTCCACGTGTATATTGTGACACACATGCATAAATACATGCACACAGATGAAATATAAAATATATGTGAATGCTTAAAAGCATGATAATATTTTATGTGTGTTTGACACATATGCACGTGGATTATCTATAGGGTATTGTAGAATAAAGAGCACTAGAAAACGGCAAATGTATTTCTATTGCTAAATATTTTACTTTTAAAATATGCTTTCACCCTGAAACCGATACTGTACTGAACTTCACGATGTGTCCCCGGCTGGCCTCAAACTCATGTCCAATCCATTGCTTCCACTTCCTAAGCTCTGGGATTACAGGTATGTGGCACCACACTTAACATCAGGATTTACACTCTGGAGAAAGTGGTCAAAAAACAATACTGTGTAGACTATAAAATAGTAAGGACATGTAATTTATAATCACTAAAACAAATCAGAAAGGCTGCTGAGAAATGAGAGAGCTCTAAAGCTAAAGCATTAACAATAAGAATTAGAGAAACAAAATATGAGCATATAAGAGTGCAAATGATAAAGAGTAGAATGTCACAACAGATACATTAGCTATTAATGGATCAAGCACAACAAATGAAGGATGAATATTTTCTGAACAGTTACAAAAGCAAGAACAGTAATTCCTTATCAGTAAGATAGAGAGTTTAAGAAGTGTGTTTGAGGGCTGGGAGGATGGCACAGCAGTTAGCATCACTGAATGCTCTTCCAGAGGACCAGGTTTCAATTCCCAGCACCTACATGGCAGCTCTCAGCAGTCTGTCACTAAAATTCCAGGGCACCTGGCACTCTTACACAGGCACATATCATGCAGGTCAAACACAAACACACATAAAATAAAAATAAGTAATTCTCTTTAAATTGAAGAAAAAGATGCTGACGACAGCTGTGAAGCTGTCACTGCCTTTAGAATCATTTACTGCTAGTTGCTGGGAACAGCTTCTGTTCTCAGTTCAGTTTACTCTACTTAGATTGTTGGTTGGGTTTGCAAATCTGCTATTTGAGCACTTAGCCCCCAGCAGGTGGCACTGTTGGAGGAGTGTGGGGAGCATCCCAGGCCTGTAGCATGAGGGCAGGGCCTTTGAAGGCTGTTACTCTTAGCACTCACTGAATCTGATCTGTAAGCTTTGCATCCTGGCCATTGCCACATGAGGAGTCTCCACCATGTGCCACGGTCTCCATTAACAGCATCGTGATGGCATTTGTGAGACTATTCCTGGGTAGGAAACCCATGTCAGACAAAATTGTGGGTGAGAAGTTTACATAAACAGGGGTGATTCTAAAGCACTTGTATCACTAAAAGCCCACTCTCTCACGGGTTAGGACTCACAGATGCTGCATCTATCTGAATCTCCGGAGATGGTGGATGACTCCAAAGTAACATCGTTCTCCAGATCCAACAGAGCTGATGCACATAGGACCTCACAGAGACTGTGACATTGCTCACGAGATCTGCAGGAGATCAAGCCAGATAAAATTCCACCATGGAAGGGTGGAAGTGGTCACAAAGCCCTAGACCTAGCCAAGTGGCTATTTGTGATTGATAGCTGCTTGGAGAGGGAAAATAATTTTCTCAATGAAGTGACACTGGGTATAGCAAACACACCCCATAACAGGCCCCATGCCCAGTTGCTTCCAGTATAACTAGGATGCCAAGGTTTTGTTTTTCACTTATAAAAGGACTGTTTTGTTTGTTTTAAGCAAGAGAAAGAGCATAATGTTAAGTTGGGAAAAGTTAGGGAAGGGAGAAAATATGATGAAAATGAATGAAATATTTAAAAATAAGGAAAAATGAAAAGTAAAATATATATGTTGAGGTAGGGCTGAGGGGTTGGCTCTTGCAAAAGACCTGACTTCAGTTCCTGGACACCAAATGGTGACTCACAATTGCCTGTTATCTAGTTCCAAGCAATCTGACACCATCTTATGACCTATGTGGGCAAATCCACAAAGACACACAGAGATAAAATATCCCTACACATAAAATTAAAATTAACAAAACCTGAAATAATAAGATACAACTATTGGTTTCGATACTCCTCTTAGTCATAGGACCTGAGTTCAGTTTGTAGAACTTACTAAGAGCCATCTGTAATGTGAGGCCACCCTGGGCTATTAAGCCCATGTAAAATAGCAAGACATACACACGCACACACACACTCACACACATAAACACACACACACACATTCTGCACATATCTATACATTTATATATTTACTTCACTATTAGTGTGATGCCATATCCCAAGTATTGTTGCTATCCACATTGTACACAAGAAACTAAAGGCCCAGAGAAGCTGAATAAGTAGCCCCCAAGTCACAGAGCAACTAAGATGTTACCCATGATTTAGTCATGCCTCCTAGTCATCCTGATCATTGTGAGGTCAGGAGGCAACCTGTTCACTCGGTGTGTAACCATATGAAGGAGGCAGCAGATACAGGAAACTGAGAAACACCCAAAATGGCACATTCACGGCTCATTTCCTAGACTCTGGCAAATACTCAGTCTCAGCTCTATGATTTGGAAAAGGATCAGAAAATAAAGGCAGGAGATCCCAGGTGGGCCAGATACTGGTTCTAGGCTTTATTCACTGGAAGGGGTATATGAAAGAGAGATATGAGTGTGTGAGGGGAAAGTATGCGGACACTTGTTTGTCTGCCTCCCTAATTTCCCGCGGTGGACCAGAACAATATCTACCTGTGATTGGAAATGTTGGCCCAGCCTGAAAAGAACAGAAAAGCTTCTCACCAGTATCTCTGTCGATAAGCAGAAAATGAAAGTGTAAATCCACTCTTAGGAATACAGGGTCACTGAACAACAGTATTCTGCTGTTTCATGTTATGCCAATGCCTGTTTCTGATGTTCATTCTCTCCTCTCAGAGCCATTGAAGTCCTCCCGTCTCTTGGGCTTTCTCTAATACTATTGCAGTATGAGGTGAATTGATCTACCATGACTTCCTTTAAAGGGACCATGGAATTGATTTTTCATGTGTGTGTAAAGAGTGAGAGAGGAGGAAGCCTCATTTGTATACAGGAATAGCCTAAAATCGCAAGACCACGTATTGAAAAGATGGCCAATCCCCTCCATACACATGAAGTGGTAGTATAATCACACAAGACATGTCTTATTTAAAAAGCTGTGACTTTCTCATCAGTGACCTTGGAGCCTATTAGCCACTGGTGGTGTATTCGACTGGTATGCTAGGATTAATCAGACCAGCTCAAAACAACAGATATAATTTAATAATTAAAAACGGAGAAAGTCAACACTACCGGGGTAAAGGTTCCCATGTCCAAAACCAGTCTAAGAGAGCCACAGAGAGCAAGGGCACCTGGATTCCCAGGTTTTCTTCCCTGCCTGCAGACAGCCACACCCTAGCCAACTGTGATTGGCTGAGCTTCCCATCAAGAGAGCAACTTCTTCTAAAAGGTGGTGACAGAAAAAGTTAACTCAGGTTTTATCCATCAATAACATTCTGCCTGCCTGAAGGTGATGTAGATGGTTTCAAAAAGAAAGAAAAGAAAGAGTCCTGGGAACAAGTAGAAGTATGCAAATATAAACAATCAGAAATTATTCAGGTTGCAGAAAAAGAATACCATAGATAACAATATATTTTTGTGCAAATTAAGCCCATCAAAAGGCTTGAATGTGATCTGAATACCAAGGTCCCTATTTCCACGTTTTCCTTTAAAATACACATAGGGCCAGGAAGATGGCTCAGTGCCTACAGATGCTTGTGACCACGATGATGATCTCAGTTTGCCTCCCTGTGTACACTGAAGAAAGAAGTGACTCCTAAAAGTTGCCTGCTATCTCCACGTGTATATTGTGACACACATTCATAAACTCATGCACACAAAATGTAAAATATATTGAATGCTTAAAAGCAAATAATGATATTTTAGGTATTTTTAACATATAAGCACATGAATTAACTACAGTGTATTGTAGAATAAAGAGCACTGAAAATGGCAAAAGAATTTCTATTGTTAAAAAGTTTTACTTTTGAAATACCATCTTACCGTGTAACCCATACTGGCCTGAACCTCACTATGTGGCCCCAGCTGGTCTCAAACTCATGTCAAACCCTTTGCTTCCACTTTTTGAGTCCTGGGATTACAGGTGTGAGGCACCACAGCTACCATCAAGATTTATTGTCTGGAGAAGGGACAAAAAGCAATACTGTGTAGACTATAAAATAGTAAGGACATATAATTTATAATCTCTGTAACATATCAGAAAGGCTGATGAGAAATTATAGAGTTCTAAAGCTAAAACAATAAAAATAAGAATTAGAGAAACAAAATATGAGAAGGATAGGAATGCAAATGATAAACAGTAGAACGTGACATCAGATACATTAGCTATTAATGGATCAAACACTGCAAATAGAGGATAAATATTTTTTGAACAGATGCAAAAGCAAGAACAGTAATACCTTGTCCGTAAGCTAGAGAGTTTAAGAAGTGTGTGAGGGCTGGGAGGATGGCACAGCAGTTGGCATCACGGTCTGCTCTTCCAGAGAAACTAGGTTCAATTCCCAGCACCCACATGGCACCTCACAGCTGGCTGTCACTACAATTCTTGGGGACTTGGCACCCTCACACATGCGTATATCATGCAGGCCAAACACTCACGCACATAAAATAAAAATAAGTAATTCTCTTTAAAGTAGAAGAAAAAGATGCTGGCGACAGTGGTGATGCTGTCACAGCCTTTAGAATCATTTACTGCTCATTTAGTCAGGGCTGGTTGCTGGGAACAGCTGCTGCTCTCAGTTCAGTTTAGTCTACTTAGATTGTTGGTGGGGTTTGCAAGTGTGCTGTTTGAGCACTTAGCCCCCAGCAGGTGGCACTGTTGGAGGAGTGTGGGGAGCATCCCAGGCCTGTAGCATGAGGGCAGTGCCTTTTAAGGCTGTTAAACTTAGCACTCACTGAATCTGATCTGTAAGCCTTGCATCCTGGCCATTGCCACATGAGGAGTCTCCACCATGTGCCGTGGTCTCAATTAACAGCACCTTGATGGCATTGTGTGTCACTTTTCCTGGGTAGGGAACTTATATCAGACCAAATTGTGGGTGAGGACTTTACACAAGAGCGGTGATTGTAAAGCGCTTACATCACTAAAAGCCCACTCGGTCACTGGTGATGACTCATGGAGTCTGCATCTATCTTAATCTCTGGGGGTGCTGGTTGACTCCAAAGTAACTTTGTTTTCCAGACCCAACAGAGCTGATGCACATAGGACCTCACAGAGACTGTGAGATCACTCACAAGATCAATAGGAACTTAAGCCAGAAAATCCCTGCATGGAGGAGGGGAAGTGGCCACAAAGCCCTACACCTAGCCAAGTAGCTATATGTGATGGATAGCTGCTTTCTTAATGGAGTGACACTGAGTACAGCAAACACACCCAAGAACAGGCCCAATGCCCAGTAGTTTCCAGTATAAATAGGACTCCATGGTTTTGTTTTTGACATATAAAGAGACTGTTTTTTTTTGTTTTAAGCAAGAGAAAGTGCATGACGTTGTGTTATTTGTAGTTAGGTAAGAGTGAAATATGATAAAAATAAATGAAAAATTTAAAAATACGGAAAAAATTAAAACTTCAATATATATGTTGCGGTGAAGCTGAGGGGATGGCTCTTCCAGAGGCCCTGACTTCAGTCCCCAGAACCCAAATGGTGGCTCACAACTGCCTGTTATTCCGGTTCCAAGGGATATGACACCATCTTATGAGCTCCATGGGCAAATCAACAGGCACAAACGCAAGTAAAACACCCATACACATGAAATTAAAATAAACAAAACCTGAAATAATAATAAGATATACCGGTTGTTCTGCATAGTGCTCTTAGCCATGGGCCTGAGTTCAGGTTGCAGTACCTACTGACAGCCATCTGTACCTGTGAGAGGCCACTCTGGGCTATTTAGCCCATGTTTATTTAGAACATGGTACATAGCAGGACACACATACATACATACATACATACGTACATACACACAACACATTGTCTACATAGTCTGTATATTTATATATTTACTTCACCATTATAGTGATTCCATATTACAAGTATTGTAGCCATCCACAACACAATTTTGTGTGCCTCCCTACTTTCCTGCGGTGGACCAGTCCAAATTCTACCTGTGCTTAGAAATGTTGGCCCAGCCTGAACAGAACAGAAAAGCTTCTCACCAGGATCTCTGTCAACATCCACTGGTCAAGGATGTGGCTGCCAGCAATGAAGACAGTAAGGACCATGAACAGAAGAGGAGAAGAGCCAGGGCTGTGAGAACAAGAAACCCAGTCACTGGGAGGAGCTGCTCTGATGCGATTCCCAGCAATTGTTGTCACGTTATCCACAGTGGGCGCTATGATGCATAAAACTGATGTCACAAAGCTCCTGAAACCAGAGCTGGAGCCATGAATTCATGTGTTCCCGGGAGAGACCAAGTCTCGACCCTTCTAGCCTAGGGAATCATGAGGCTATGACCAAGCTAGAGAAGGGACAAGCTAACAGCGCTTTTCCTTCCAGGCTTCCTTCCTGCAGGTTCCTGACTTGTGTTCATGCCCTGATTTCCCCAGGGAAGAACTGTGACTTGGAAGCTTGTGCCAAATAAACCCTTTCTTCTCAAAGCTGATTTTGTGTTGGAGTGTTCAGTCCCAGAAACTGCTACTGTGGCCCAACCTGTTGGCAGGCACGGGCAAGGGAAAGCACATTTCAGACTATTGTGGGATACATAATGAAACATTGAATCAAAAACTAAAACCCAAACCGTAGTGATAACCACAAAATGAAAGTGTCTATCCACTCTTAGGAATACAGGTCCCTGAACAACAGTATTCTGCTGTGTCATGGTATGCCAATGCCTGTCTCTGATGTTCATTCTCTCCTCTCAGAGTCATCGAAATCCTCTGTTGCTTGGGTGTTCTCTAATACTAGTGCAGTATGAGATGAATTCATCAACCATGACTTCCTTTAAAGGGACCATGGAATTGATTTTTCATGTGTGTGGAAAGAGTGAGAGAGGAGGAAAGCCTCATTTGTATTCATGGATAGCAGGAAATCACAAGACCACGTATTAAAAAGATGGCCACTCCCCTTCATACACTTGAGGTGCTAGCATATCAAGCATGACGGGTTTTATTCAAAAAGTTATGAATTTCTCATCAGTGACCTTGGACCCTAGAAGAGAGTGGTGGCATATTTGACAAGTATGCTAGAATTTACCAGAGCAGCTCAAAACAACAGATATAATTTAATAATTGAAAACGGGGAAACTCAAACGACCAGGTAAAGGTTCCTATGTCCAAAACAGGTCTGGAGAACACAGCAAGAAGAGTGCAAAAGAGAGCAAGGGCAGCTGGATTCCCAGGTTTACTTCCCTGGCCCTAGGCAGCCACACCCTAGTCAAATGTGATTGGCTGAGTTTCCCCATCAAGAGAGCAACTTCCTGTAAAAGGTGGTGACAGAAAAAGTATACTCAGTCTCTTATTCATTGAAAACATTTTTCATGCCTGAAGGTGACAGAGATGTTTTCAGAAAGAAAGAAAAGCAAGAGTCCTGGGAACAAGCACAAATACACAAATGTAAACAATCAGAAATTCTTCAAGTTGAAGAAAAAGTATACCAGAAACAAGAAAATCCTTTGGTGCAAATAAAGAACATCAGAAGGCTTAATGTCATCTTAATACCCAGTTCCCTACTTCCACTTTTTCCTTTAAAATACACAAGGGCCTCGAAGATGGCCAAGTGCCTACAGATGCTTGAGTCCACCATGATGGCCTGAGTTTGCCTCTGTGGGTACACTGAAAAGGGAAAACTGACTCCTAAAATTTGCCTGCTACCACCACGTGTATATTGTGACACACACACATGTGCACAAAATGTAAAATATATGTGAATGTTTAAAAGCAAGTTTTGATATTTTTGGTATGTTTAACATTATGCACATGGATTAACTATAGTGTATTGTTGAATAAAGAACACTAGAAAATGTCAAATGTATTTCTATTGTTAAAAAGTTTTACTTTTGAAATATGATCTCACCCTGTCTCCCATACTGGACTGAACCTCACTATGTGGCCCCGGCTGGCCTCAAATTTATATGAAACCCTCTTGAGTGCTGGGATTACAGGGGAGAGGCACCAAACCTACCAACAGGATTTACTTTCTGGAGAAAGGGATCAAAAAGCAATACTGTGTACACTATAAAATAGTAAGGACATATAATTTATAATCTCTAAACCATATCAGAAAGGCTGATGAGAAATGAGAGTGTTCTAAAGCTAAAATATTAAAAATAAGAATTAGAGAAACAAAATATGAGGGGGATAAAATTGCAAATGATAAACAGTAGAACATCACAACAGATACATTAGCTATTAATGGATCAAACACTACAAATAAAGACTAAATATTTTCTGAACAGCTACAAAAGCAAGAACAATAATACCTTATCTGTAAGTTAGAGAGATTAATAAGTGTGTTTGAGGGCTGGGAGGATGGCTCAGCAGTTAGCATCAATGTCTACTCTTCCAGGGGACCAAGTTTCAATTCCTAGTACCCACATGGCAGCTCGCAACTGGCAGTCACATGAGGAGTCTCCACCATGTACCGCATTCACCATTAACAGCACCATCGTGGCGTTGTGTGACATTATTACTGGGTAGGGAACCCATGCCAAACCAAACTGTGAATGAAGAGTTTACACAAACAGGGGTGACTCTAAAGCACTTACATCACTAAAAGCCCACTCTGTCATGGGTGATGACTCACGAAGTCTGCATCTATCTGAATCTCCGGAGGTGGTGGATGACTCCAAAGGAGCATCTTTCTCCAGAACCAAAGAGCTGATGCACATAGAACCTCACAGAGACTGTGAGATCACTCACGAGATCTGCAGGAGCTCAAGCCAGATAAAATCCCAGCCTGGAGGAAGGGAAGTGGCCACAAAGCCCCACACCTAGCAAATAGCTGTTCGATGGATAGCTGCATTCTCAATGGAGTGACACTGGGTATGGCAAAGAAACATGAGAATAGGCCACATGCACAGTAGTTTCCAGTATAAATAGGACTCCATTGTTTGTTATTGACTTATAAAAGGACTGTTTGTTTGTTTTAAGCAAGAGAAAGAGCATAATGTTAAGTTGGGAGGAGTTGGGGAAGGGGGAAAATATGGTAAAAATAAATGTAAAATTTAGAAATAAAGAAAAATTAAAAGAAAAATATATATGATGAGGAGGCGCTGAGGAGATGGCTCCTGCAGAGGACCTGACTTCAGTCCCAAGACCCCAAATGGTGGCTCACAACTGCATGTTATTCCAGTTCCATGGGATATGACAGCGTCTTTTGACCTCAGTGGGCAAATCCACAGACACCCACGCAGGGAAAATATCCATACATATAAAATTAAAATAAACAAAAGCTGAAATAATAATAAGATTTTTCTTTTGATCTGGATAGTGCTCTTAGCCAGAGGACCTGAGTTCAGTTTGCAGAAACTACTAACAGCCATCTGTGACTGTGAGGCCACCCTGGGCTATTCAACCCATGTTACATAGCAAGACACACACACACACACACACACACACACACACACACACACATGTTCTCCACATACA
Source organism: Microtus pennsylvanicus (assembly GCF_037038515.1). NCBI lineage: Eukaryota > Metazoa > Chordata > Mammalia > Rodentia > Cricetidae > Microtus > Microtus pennsylvanicus. The sequence continues at coordinate 67,820,354 of NC_134601.1, forward strand.
TTTACTTCACCATTAGAGTGACTCCATATCATAAGTATTGTTGCCATCCACGTTGTACATAAAAAGCAAAAGGCCCAGAGAGGCTAAATAAGTAGCTCCCAAGTCACAGAACAACTAAGATGTTACCCATGATTAATCCATGCCTCCTAGTCATCCTGATAATTGTGAGGTCAGGAAGCAACATGGGCCGTCACCATGTAACATTATGAAGGAGGCAGTAGATACAGGAAACTGAGAAACACCCAAAATGGCACATTCACGGCTCATTTCCTAGACTCTGTAAACTACTAACTCTCAGCTCTATGATTTGGAAAAAGATCAGAAAGTCAAGCCAGGGGATGCCAGGTGGGCCAGATACTGGTTCTCAGACTTTATTCACTGGAAGGGGTATATGAAAGAGAGATATGAGTGTGTGAGGGGAAAGTACAAGGACACTTGTTTGTCTGCCTCCCTAATTTCCTGCGGTGGACCAGAACAAAATCGACCTTTGTTTGGAAATGTTGGCCCAGCCTGAAAAGAACAGAAAAGCTTCTCACCAGTATCTCTGTGGACATCTAGTGGTTGTAGATGTGAACGACACCTCACGCAAAATGTTCCTGTGGGTCTCAACAGTGAGGACAGGAAGGACCATGAGCAGAAGGGGAGAAGAGCCAGGGCTGTGAGAACAAGACACAGCCAGTCACTGGGAGGAGCTACTCTGATGCGTTTCCTGGCAACTGTTGTCACGTTATCCACAGTGGGCGCTATGTTGCAGAAAACTGATGTCACAAAGCTCCTGAAACTACAGCTGGAGCCATGAATTCATGTGTTCTAGGTAGAGAACAAGTCTCCACCCATCTAGCCTTGGTCTTGTGGAGATAGGAACCACAGAAAGGGCCTTTGCCTCTTGTTCCTGCTTTCTGTTCTGGAGGGCTTCTGGGCTCGAGATGGGCACCTCTGGGAGTCAGAGATTCTTAGAGGACCTGGTCTGTAAGGACCATCTCCTTTCCTTGGCCAACAGGGACAGGTAGTACAACCTGCTCCTCTCCCCTCTGTTCCGCATCCCTGGGGCCTTTCTCAGGCCTGACTAACCCATCATTCTTACCTTCCAGGTTTAAGGTCTGAGGATTCTGCCTCCTCCCTAGGCTGAAGCCGTCCATCAACTACTGTAGTCGGCTTCAGTGCCATTCCCAACCATGGCCAGACCAACTCGTTCTGTCCCAATGGCACTAGGTAGGCTGTGTTGCCCACTCTTGCTTAAAATGCTTTTGTTGGTCAGGCCTAAAACATGAGCAAGAAAGTAACTTCCAGATGGCTCGACTCACCCTGACTGTTGTACAGTTTCATCAACTTCTCTCTCCACTCAGCATGATTCTGGGAAGCCTGTGCTGGCTGTCGCTGGCTGATTTCTTCTCTGAGAGCTGGTGCACTGAGCTGAGGAATTACCAAGATCTGAGCCAGATGTCTGGACACCAGACTGTCTCCATTGTGCTGAAGGAAAAACACAAAAAGACCTAGGATTCAAGTATGATGGCAGTTCACAGTGAAGCTATTAGGCATAACGTGAGCTCTGGGAGGACCAACAGACCACAAAAGACATGCCATAGAACAATGGGTAGGCAGCCTAGGGTCCTAAGTGACATAAAGTTAATGTGGTGGCTTATCTGGGATCAGGAGAGTAGGAGAATGGCAGTGGGAGACTAGAGATGGCCCAGATCAGGTCCTTCTAAACAGGATGTGACCAACAATGGGTGCGGTGCTCCAAAATAGCCGGATCAGATTGAAACAGTCTCAAGACTTCCTCTGCAGGGTGGCATGCAGAGTGTTCTAACCCTTTCCCCTAATAAACTTTCAACTCAGCTTTGTTCTCTCTCTCTCTCTCTCTCTCTCTCTCTCTCTCTCTCTCTCTCTCTCTCTCTCTCTCTCTCCCTTCCTTCCTTTCTTCATTTTTTTGATTTCTACCTGCCTTATTTTTTTCTGAGTTTCTCTGTGTAGCCCTGCATATCCTGAACCATTCTCTATAAAACAGACTGGACAAGAACTCAGAGATTCATGTGTCTCTTCCTTCAGAGTGCTAGGATTAATGGCGTGTACCAACATAACTGATAAACTTCAGCTGTTTCTTAAACTTCTTTACATATTCTTGCATCTTATACACCTACTTACTTATAACAGATTGAATTTTTTAGTAAGCTGGACTTCTCAGAAAAGCACAACACTTTTCTAGAAGTATCCATCCTAGGGGGAGTACAACGGAGAGAAGGACAGTAAGAAGAGACTTTTAGGTCATGTGCACACTAGAATCTAGGATGCTGCATCTCAACTTGGCCAGTTTGCTTTGCCTCCTTCATTGCTGTGCTTACACTCTTGAGTACTTGACCAACTACTGCATCCTATCAGAATTCTACTCTTTTGAGAACAAGAAGGATCAAATGAAAAAATGAATGAAAGAAAGACACAGAAAGATGAAAGGAAGAAAGAGAGAAAGGAAGGAAGAGACTGCTGGTAAGGTCAAGAGCAGAGAAAAAGAGAGATCCTCTCCACTTAGTAAGAAAACCAGTGAGGTAACGGGAAGTAGGAGTCAGGAGGGCAGAATTAGGTTGAGCAGTGTCACCTGATTTCTTAGCACTGATACCTGGACCTCCATTCAGGCTAATCAAATTAGACCTTGGGCATAAGGTATATATTTCATTCTCTCTCTCTCTCTCTCTCTCTCTCTCTCTCTCTCTTTCTTTCTCTCTCTCTCTTTCTCTCTCTCTCTCTCCATCCTCTCCATGTTGGGGGAGGTTGTTATGAGGATGTAGTGATGTGTGCGATATGTAAGCTCCTAGTATGATGTCAGAGCGTATCCAGGGAAGAGAATAACCACACCGGGTGATCAAATATAGGTGTGTGTGTGGCAGTGGTGTGCGTGGGCGGCTGTGGGTTTCTGTGCACACTTCTGGTAGATGCCTAAGGACAGCTATGGGTGTGCTGTCTCTTTTTTTGTGAGTCAGGGTCTTTATTGGCCTGAAGCTGACAAAATGGGGTAAGTGGTCTGACTGGTAAACCCAAGGAACATTATGACTTCACAGTTTTGTGATGGATTTTAAGTACAGACTACCAGAACTGGAGATTTTACTTAGATTCTGGGGGTGGATTTTGGGTCCTCGTGCTTGCAAAGAGAGCACCTTGCTAACTGAGCTATGCTTCTAATGCTAGTATGAAGTTTTATTTGGGATACAAGATAATCAGACATGTATTTTTTAAAAAAGTGGATGTACTTAAAAAAAAGTGGCTATATTCTGAAAACTTTAACTTAGACCCTGAGAGTTAACTGTTTCCCAAATCAGCTAGGCCTCCAACAGACCAAGGTATTATTCCACCAAAACCCAACTTGGTGAGCCAGAGTTTAAAACTTACAGCTAATTGATGAGGGATTTCTTACAGGTGCAGAGCAGCGACTGACTGTAGCATGGAAGGATTCCTTCTCCATAGCTGGATAGATGGAAGTGCCACCCTGTCAGTGGACCTCCCACACTCTCGGTATTCTAGTGTCTCCAGAGTCTACGGAACCACATGTAACTGGGACAGAATCTCACACAGCTGAAAAGGAAAAGCCTCAAGAGAGACTGGAATATCAGGTGAGAGTCTAATGACACCGGCCCCAAGTCTTGTATAAAGAAACTTCAGGAGGCAGGTGGTGGTAGGGTGTATAACAGGGAAGCTGAGTAAGTCATGGAAAGCAAGGCAGTAAGCAGCATTCCCGCACTGGCCTCTGTATACTGGTATATTTGTGTTTAAATGAATAAAGCTTGCCTGAAGATCAGCGGGCAAAGCAGCCACACTCCTAGCTATACAGGACAGGGCGGGGGGTGGGGTGGCACACACTTATAATCCTAGAACTGGGAAGAGACAGACAAATTTCTGTGAGTTCCAGGCTATCCTGAAATATACAAGATTAATACAGATACAGATCCAGGTGGTGTTGGTTTACACCTTTAATCTCAGTGTTTGGGAGTCACACACTTTTAATCCCAGCACTAGGAAGTTGGAGACAGGAACAATATGCTGAGGAGAGAGGAAAATAAAGGAGAAGAGACAGGAACTCACTGGAGTATGGAGTGTGAGGATTCGTGGTGACAAGACCTTGCCCTTTGAGTCTGAACACTTGGTAGAGTTAAAGGTCTCTCTATTGGTTTGCTGCTTTGCTTTTCTGATATTTAGCTTGGACCCCAATACTTGTCTCTGGGTTTGTTTTATTCTGCTACACCTTCTACTTTGATTCCTGCTTCAAGATTCCTTCCCTAAGTTCCTTTCACAAAGGACTACAACTGTAAACTTAAATAAATCTTTTCAACTTGACTTTGAACACAGTGATTACAATTTAAAACCAAGTCAGCATATTCCCAAGTGGGGGATGAACCAGACACCTTAAACCTCACATTTGAGCCATCCATAATCTTCAGTGTGTCACATACCCTGCATTCAGAGCCTCTAACCACCATAAGGCCACTTCCTTTTAAGAAATTTTTTTTAATTTTAGAGATTTATATTTTACGGAAAGGTTGCAAAAAAAAGACAGAATATTCACAAATACCATGCAGCTGGTTGATTCTTTTGTTAATACTTTGAGTAGATGTGTCAAAACTGAGCCAAACAGGGCATTCCTAATTACTGAATCCATGGTTTATTGAGATTTCCTTACCTTTTACCATTACTCTTTACCATTGTCCATTACAAAATCCCACGAGGAGCCTAATTCATACAACAGTGGTTCACATGGCTTTCCTGTAAGACCATGTCATGTGTGTGTGTGTGTGTGTGTGTGTGTGTGTGTGTGTAGTTTGTGCTGAGGAATCATTTCTTAGATTTCTAGGGTAAAATGAAACGTTAGTGTGTTGCATCTTTCCCTCCTGTCTTTATCTCAGTGGAGTCACCTTTGGGAAGAGCATGTGTACAATAAACCTTGATGCGGCTTCAATAAGAAGTTCTTCTGTGACGTAGATCACCTCCATCAAGGTTGCAGAGAACATCAAGGTCTTCATGTTGTATATTGTTCATTTTATAAAAGCTCCCTCCAGAAATGGAAGCCTCACAGACATGGTGGCTGTCCTAGTTTTATTGTCAGCCTAACACAGTGTCAACTGGGAGGAAAGCGTCTACTGAGACACTGCCTACATCAGATGAGGAGGTTGGTCTTTGGACACATCTGTGTGTGGTTTCCTTGATTATTTACTCACATAAGAGGTCCCGGTCTGCTGTAGTCAATACCATTCTTAGGCAGGAGGTTCTGGGTTAGATAAAAGTACCAGGGAAGCATGAGCCTATGACCAAGCTAGAGAAAAGACTAACAAACAGCGCTTTTCCTTCTAGGCTTCCCTCCTCCAGGTTCCAGCCTTGAGTTCCTGCCCCCATTTCCACAGTGATGAACTGTGACTTGGAAGCCTGTGCCAAATGAACCCTTTCTTCTCTAAGCTGATTTTGTGTTGGAGTGTTTTATAACAGCACCAGAAACTGCTACTGTGGCCCACCCTGTTGGCAGGCACAGGCAAGGGAAGGCACATTCCAGACTAGTCTGGGCTACATAATGAAACACGGAATCAAAAACTAAAACCAAAACCATACTGATAAACACAAAATGAAAGTGTAAATCCACTCTTAGGAATACAGGTCGCTGAACAAAAGTATTCTGCTGTGTCATGGTATGCCAATGCCTGTCTCTAATGTTCATTCTCTCCTCTCAGAGCCAACAACGTCTGCCCGTCTCTTGGGCTTTCTCTAATACTACTGCAGGTATGAGATGAATTGATCTACCATGACTTCCTTTAAAGGTACCATGGAATTGATTTTTCGTGTGAGTGGAAAGAGTGAGTGAAAAAAGCCTCATTTGTATACATGGATAGGCGGAAATCCCAAGACCACGTATTGAAAAGATGGCCACTCCCCTCCATCCACTTGAGGTGCTAGCACATTTAGTATGATGTGTTTTATTCAAAACGCTGTGACTTTCTCATCAGTGACCTAAAACCGTAGAAGAGAGGGAGGGCGTATTTTACCATTAAGCTAGAATTAAGCAGACCAGCTGAAAAAAAAAACTGATATAATTTAATGATTGAAAAGGAGAAACTCACACGACCGGATAAATTTTCCCACGTCCTAAACCAGTGTGGCTAATGCAGCAAGAAGAGTGCAAAAGAGAGCAAGGGCAGCTGGATTCCCAGGTTTTCTTCCCTCGCCTCAGGCAGCCACACCCTAGCCAAAAGAGATTGGCCAAGCTTCCCTATCAAGAGAGCAACTTCCTCTGAATGGTGGTGACAGAAAAAGTTAACTCAGTCTCTTACCCATCAATAACATTCTTCATGCCTGAAGGTGACAGAGATGTTTTCAGAAAGAAAGAAAAGTAAGAGTCATGGGAACAAGAGGAATACACAAATATAAACAATCAGAAATTCTTCTGGTTGAAGAAAAAGACCAGAAACAACAATATCCTTTGGTGCAAATAAAGACCATCAGAACGCATGAATGTCATCTTAATACCAAGTTCCCTATTTCCACGTTTTTCTTTATAATACACACAGTGCCTGGCAAGATGGCCCAGTGCCTACACATGCCTGCGTCAAGCACAATGGCCTGAGTTCGACTCCATGGGTACAGTGAATAGAAAGAAGTGACTCTTAAAAGTAGCCTGCTACCTCCACGTGTATATTGTGACAGGCATAAATACATGTGCACAAAATGTAAAATATATGTGAATGCTAAAAAGCAAATAATGATATTTTAGGTATGTTTAACATATATGCACATGAATTAACCACAGTGTATTGTAGAATAAAGAGCACTAGAACAGGGCAAATGAATTTCTATTGTTAAAAAGATTTACTTTTGAAATATGGTCTCACCCTGTAAACTATAATAAACTGAACCTTACCATGTGACGCCTTCTGGCATCAAATTCATGTCAAACCCTTTGATTCCACTTCTTGAGTCCTAGGATTACTCAAGGGGTATGTGAAAGAGAGATATGAGTGTGTGAGGAGAAAGTACGCAGACACTTGTTTGTCTGCCTCCATGATTTCCTGTAGTGGAGAAGAAAAAATTCTACCTGTGATTGGAAATGTTGGCCCAGCCTCAGAAGAACAGAAAAGCTTCTTGCCAGTATCTCTGTCAACGTCTAGTGGTCGAAGATTTGAATGACACCTCACTCGGAATGTGCCTGTGGGGTCCAGCGGTGAGGACAGTAAGGACCATGACTAGAAGAGGAGAAGATTCAGGGCTGTGAGAACGAGACACCCAGTCACTGTGAGGACCTGCTCTGATGCGTTTCCTGGCAATTGTTGTCAGGTTGTCCATAGTGGACACTATGATGCATAAAACTGATGTCTCAAAGCTTCTGAAACCAGAGCTGGAGCCATGAATTCATGTGTTCAGAGTAGAAACCAAGTCTCCACCCTTCTAGCCATGGTTTTGTAAAGATAGGAACCACAGGAAGGGCCTTAGCCCTGTGCTTCCTGCTTCCTATTCTGGAGGGCTTCCGGGTGCTCGATTGACACCCCTAGGATCGGAGAACCTGACAGGACCTGCCCTTTTGGGACCATCTCCTTTCCTTGTCCAGAATGGACTGGCGATACACCCTGCCACTCTCCTCTCTGCTCAGCATCCCTGGGGCCCTTCTCAGGCCTGACTAACCCCTCATTCTTACCTTCCAGGTTTAAGGTCTGAGATTCTGCCTCCTCCCCAGGCTGAAGCCATCCATCTACTACTGCAGTCGGCTTCAGTGCCCTTCCCGACCACAGCCAGACCAACTCGTTCTGTCCCAATGGTCCCAGAAAAGCTGTGTTGCCCGCTCTTGCTTAAAATGCTTTTGTTGGTCAGTCTGAAACATGAGCAAGAAAGTAACTTCCAGATGGCTAGACTCACCCGGACTGGTGTACAGTTTCATCATCTTCTCTTTCCACTCAGAATGATTCTGGGAAGCCTGTGCTGGCTGTCGCTGGCTGCTTTCTTCTCTGAGAGCTGGTGCACTGCCCCAAATGAGCTGAGGAATAACCAAGATCTGAGTCAGATGTCCGGACACCAGACTGTCTCCATTGTGCTGAAGGAAAGAGACTAAAAAGACCTAGGATTTGAGTATGATGGCAGCTGCCAGTGAAGCTATTAGGCATAATGTGAGCTCTGGGAGTACCTACAGACCACATACAATGGGTAGGCAGCCTAGGGTCTTGACATGCCTTGAAGATAATGGTGGTGACCTACCTGGGGTCAAGAGAGAAGGAGAAGGGCAGTGGGAGACTCTGGAACAGTCAGCTCAGGTCCTTCCAAATAAGATATGACCACCAATGGGGGCGGTGGTCCATATTAGCTGAATCAGATTAAAACAGCCTCAAGACTTCCTCTGCAGGGTGGCATCTAGAATACCCTAACCCTTTCCCCTAGTAATCTTTCAATTTAGCTATAATCTTTCTTTCTTTCTTTCTTTCTTCCTTCCTTCCTTCCTTTCTTCCTTCTTTCTTCCTTTCTTTTTTTCTTTCTTTTCTTGTTCCTTCCTTCTCTTTCTTCCTTGCTTCCATCCTTCCTTTTTTGTTTCCTTCCTTCTTTCTTGTTTATCTGAGTTTCTCTGTGTAGCCCTGGCTGTTCTGAATCATTAGCTCCAAACCAGACTGGCCAGCAACTCAGAGATTCATCTGACTCTGCCTCCAGAGTTCTGAGGTTAAAGGTGTGCACCACCATGCCTGGCACATCAGCTGTTCCTTAAACTTCTATACATATTCTTGCATCTTATACATGTACTTGCTTATAACAGATTGAATTCTAGGTAAGCTGGGCTTCTGAGAAAAGCACAGCCTTTTCCAAGGAGTATCTATTCTAGGGAGAGCACAAAGGAGACATGGATAGTGAGAAGAGAAATTGAGGCCCTGTGCCCATGAGAATTGGGGTTGCTGTATCTCAACTTGGGCAGTTTGATTTGCCTCCGTGATTGCTCTGCTGACACTCTTTAGTACTTGTCCAACTACTGCATCCTATCTGAATTCTTCTCTTTTGAGAACAAGAAGGATCAAATAAACAAATGAATGAAAGAAAGACAGACAGAAAGAAGAAAGGAAGGAATGAAGGAAGGAAGGAAAGAAGAGACTGCTCCTAAAGTCAAGACCAGAGAAAAACAGAGATCCTCTCCACTTAAAAAGAAAAACCAAAAAAAAAAAAAAACAAAAAAAAATTTAAAAAAAAGAAAAAAGAAAAACCAGTGAGGTAACTGGAAGTAGGAATCAGGAGGCCGGAATTAGGTTGGGTAGTATCACCCAAAAGTTGGCAAAGCAGCCAACCCCTAGAGAGACCTTTTTCCTCTACCAAGTGTTCATATTCAAAGGGCGAGGTCCTGTCACTAGGAATGCTCACACTCCACACTCCAGTGAGTGCCTGTCTCTTCTCATTTATATTCCTCACTCTGTGCAGAATGTTGCTCCTTTCTCCAACTCAAAGTGATGGGATTAAAAGTGTGTGATCCCAAACACTGAGATTAAAAGTGTAAACCACCACCACCTGGATGTCTTTCTGGATCTATTTTGTATAGCCCAGGATAGCCTGGAACACACAGAGATTTGCCTGACTCTGTCTTCCAAGTCCTGGGATTAAAGGGGTGTGCTACCTTCCCCCCCTTGTCCTGTATAGCTGAGGAGTGTGGCTGCTTTGCCCGCTGATCTTCAGGCAAGCTTTATTCATTTAAACACAAATATACCAGTATACAGAGGCCAGTGCGGGAATGCTGCTTACTGCCTTGCTTTCCATGGCTTACTCAGGTACCCTGTGATACACCCTACCACCACCTGCCTCCTGAAGTTTCTTTATACAAGACTTGGGGCCGGTGTCATTAGACTCTCACCTGAGATTCCAGCCTCTCCTTGAAGCATCTCCTGTTCCGCTGTGTGAGATTCTGTCCCAGTTACATGTGGTTCTGTAGCCTCTGGAGACACTAGAGTACCGAGAGTGTAGAAGGTTGATTGACAGGGCAGGCACTTCCATCTATCCAGCTACAGAGAAGGAATCCTTCTTCCACGCCACAGTCAGTTGCTGCTCTGCACCTGTAAGTAATCCCTCATCCGTTAGCTGTAAGTTTTAAACTCTGGCTCACCAAGTTGGGTTTTGGTGGAATAATACCTTGGTCTGTTGGAGGCCTAGCTGATTTGGGAAACAGTTAACTCTCAGGGTTTAAGTCAATGATTTCAGAATATACCCATTTTTTTTAATACATGCACTTTTTTTTACTACATCCACTTTTAAAAAAAACTACATTTCTGATTATCTTGTATCCCAACTAAACACTTCATCCTAGATGTGAGGAAATAGCTCAGTTAGCAAGGGGCTCTCTTTGCAAGCACGAGGACACAAATTCAACTGCCAGAATCTAAATGAAAACTCTAGTTCTCGTAGCCTGTACTTGAAATGCCAGCACAAAACTGTGCAGATGTAATGATCCTGGGGTTTACTGGTGAGAAGGCTTACCCTATTTTGTGAGCTTCAGGCCAATGAAAGACTCTGTCTCAGGAAAAAAAAAGTGGATAGCACCTGAGAATACGCAGCCAAAGCTGTCCTTAGGCATCTACCAAAAGTGTGCACAGATACCCACACCCACATCAACCCAACCAACCCCCCCCCACACACATGCATACGTACACACACACCTACATTTGATCACCTGGTGTGGAGATTCTCTTCCCTGGATACCCTGTGAAATCATACTAGGAGCTTACATATCCCACACACCAATACAACCTGACAACACCCTCCACCACCACACACAGAGCGATGGAGAGAGAGAGAGTGACTTATGGACCTTATGTCCAAAGGCTAATTGGATTAGCCTGATAGGAGGTCCAGGTATCAGTACTAAGAAATCAGGTGATACTAACCAACCTAATTCCGGCTTTTGAATCTTACATTTAGTTCCCTCACTGGTTTTCTTACTAAGTGCAGAGGATCTCTATTTCTCTCTGTTCTTGACCTTAACAGCAGTTTCCTTCCTTTCATCTTTCTGACTGTCCTTCTTTCATTCATTTGTTCATTTGATCCACTTGTTCTCAAAAGAGAAGAATTCTGATAGGAGGCAGTAGTTGGTCAAGTACTCAAGAGTGTAAGCAGAGCAATCATGGAGGCAAAGCAAACTGGCCAAGTCGAGATGCAGCAACCTAGATTCTAGTGGGCCCAGGGCCTAAATTTCTCTTCTCACTGTCCATCTCTCTTATGTGCTCCCCCTAGAATGGATACTTCTAGGAAAAGTGTGTGCTTTTCTCAGAAGCCCAGCTTATCTAGAATTCAATCTGTTATAAGTAAGTATGTGTATAAGATGAAAGAATATGTAAAGAAGTTTAAGAAACAGCTGAAGTTCACCGGGCATGGTGGTGCACGCCTTTAATCCCAGTACTTTGGAGGCAGAGGTAGATGAATCTCTGAGTTCGTGGACAGTATGGTTTATAGAGAAAGTTTTAGGACAGCCAGGGCTACACAGAGAAACTCATATACACAAGAAGGAAAGAAGGAAGGAAGGAAGGAAGGAAGGAAGGAAGGAAGGAAGGAAGGAAGGAAGGAAGGAAAGAAAAGACAAGAAAAGACCTAGGAAAGTTTACTAGGGGAAAGGGTTAGAGCATTCTGCATGACACCCTACAGAGGAAGTATTGAGGCTGTTGTAATCTGATCCAGCTAGTATGAAGCACCGTCCCCCATTTTTGATCATATCCCGTTTGGCCCTTCCGGACTCTCCCACTGCCATGCTTCTACTTGACCCAAGGTAAGCCACCACCATTATCTGATATATATAGTTTGGGCTGAGGAATCATTTTTAGACTTTTAGAGAAAAAGAAACGTTAGTGTGTTGCATCCTTCCCTCCTGTCTTTACCTCAGTGGAGTCACATTTGGGAAGTCATGTGCACACTAGGCCATGATGAGGCTTCCATAAGAAGTTCTTTTCTGAAGTAGATCACCTCCGTCAAGGTTGCAGAGAACATCAAGTTCTTCATGTTGTATATTGTTCATTTTATAAAAGCTCCCTCCAGAAATGGAAGCCTCACGGACATGGTGGCAGTCCTAGTTTTATTGTCTATCTCAGTGTCAACTGAGAGGGAAGCGTCTACTGAGAAACTGCCTACATCAGATGAGGAGGTTGGTCTTGGGACACATTTGTGTGTGGTTTCCTTGATTATTAACTCACATAAGAAGTCCCAGTCCACTGTAGGCAATATCATTCCTAGGGAGGAGGCTCTGGGTTAGAAAAATGTACCACCAAAACATGAGACTATGACCAACCTAGAGAAGGGTCAAGCTAAGAGCACTCTTCCTTCCAGGTTCCTCCCTTGATTTCCTGCCCCGATTTCCCCAAGGATGAACTGTGACTTGGAAGCCTGTGCCAAATGAACCCTTTCTTCTCTAAGCTGATTTTGTGTTGGAGCATTTTAGAACAGCGCCAGAAACTGCTACTGTGACAGACCCTGTTGGCAGGCACAGGCAAGGGTAGGCACATTCCAGATTAGTCTGGGATACATAAAGAAACACTGAATCAAAAAGTAAAAACAAAACCATACTGATAACCACAAAAAGAAAGTGTAAATCCACTCTTAGGAATACAGGTCGGTGAGCAAAAGTATTCTGCTGTGTCATGTTAGGCCAATGCCTGTTTCTAATGTTCATTCTCTCATCTCAGAGCCATCGAAGTCCTCCCGTTGCTTGGGCTTTCTCTAACACTACTGCAGGGGTGAGATGAATTGATCTACCATGCCATCCTTTAGAAGGACCATGAAATTGATTTTTCCTGTGTGTGGAAAGAGTGAGAGAGGAGGAAACCTCATTTGTATTCATGGATAGCTGGAAATCCCAAGACCACGTATTAAAAAGATGGCCACTCCCCTCCATACACTTGAGGTGCTAGCATATCAAGCATGAAGGGTTTTATTCAAAAAGCTGTGACTTTCTCATCAGTGACCTTGGACCCTAGAAGAGAGTGGTGGCGTTTTCGATTGGTATGATAGAAATAACCAGACCAGCTCAAAACAACAAATATAACTTAATAATTGAAAACAAGGAAACTCACAGGACCTGGGTAAATGTTCAGATGTCCAAAATGGGTTTGGCGAGCACAGTGCAAAGAGAGCAAGTGCACCTGGATTCCCAGATTTTCTTTCCTGGCCCCAGGATGCCACACTCTAGCCAAATGTGATTGGCTGAGCGTCCCCATCATCTCCCCCTTTTGTCTAAACAAGATCAAATCATACCCAATACAACTATATACAATAGGAACAGATACCAAATATGAAATTACAAGCAACAAACAATATTAAGGAACACATAACAAAGGTTTTACTAAGCTTTTTATTTCAAGGAGTCTAAATAACTTATTGAAATTAAGTTTAGCTAAATCATGTGTAGGGTAACTACAATTCTATAATCTTCAACTCCAATAAAATTCTGAGAAGGGAAGTAATGTTATTTGAGCAACCAGGAAGTACAAACGAGAAACTTCCAAAATGTGCCAAATGATAGAGACAACTGATGACCTGAGCAATCACCCAAAGTCTTATTTGCAATGTTGAGGCAACCAACTTTGGCTAAGGCCTAACGTAACTGACATACCATTTTGAAAGGCAAGAAACTTTTCAGAACTATCTTACCCTGTCTAGGCAGGATATGACAATCCTGTTTTTATCCATTTATGGATACTCTGTAGATCTGTCAGTGGTCAAGGAAAGGCTTTTCTTTGCCCAAAGGCCATTCTGCCAAGAAGTAGACAAGCTCCAAGTGGCATGTCTTTGGTGCTCAACATTCTCTTGCAAGTAGAACGGTGTTGCCAGGAGTGATTGTGTCTCACTACCATGGAACTCTAGGTTATATTAAAGGCCATTTTCTACAGCTCTTTGAAAAGGTTGAAGATTCTACTATCTATATTAAATATAATCTCTGTGTATATAAAGAACCTGATTAGCCTAAACATAAATAGGATAAACATAGATGACTATTGATCTATAATTCTCAATGCCTATCTAACTTAAAGACTAAGAGAATTAACAACTGTGTAATGAATGAGGACAATGACCTCAAAATGTAAACAATATATATCATTACATAAACACTATGTAAGTACCTTAATCAGAGGTAGAAATGTACATTGCAACATGGTATATATATATCAATACTATATATATATATATATATATATATATATATATATATATCAATACATAAAAATGATTTAAACTGAGGTAGCAGACTCACATACAATATTCAATATAATTTAACTTTGTATCTATATACAAGAATCAATACCAATATAATTTTCTAAAAAAACTAACTTACAAACACCAATCTATTATCCTATCACCAATTTTCCCTCTTTTTTTCAAGAATACCCATGAGCCTATGAAATACTTCCCCCATCCCTCAACCATATACCAATCATAAAGAACCCCAAAAGGATGTCCCTGAACCTGAAGGCAAACTCTGCTGCGAGAGGAGACGTTATCCCCTAAAATTACTTCCAGCTGTGATGGGGGTGACGTTCTTCTTAGGGGGTCCTGTGAAAGTAAATATGGTAAAATTCCAAGATTAATATTTGGTCTGGGAAAATTGCAAATAGTGTCTGAGAGTTTTGAGGAGGTCTGGCCAGGGTGTTGTAAAAGATGTGCACCATTTGGAACTGTCTTGTGCAGTTGGTACCAAAAATCAGGTCTTATAGTAGCACTAGCAACATGATGATGTCTTATTAGCCAGATGGAGTCGATATTGTGTGTCCCCATCTTCTTCCTGGAAACTTCAAAGTTCACGTCAAAAAAATTTATTATTTTTTCTGGGAAACTAAGCATTATATATAAAGACATATACAGACATATATATTCAATGAAAGGTATAATAAAGACAGAAACAGATATGAGGAAAGGCAAAGAAAGTTTATAAATTATTATTATCATTATTATTATTATTCTGTCCCATATCAAGGCTCTTGACATGAGACAGAGACTCTGGGATATGTCTTATGAACAGATAAGCCCATGTTAAATAGCAAGACATACACGCGCACACACAGACATACACACACACACACAGAAACACACACTTTCTCCACAAATCTGTACATTTATATATTTACTTCACTATTAGTGTGACTCCATATCACAAGCATTGTTGCCATCCACATTTTATACAAGAAAAAAAAGGCCCAGAGAGACTGAATAAGTAGCCCCCAAGTCACAGAGCAACTAAGATGTTACCCATGATTAAGTCATGCCTCGTAGTCATCCTGATCATTGTGAGGTCAGGAGGCAACCTGGGCCCTCAGTGTTTAACCATATGAAGGAGGCAGTAGATACAGGAAACTGAGAAACACCCAAGATGGCACATTCATGGCTCATGTCCTAGGGTCTAGCCACTACTCAGTCTCAGCTCTATGATTTGGAAAAGGATCAGAAAGTCAAGGCAGGAGATCCCAGGTGGGCCAGACACTGGTTGTCAGACTTTATTCACTGGAAGGGGTATATGAAAGAGATATATGAGTGTGTGAGGGGAAAGTATGCGGACACTTGTTTGTCTGCCTCCCTAATTTCCTGCAGTGGACCAGGACAAAATCTACCTGTGATTGGAAATGGTGGCCCAGCCTGAAAAGAACAGAATAGCTTCTCGCCAGTAGCTCTGTCGATAAGCAGAAAATGAAAGTGTAAATCCACTCTTAGGAATACAGTTCACTGAACAACAGTATTCTGCTGTGTCATGTTATGACAATGCCTGTTTCTGATGTTCATTCTCTACTCTCAGAGCCATCAAAGTCCTCCCGTCTCTTGGGCTTTCTCTAATACTATTGCAGTATGAGGTGAATTGATCTACCATGATTTCCTTTAAAGGGACCATGGAATTGATTTTTCATGTCTGTCGAGTGAGAGAGGAGGAAAGCCTCACTTGTATACAGGGATAGCCAGAAATCCCAAGACCACGTATTGAAAAGATGTCCAATCCCCTCCATACACTTAAGGTGCTAGCATATCACACAAGACATGTTGTATTCAAAAAGCTCTGACTATCTCATCAGTGACCTTGGAGGCTATTAGAGACTGGTGGTGTATTTGACTGGTATGCTAGGATTAATCAGACCAGCTCAAAACAGCAGATATAATTTAATAATTGAAAATGGAGAAACTCAACACTACCGGGGTAAAGGTTCCCATGTCCAAAACCAGTCTAAGAGAGCCAAAGGGAGCAAGGGCACCTGGATTCCCAGGTTTTCTTCCCTGCCCCCAGGCAACCACACCATAGCCGAATGTGATTGGCTGAGCTTCCCAGCAAGAGAGAAACTTCCTCTAAAATGTAGTGACAGAAAAACTTAACTCAAGCAGGGCAGTGGTGGTGCATGCCTTTAATCCCAGCACTCGGGAGGCAGAGGCAGGCGAATCTCTGTGAGTTCGAGACCAGCCTGGTCTACAAGAGCTAGTCCCAGGACAGGCTCCAAAGCCACAGAGAAACCCTGTCTCGAAAAACCAAAGGAAAAAAAAAAGAAAAGAAAAAGAAAAACTTAGCCCAGTCTCTTATCCATTGATAACATTCTTCCTGACAGAAAAACTTAACTCAGTCTCTTATCCATTGATAAAATTCTTCCTGCCTGAAGGTGATTCAGATGTTTTCAAAAAGAACGAAAAGTAAGAGTCGTGGGAACAAGGAGAAATATATAAATATAAACATTTAGAAAAAGAATACCACAGATAACAACATCTTTTGGTCCAAATTAAGACCATCAGAAGGCTTGAATGTCATCTTAATTCCAAGGTCCCTATCTCCACATTTTCCTCTAAAATACACACAGGGCCTGGCAAGATGGTCCAGTGCCTACAGATGCTTGTGACCACGATGATGGCCTCAATTTGCCTCCCTGTGTACACTGAAGAAAGAAGTGACTCCTAAAAGTTGCCTGCTACCTCCACGTGCATATTGTGACACACATGCATAAACACATGTGCACAAAATGTAAAATTTATTAAATGCTTAAGAGCAAATAATCATATTTTAGGTATTTTTAACATATACGCACATGAATTAACTACAGTGTCTTGTAGAATAAAGAGCACTAGAAAATGGCAAAAGAGTTTCTATTGTTTAAAAGTTTTACTTTTGAAATACGATCTTACCGTGTAATCCATACTGGCCTGAACCTCACTATGTGGGCCCAGCTGGCCTCAAATTCATGTAAAACACTTGGCTTCCACTTCTTGAGTCCTGGGATTACAGGTATGAGGCACCACACCTAACATCAGGATTTACACTCTGGAGAAAGTGGCCAAAAAGCAATACCGTGTAGACTATAAAATAGTAAGGACATATAAGTTATAATCTCTAAAACATATCAGAAAGGCTGATGAGAAATGAGAGAGTTCTAAAGCTAAAACATTAAAAATAAGAATTAGAGAAACAAAATATGAGCGGATAAGAGTAAAAATGATAAAGAATAGAAGGTCACAACAGATATATTCGCTATTAATCTATCAAACACAACAAATAAAGGAGGAATATTTTCTGAACAGATACAGAAGCAATAACAGTAATACCTTATCAATAAGATAGAGACTTAACCCTAGAGGGGCTCCCAGGTGCCCAAGCCGAGGTCCCCAGTTAGTTCCTTGGGGAGCTGAGGATAGGGAACCTGAATTGACCCTATCCTAGAGCAATACTGACGAATATCTTGCATATCATCCTAGAACTTTCATCTGGCGATGGATGGAGATAGAGACAGAGACCCACACTGGAGCACTGGACTGAGCTCCCAAGGTCCCAATGAGGAGCAGAAGGAGGGAGAACATGACCAAAGAAGTCAGGACCACTAGGGGTGCACCCACCCACTGAGACAGTGGAACTGATCTATTGGGAGCTCAACAAGGCCAGCTGGACTGTGACTGAAAAACCATGGGATAAAACTGGACTCTCTGAACATGGCGAACAATGAGAGCTGATGAGACGCAAAGGACAATGGCACAGGATTTTGATCCTACGTAAAGTGCTGGCTTTGTGGGAGCCTAGCCAGTTTGGATGTTCACGTTCCTAGAGATGGACGGAGGGGGGAGGACCTAGGACTTACCACAGGGCAGAAAACCCTGACTGCTCTTTGGACTGGAGAGGAATGGGGAAAGGAGAGGGGGAAGGGGATAAGGGTGGGAGGAGGGGGGGAAGGGTGGGAGGAGGGGTAGGGAAATGGGAGGCTGGGAGGAGGTGGAAACTTGTTTTTTTCTCCTTTTCTCAATAAAAACAATATATGTGAATGCTTAACAGCATGATAATATTTTATGTGTGTTTGACACATATGCACGTGGATTATCTATAGTGTATTGTAGAATAAAGAGCACTAGAAAATGGCAAATGTATTTCTATTGCTAAATATTTTACTTTTAAAATATAATTTCACCCTGAAACCGATACTGTACTGAACTTCACCATGTGTCCCCAGCTGGCCTCGAACTGATGTCAAACCCTTAGCTTCCACTTACTAAGCTCTGGGATTACAGGCATGAGGCACGACTCTTAACATCAGGATTTACACTCTGGGGAGAGTGGTCAAAAAGCAATACTGTGTAGACTATAAAATAGTAAGTACATATAATTTAAAATCACTAAAACATATCAAAAAGGCTGATGAGAAATGAGAGTGTTCTAAAGCTAAAACATTAAAAATAAGAATTAGAGAAACAAAATATGAGGGGAATAAGAGTGCAAATGATAAACAGTAGAACGAGACGTCAGATAAATTAGCTATTAATGGATCAAACACTACCAATAAAGACTAAATATTTTCCGAACAGCTATAAAAGCAAGAAACATAATACCTTATCTGTAAGATAGAGAGTTTAATAAGTGTGTTTGAGGGCTGGGAGGATGGCTCAGCAGTTAGCATCACTGTCTACTCTTCCAGGGGACCAGGTTCAATTCCCAGCAGCCACATGGCAGCTCGCAACTGGCAGTCACATGAGGAGTCTCAACCATGTACCGCGGTCACCATTAATAGCACCATCGGGGCATTGTGTGACATTATTACTGGGTAGGGAACCCATGCCAAACCAAACTGTGAATGAAGAGTTTACACAAACAGGGGTGACTCTAAAGCACTTACATCACTAAAAGCCCACTCTGTCATGGGTGATGACTCACGAAGTCTGCATCTATCTGAATCTCCGGAGGTGGTGGATGACACCAAAGGAGCATCATTGTCCAGATCCAACAGAGCTGATGCACATAGGACCTCACAAAGACTGTGAGATCACTCACGAGATCTGCAGGAGCTCAAGCCAGATAAAATCCCAGCATGGAGGAAGGGAAGTGGCCACAAAGCCCTACACCTAGCAAGTAGCTGTTTGTGATGGATAGCTGCTTTCTCAATGGAGTGACACTGGGTATGGCAAAGAAACCCGAGAACAGGCCACATGCACAGTAGTTTCCAGTATAAATAGGACTCCACAGTTTTGTTGTTGACTTATAAAAGGACTGTTTGTTTGTTTTAAGCAAGAGAAAAAGCATAATGTTAAGTTGGGAGGAGTTGGGGAAGGGGGAAAATATGGTAAAAATAAATGTAAAATTTAGAAATAAAGAAAATTAAAAGTAAAATATTTATGATGAGGAGGCGCTGAGGAGATGGCTCTTGCAGAGGACCTGACTTCAGTCCCAAGACCCCAAATGGTGGCTCACAACTGCATGTTATTCCAGTTCCATGGGATATGACAGCGTCTTATGACCTCAGTGGGCAAATCCACAGACACACACGCAGGGAAAATATCCATACGCATAAAATTAAAATAAACAAGACCTGAAATAATAATAAGATATAACTTTTGATCTGGATAGTGCACTTATCCAGAGGACCTGAGTTCGGTTTGCAGAAACTACTAACAGCCATCTGTGACTGTGAGGCCACCCTGGGCTATTGAACCCATGTTACATAGCAAGACATACATACGCACAAACACACACACACACACACACACACACATTCTCCACATGGTATGTACATTTATATATTTACTTCACCATTAGAGTTACTCCATATCATAAGTATTGTTGCCATCCACGTTGTACACAAAAGCAAAAGGCCCAGAGAGGCTAAATAAGTAGCACCCAAGTCACAGAGCAACTAAGATGTTACCCATGATTAAGTCATGCTTCCTACTCATCCTGATCATTGTGAGGTCAGGAAGCAACATGGGCCTTTACTATGTAACCATATGAAGGAGGCAGTAGATACAGAAAACGGAGAAACACCCAAAATGTCACATTCAGAGCTCATTTCCTAGACTCTGGAAACTACAAACTCTCAGATCTATGATTTGGAAAAGGATCAGAAAGTCAAGGCAGGGGATCCCAGGTGGGCCAGATACTGGTTCTCAGACTTTATTCACTGGAAGGGGTATATGAAAGAGAGATATGAGTGTGTGAGGGGAAAGTGTGCGGACACTTGTTTGTCTGCCTCCTTAATTTCCTGCGATGGACCAGAACAAAATCTACCTGTGATTGGAAATGTTGGCCCAGCCTGAAAAGAACAGAAAAGCTTCTCACCAGTATCTCTGTGGACATCTAGTGGTTGTAGATGTGAATGACACCTCACACAAAATGTTCCTGTGGGCCCCAACAGTGAGGACAGGAAGGACCATGAGCAGAAGGGGAGAAGAGCCAGGGCTGTGAGAACAAGACACAGCCAGTCACTGGGAGGAGCTTCTCTGATGCGTTTCCTGGCAACTGTTGTCACGTTATCCACAGTGGGCGCTATGTTGCAGAAAACTGATGTCACAAAGCTCCTGAAACTAGAGCTGGATTCATGAATTCATGTGTTCCAGGTAGAGACCAAGTCTCCACCCTTCTAGCCTTGGTCTTGCGGAGATAGGAACCACAGAAAAGGCCTTAGCCATGTTGTTCCTGCTTTCTATTCTGGAGGGCTTCCGGGTTCGAGGTGGACACCCGGCGGACTCAGAGAATCTTACAGGACCTGCTCTGTAGGGACCATCTCCTTTCCTTGGCCAACAGGGACAGGTAGTACAACCTGCCACTCTCCCCTCTGTTCAGCCTCCCTGGGGCCTTTCTCAGGCCTGACTAACCCCTCATTCTTACCTTCCAGGTTTAAGGTCTGAGGATTCTGCCTCCTCCCCAGGCTGAAGCCTTCCATCTACTAGTGCAGTCGGCTTCAGTGCCCTTCCCGACCACGGCCAGACCAACATGTTCTGTCCCAATGGTCCCAGGTAGGGTGTGTTGCCCACTCTTGCTTAAAATGCTTTTGTTGGTCAGGCCTGAAACATGAGCAAGAAAGTAACTTCCAGATGGCTAGAATCACCCTGACTGGTGTACAGTTTCATCATCTTCTCTTTCCACTCAGCATGATTCTGGGAAGCCTGGGCTGGCTGTTGCTGGCTGCTTTCTTCTCTCAGAGCTGGTGCACTGCCCCAAATGAGCTGAGGATAACCAAGATCTGAGCCAGATGTCCGGAAACCAGACTGTCCCCATTGTGCTGAAGGAAAAACACAAAAAGACCTAGGATTTGGAGTATGGTGGCAGTTGACAGTGAAGCTATTAGGCATAACGTGAGCTCTGGGAGGACCAACAGACCACAAAAGACATGCCATAGAACAATGGGTAGGCAGCCTATGGTCCTAAGTGACATAAAGTTAATGTGGTGGCCTACCTGGGGTCAGGAGTGTAGGAGAATGGCAGTGGGAGACTAGGGATGGCCCAGCTCAGGTCCTTCTATACAGGATGTGACCAACAATGGGTGCGGTGGTCCATAATAGCTGGATCAGATTAAAATAGTCTCAAGACTTCCTCTGCAGGGTGGCATGCAGAGTGTTCTATCCACATCCCCTAGTAAACTTTCAATTAGGCTTTGTTCTCTCTCTCTCTCTCTCTCTCTCTCTCTCTCTCTCTCTCTCTCTCTCTTTCTCTCTCTCTCTCTCTCTTTCTCTCTCTCTCCTTTTCTTTCTTTCTTCATTTTTTTGGATTTCTACCTGCCTTCTTTTTTTTCTGTGTTTCTCTGTGTAGCCCTGAATATCCTGGAACATTTTCTATAAACCCGACTGGACAAGAACTCAGAGATTCATGTGTCTCTGCCTTCAGAGTGCTAGAATTAATGCGTGCACCACCATAACTGACAAACGTCAGCTGTTTCTTAAACTTCTTTACATATTCTTGCATCTTATACACCTACTTACTTATAACAGATTGAATTTTAAGTAAGCTGGACTTCTCAGAAAAGCACAACGTTTTTCTAGAAGTAGCCATCCTAGGGGGAGCACAACGGAGAGAAGGACATTAAGAAGAGAATTTTAGGTCATGTGCACATTAGAATCTAGGATGCTGCATTTCAACTTGGCCAGTTTGCTTTGCCTCCTTCATTGCTGTGCTTACACTCTTGAGTACTTGACAAACTACTGCATCCTATCAGAATTCTTCTCTTTTGAGAACAAGAAGGATCAAATGAACAAATGAATGAAAGAAAGACACAGAAAGATGAAAGGAAGAAAGAGAGAAAGTAGGGAAGAGACTGCTGGTAAGGTCAAGAGGAGAGAAAAACAGAGATCCTCTCGACTTACTAAGAAAACCAGTGAGGTAACTGGAAGTAGGATTCAGGAGGGCGGAATTAGGTTGAGCAGTGTCACCTGATTTCTTAGCACTGATACCTGGAACTCCTTTCAGGCTAATCAAATTAGACCTTGGGCATAAGGTACATAATTCATTCTCATTCTCTCTCTCTCATTCTCTCTCTCTCTCTCTTTCTCTCTCTCTCTCTTCATCCATCCTCTGCGTGTTGGGGGGAGGTTGTTGTGAGGTGATGTGTGGGATATTTAAGCTCCTAGTTTGATCTCACAGTGTATACAGGGAAGAGAATAACCACACCGGGTGATCAAATATAGGTGTGTGGGTGGCAGTTTTGTGCGTGGGTGGGTGTGGGTTTCTGTGCACACTTCTGGTAGATGCCTAAGGAAAGGTATGGGTGTGTTTTCACAGGTTCTGTCTCTTTTTTTCTGAGACAGGGTCTTTATTGGCCTGAAGCTGACAAAATGGGGTAAGTGGTCTGACTGGTAAACCCAAGGAACATTATGACTGCCCAGTTTTGTGCTGGATTTTAAGTACAGACTACCAGAACTGGAAATTTTAATTAGATTATGGGGGTGGAATTTGTGTCCTCGTGCTTGCAAAGAGAGCACCTTGCTAACTGAGATATCCTTCAGATGCTAGGATGAAGTGTAATTTGGGATACAAGATAATCAGACATGTAGTTTTTTTTTTAAAAAATGTGGATGTTCCAAAAAAAAGTGGCTGTATTCTGAAAACATTAACTTAGACCATGAGAGTTAAGTGTTTCCCGAATCAGCTAGGCCTCCAACAGACCAAAATATTATTCCACCAAAACCCAACTTGTTGAGCCAAAGAGTTTATAACTTACAGCTAATTGATGAGGGAATTCTTACAGGTGCAGAGCAGTGACTGACTGTAGCATGGAAGGATTCCTTCTCCATAGCTGGATAGATGGAAGTGCCACACTGTCAGTGGACCTCCCACACTCCCGGTACTCTAGAGTCTCCAGAGGCTACAGAACCACATGTAACTGGGACAGAATCTCACACAGCTGAAAAGGAGAAGCTTCAAGGAGAGGCGGGAATCTCAGGTGAGAGTCTAATGACACCGGCCCCAAGTCTTGTATAAAGAAACTTCAGCAGGCAGTTGGTGGTAGGGTGTATAATAGGGAAGCTGAGTAAGCCATGGAAAGCAGGAGAGTAAGCAGCATTCCCGCCATGGCCTCTGTATACTGGTATATTTGTGTTTAAATGAATAAAGCTTGCCTGAAGATGAGCGGGCAAAGCAGCCACACTCCTCAGCTATACCGGACAGGGTGGGGGGTGGGGTGGCACACACCTATAATCCTAGAACTGGGAACACAGAGGCAGGCAAATTTCTGTTAGTTCTACAAGATTAGTACAGAAACAGATACAGGTGGTTTTGGTCTACACCTTTAATCTCAGTGTTTGGGAGTCACACACTTTTAATCCCAGCAAGAGGGAGTTGGAGACAGGAGCAATGTGCTGAGCACAGGGATGAATATAAAGGGGAAGAGACAGGAACTCACTAGATTGTGGAGTCTGAGGATTCGTGGACAGAAGACCTCGTCCTTTGAATCTGAACACAAGGTAGAGTTAAAAGGTCTCTCTAGTGTTTGCTGCTTTGCTTTTCTGACCTTCAGCTTGGACCCCAATACCTGTCTCTGGGTTTGTATTATTCTGCTACACCTCTGCTTTGATTCCTGCTTTGAGATTCCTTCTGTGAGTTCCTTTCACAAAGGACTACATCTGTAAACTTAAATAAATCTTTTCAACTTGCTTTTGAACATAGTGATTACAATTTAAAACTAAGACAGCATATTCCCAAGTGGGGGATAAACCAGACACCTTAAACCTCACATTTGAGCCATCCATAATCTTCAGTGTGTCACATACCCTACATTCAGAGCCCCGAACCACGGTAAGGTGACTTCCTTTTAAGAAAATTTTTTTAATTTTAGAGACTTTAACGGAAAAGTTGAAAAAAAACAGGCAGAATATTCACAAATGCCCTGCAGCTGGTTGATTCTTTTGTTACTACTTTGAGTAGATGTGTCAAAACTGAGCCAATCAAGGCATTCCTAATTACTGAATCCATGGTTTATTGAGATTTCCTTACCTTTTACCAATACTCTTTACCATTGTCCATTACAAAATTCTGCGAGGAGCCTAATTCATACAACAGTGGTTCACATGGCTTTCCTGTAAGAACATGTCTTTTGTGTGTGTGTGTGTGTGTGTGTGTGTGTGTGTGTGTGTGTGTGCGTGTGTGTGTATAGTTTGTGCTGAGGAATCATTTCTTAAGATTTCTATGATAAAATGAAACATTAGTTTGTTGCATCCTTCCTTCCTGTCTTTATCTGTAGTAATAGGAGCAGTGGGGTTGCGTGCCCAGCACCCCGGCAGCCAGGCTAGCTTATGCCCCGAAATAACAATACACAAACTGTATTCATTTAAACACTGCTACGCCCTTTAGCTCTAGCCCTTACTGGCTAATTCTGATATCCTGATCAACCCATCTCTAATAATCTGTGAGCTCCGGTCTTACCGGGAAGATTCTAACCTACGTCCATCCTGGGTAGGAGCTTCATCAGGTGTGTCTGCCCGGGAGCATGGCATGGCGTCTCTCTGAGGCGTCTGCCCCCGAGAGGAGAGCTGTGGAGTCTGAGCTGACTTCCTCTTCCTCCCAGCATTCTGTTCTGTTTACTCCACCCACCTATGTTTTAACCTATGAGGGCCAGCCAAGCAGTTTCTTTATTTTTTTAACCAATGACCTTCCTCCATCATTTATTTCAATGGAGTCACCTTTGGGAAGAGCATGTGCACATTACACCATGATGAGGCTTCCATGAGAAGTTCTTCTCTGAAGTAGATCACCCCCGTCATGCTTACAGAGAACATCAAGTTCTTCATGTTGTATATTGTTCATTTTATAAAAGCTCCCTCCAGAAATGGAAGTCTCACAGACATGGTGGCTGTCCGAAACTATTGCCTACCTAACACAGTGTCTACTGAGAGGGAATTATCTACTGAGACACTGCCTACATCAGATTAGGAGGTTGGTCTTTGGACACATCTGTGTGTGGTTTCCTTGATTATAACTCACATAAGAGGTCTTGGTCTGCTGTAGGCAATACCATTCCTAGGGAGGAGGCTCTCGGTTAAATAAATGTACCGGCAAAGCATAAGACTATGAGCAAGCTAGAGAAGGGACAAACAAACAGCACTCTTCCTTCCAGGCTTCCTTCCTCCAGGTTCCTGCCTTGAGTTCCTGGCCTGATTTCCCCAGGGATGAACTGTGACGTGGAAGCCTGTACCAAATAAACCCTTTCTTCTCTAAGCTGATTTTGTGTTGGAGTGTTTTACAACAGCACCAGAAACTGCTACTGTGACAGACCCTGTTGGCAGGCACGGACAAGGGAAGGCACATTCCAGACTAGTCTGGGCTCCATAACCAAACAATGAATCAAAAACTAAAACCAAAACCATAGTGATAACCACAAAATGAAAGTGTAAATCCACTCTTAGGAATACAGGTCGCTGAACAACAGTATTCTGCTGTGTCATGGTATGCCAATGCCTGTCTCTAATGTTCATTTTCTCCTCTCAGAGCCAACAAAGTCCTCCTGTTTCTTGGGCTTTCACTAATACTACTGCAGGTATGAGGTGAATTGATATACCATGATTTCCTTTAAAGGGACAATGAAATTCGTTTTTCGTGTGAGTGGGAAGAGTGAGAGAGGAAAGCGTCTTTTGTATACATGGATAGCCGGAAATGCCAAGACCACGTATTAAAAAGATGGCCACTCCCCTCCATACACTTGAGGTGCTAGCATATCAAGCATGACGGGTTTTATTCAAAAAGCTGTGACTTTCTCATCAGTGACCTTGGACCCTAGAAGAAAGTGAGTGCGTACTTTACCAATAAGCTAGAATTAAGCAGACCAGCTGAAAACAACAGATATAATTTAATAATTGAAAAGGGGAAACTCAAACTACCAGGGTAAAGTTTCCCATGTCCAAAACGTTTCTGGAAAACATCCCACAAGGAGTGCCAAAGAGAGCAAGGGCAACTGGATTCCCAGGTTTTCTTCCCTGGCTCCAGGCAGCCACACCCTAGCCAAATGTGTTTCACTGAGGTTTCCTATCGAGAGAGCAACTTCCTCTAAAAGGTAGCAGAGGAAAAAGTTAAATCAGTCTCTTAGCCATTGAAAACATTCTTCATGCCTGAAGATGACATAGATATTTTCAGAAAGAAAGAAAAGTAAGAGTCCAGGGAACAAGAGGAATACAGAAATATAAACAATCAGAAATTCTTCAGGTTGAAGGAAAAGACCAGAAACAACAACATCCTTTAGTGCAAATAAAGACCATCAGAAGGCTTGAATGTCATCTTAATACCAAGTTCCCTATTTCCACTTTTTTCCTTTATAATACACAAGGGCCTCCCAAGATGGCCCAGTGCCTACAGATGCTTGTGCCGAGAAGATGGCATGAGGTTGCCTCCCTGGGTACAGTAAAAAGAAACAATTGAATCCTAAACGTAGCCTGCTACCTCCACGTGTATATTGGGACACACATGCAAAATACATGTGCACAAAAAGTAAAATATATGAGAATGCTAAAAAGCAAATCATGATATTTTAGGTATGTTTAACACATATGCAAACGAATTAACTATAGTGTATTGTAGAATAAAGAACACTAGAAAATGGCAAATGAATTTCTATTCATAAAAAGTTCCTCAACCTATAAACCATAATGGACCGAACCTCACTATGTGCCCCGGGCTGGCATCAAATTCTTGTCAAACCCTTTGCTTCCACTTCTTGAGTCCTGATATTATGGGTTTGAGGCACCACACCTAATATCAGGATTTACTTTCTGGAGAAAGGGGTCAAAAAGAAATACTGTGTAGACAACAAAATAATAAGGGCATATAACTGATTATCACTAAAACATATTAGAATGGCTGATGAGAAATGAGTGTGTTCTAAAGCTAAAACATTAAAAATAAGAACTATAGAAACAAAATATGAGGGGTAAGAGTGCAAATGATAAAGAATAGAACATAACAACAGATACATTAGCTATTAATGGATCAAACACTACAAATAAAGGATATTTTCTGAACAGATAAAGAAGCAAGAACAATAATACCTTATAAGTAAGATAGAGAGATTACGAAGTGTATGTGAGGGCTGGGAGGATGGCACAGCAGTTAGCATCACCGTCTGCTCTTCCAGAGGACCCGGGTTCAATTCCCAGCACCGACATGGCATCTGGCAGCTGTCTGTCACTACAATTCCAGGCGACCTGGCACCCTCACACAGGCCAATATCATGCAGGCCAAACACTAACACATGTAAAATAAAAATAAGTAATTCTCTTTAAAGTAGAAGAAAAGGATGCTGGCAACAGTTGTGAACCTTTCACTGCCTTTAGAATCATTTACTGCTAGTTGCTGGGAACAGTTTCTGTTCTCAGTTTAGGTTAGTCTACTTAGATTGTTGGTTTGCAAGTCTGCTGTTTGAGCACTTAGTCCCCAGTAGGCAGCACTGTTGGAGGACTGTGTGGAGCATCCCAGGCCTGTACCATGAGGGCAGGGCCTTTGAAGGCTGTTACACTTACCACTCACTGAATCTGATC
Source organism: Microtus pennsylvanicus (assembly GCF_037038515.1). Lineage (NCBI taxonomy): Eukaryota > Metazoa > Chordata > Mammalia > Rodentia > Cricetidae > Microtus > Microtus pennsylvanicus. Next base: position 67,848,545 of record NC_134601.1, read on the forward strand.
TATAAGCTTTGCATCCTGTCCATTGCCACATGAGGAGTCTCCACCATGTGCCGCGGTCCCCATTAACAGCACCGTGATGGCATTGGTGAGACTTTTCCTGTGTAGGGAACCCATGTCAGACCAAATTGTGGGTAAGGAGTTTATAGAAACAAGGTGATTCTAAAGCACTTGCATCACTAAAAGCCCACTCTCTCATGGTTGAGGACTCACGGATTCTGTATCTATCTGAATCTCCAGAGGTGGTGGATGACTACAAAGTAACATCGTTCTCCAGACCCAACAGAGCTGATGCACATAGGACCTCAAAGAGACTGTGACATCACTCACGAGATCTGCAGGAGCTCAAGCCAGATAAAATCCCAGCATGGAGGAGGGGAAGTGGTTACAAAGCCCTACATCTAGGCAAGTGGCTATTTGTGATTGATAGCTGCTTGGAGAATTAAAACACTTTTCTCAATGGAGTGATACTAAGTATAGCAAACAGACCCTTGAACAGGCCCCATGCCCAGGAGTTTCCAGTATAAATAGGACTCCATGGTTTTGTTTTTGACTTATTAACAGACTGTTTTGTTTGTATTAAGCAAGAGCAAGATCATAATGTTAAGTTGGAATAGTTAGGGAAGGGAGAAAATATGATAAAAAATGAATGAAAAATTTAAATATAAGGAAAAATGAAAAGTAAAATATATATGTTGAGGTGGGGCTGAGGGGATGGCTCTCGCAAAAGACCTGACTTCAGCTCCCAGATTCCAAATGGTGACTCACAATGGCCTGTTATCTAGTTCCAATCAAACTGACATCATCTTATGAACTATGTGGGCAAATCCACTAAGACACACAGAGATAAAATACCCATACACATAAAATTAAAATAAACAAAACCTGAAGTAATATGATACAACTATTGATTTCGATAGTGTGCTTAGTCATAGGACCTGAATTCAGTTTGCAGTAATTACTAACAGCCATCTGTATTGTGAGGCCACCCTGGGCTATTTAGTTCATGTTTATTAGCCCATGTTACATAGCAAGACATACATACACACTCACACGCGCGCGTGCACACACGTTCTCCACATATCTGTACATTTTTATATTTACTTCACTATTAATGGGACTCCATATCATAAGCATTGTTGCCATCCATATTGTACAAGAAACGAAAGGCCCAGAGAGGATGAATAAGTAGCTCCCAAGTCACAGAGCAACTAAGATGTTACCCATGATTTATTCATGCCTCCTACTCTTCCTGATCATTGTGGGGTCAGGAGGCACCCTGGGCACTCAGTGTGTAACCATATGAAGCAGGCAGTAGATACAGGAAACTGAGAAACACCCCAAGAAGGCAGATTCATGGCTCATGTTCTAGGGTCTGGCAAGTACTTGCTGTCCTCTCTATGATTTGGAAAAGGATCAGAAAGTCAAGGCAGGGGATCCCAGGTGGGCCAGATACTGGTTGTCAGACTTTATTCACTGGAAGGGGTATATGAAAGAGAGATATGTGTGTGTGAGGAGAAAGTATGCGGACACTTGTTTGTCTGTCTCCCTAATTTCCTGCGTTGTACCAGAACAAAATCTACCTTTGATTGGAAATGTTGCCCCAGCCTGAAAAGAACAGAATATCTTCTACCAGTATCTCTCAACATTTAGTAGTCGAAGATGTGAATGACGCTTCACACAAAATGTTCCTGTGGGGCCCAGCAGTGAGGACAGGAAGGACCATGAGCAGAAGGGGAGAAGAGCCAGGGCTGTGAGAACAAGATACCCAGTCACTGTGAGGAGCTGCTCTGATACGTTTCTTGGCAAATGTTGTCACATTATCCACATTAGGCACATGATGCATGAAACTGATGTCACGAAGCTCCTGAAACCACAGCTGGAGTCAAGAATTCATACGTTCTGGGTAGAGACTAAGTCTTCACCCATCTAGACTTGTTTTTGTGGAGATAGGAACCACAGGCAAGCCATAAGACTTGTGCTCCTTGCTTTCTATTCTAGAGGGCTTCCTAAAGCTAGATGGACACCCTGGGAGTCAGAGAATATTAGAGGACCTACTCTGTTGGGATCATCTCCTTTGCTTGGCCAGAAGGGACTGGCGGTACACCATGCCGCTCTCCCCTCTGTTCCTTGTCCCTGTGTTCTTTCTCAGGCCTGACAAACCCCTCATTTTTACCTTCCAGGATTAATATCTGAGATATTACCTCCTCCCCAGGCTGAAGCTGTCCATCTCCTACTGCAGATGGCTTCAGTGCCCTTCCCAACACCAACAAGAACAACCCGTTTCTCCCGATCGTCCCAAGTAGGCTGAGTTGCCCATTCTTACTTAAAAGGCTTCATTGTTGATCAGGCCTGAAACATGAGCAAGAAAGAAACTTCCAGATGGCTAGACTCACCCTGACTGGTGTACAGTTTTATCATCTTCTCTTTCCATTCAGCGTAATTCTGGGAAGCCTCTCCTGGCTGTGGCTCCTTGCTTTCTTCGCTGACAGCTGGTGCACTGCCCCATATGAGCTGAGGATAACCAAGATCTGAGCCAGATGTCCGGACACCAGCCTGTCTCCATTGTGCTGAAGGAAAAATACTAAAAAGACCTAGGATTTGAGTATGATGGCAGTTGACAGTGAAGCTATTAGGCATAAGGTGATCTCTTGGCAGGACAAACAGACCACAAAAGAAAGGCCATAGAACAATGGGTAGGCAGTTAAGGTCCTGATGTGCCATTAAGATAATGATGGTGGCCTACCTGGGGTCAAGAGAAAAGGAAAATGGCAGTGGGAGACTCTGGAAGGGCCAGCTCAGGACCTTCCAAACAAGATGTGACCAACAATGGGGGATGGTGGTTCATATTATCTGGATCAGATTAAAACAACATAAGACTTCCTCTGCAGGGTTGAATGCAGAGTGCTCGAACCCTCCCCCAGTAAACTTTCAACTTAGGTTTGTCTTTTCTCTCTCTCTCTCTCTCTCTCTCTCTCTCTCTCTCTCTCTCTCCCTCTCATTCTTCCTTTCTTTCTCTCTTTCTTTCTTTTTTCCTTCCTTTCTTTCTTTCCTTCCTTCCTGCTACACCAACTGCAGTGTTGTCTGTGTGACATGACATCTGTCATTATCCCAGACGAGAGCTACATGTCCTATGGGACTAGGCTTCTTGGAGGACAATGGCAAATGGCCCTGTATTAGCCACCACTGAGGCATAGATGGTTTTCTCGATTAGCTGGCTATGTGAGATATGGACTTTGCACAATCTCTTTTTTAATAATGATATTCTATATATTTACAAGACAAGCATTATCTCTTCAATAACAACTCTGGGATAGGGACACACAATATGGGGATGTACAATACTACAGCAGAACCTTTGTCATACACAGGGTGTATGATAACCTAAGGAATAGATGGGATAATGTTGATAGACAAAGACTGTTATGTTATATTTTGAAGTTTATGGATAGGCTTGCTAGATCCCAACCCCCATTTCTCTGCTCCATAACGAGGTACAAAAATGTGTATTTCAACAGGTGCAGAGAACTGATTAGGTATATTTGGTCACTAGATGAAAGAAAGGTTTAGGAAGAGGAAGGGCCATGATAGCGACAATGAGACAGAAACTTTCTATTCATAAGATGACAACACTTGCCTGAGGTTTACATTCCCAAGAAAAAGATTTACTCTTCTAAGGATGCTTTATGTCTAACACCTGTTCCGGGTAATATACTTAAATATCGATGATGTGACTAAAAGAAGCTTTCATAGTGTGCCAACCAATGATACATGACCTTCTGATTTGTTCTTTGTCTGAATACTATATAATAAAAACATGAAATCAGTAAAATTGCAGCAGATTCCAAGCACTCTCTTGTGTGTTGTGTCTGTCTGTCTGTCATTCACCGAACTTGTGCCTTTCTGTTACCAAGACACTGCTTCTCCCACGGTCTGAGTGGTTCCCCTGGGCCGATACGTGGAACCTTCCTTCCTTCCTTCCTTCCTTCCTTCCTTCCTTCCTTCCTTCCTTCCTTCCTTTTTGTTTATCTGAGTTTCTCTGTGTAGTCATGGCTGTCCAGGACCTTTCTCTATAAACAAGACTGACCGAGAACTCAGAGATGCAATTGCCTCTGCCTCCAGAGTACTGGGATTAAAGGCATGCAGCCCCATACCTGAAAAACTTCAGCTGTTTCTTAAACTGATTTACATATTCTTGCATCTTATACACCTACTTATAACACATTGAATTCTAGGTAAGCTAAACTTCTTAGAAAAGCACACACTTTTCCTAGAAGTATCCATTTTAGGGAGAGGACAAAGGAGAGATGGACAGTGAGAAGAGAAATTTAGGCCCTCTGCCCACTAGAATCTGGGTTGCCGCATCGCAACTTGGCCAGGTGGCTTTGCCTCCTTAATTGCTCTGCTTACACTTTGAGTACTTGACCAACTACTGCATCCTATCAGAATTCTTCTCTTTTGAAAACAAGAAGGATCATATAAACAAATGAATGAAAGAGAGACAGAAAGAAGAAAGGAAAGAAGAGAGAAAGGAAGAGATTCCTGCTAAGATCAAGACCAGAGAAAAAGAGAGATCCTCTCCACTTAATAAGAAAAACCAGTGAGGTAACTGGAAGTAGGATTCAGGAAGCCAGAATTAGGTTGGGTAGTATCACCCAAAGGTTGGCAAAGCAGCCAACCCCTAGAGTGACCTTTTACCTCTACCAAGTGTTCATATTCAAAGGGCGAGGTCCTGTCACTAGGAATGCTCACACTCCATACTCCAGTGAGTGCCTGTCTCTTCTCATTTATATTCCTCACTCTGCTCAGAATATTACTCCTGTCTCCAACTCAAAGTGATGGGATTAAAAGTGAGTGATCCCAAACACTGAGATTAAAGGTGTAAACCACCACCACCTGGATCTGTTTCTCGATCAATCTTGTGTAGCCCAGGATATCCAGGAACTCACAGAGATTTGCCTGCCTCTGTCTTCCAAGTCCTGGGATTAAAGGGGTGTGCTACCACCCCCTTGTCCTGTATAGCCGACGAGTGTGGCTGCTTTGCCCGCTGATCTTCAGGCAAGCTTTATTCATTTAAACACAAATATACCAGTATACAGAGGCCATGGCGGGAATGCTGCTTACTGCCTTGCTTTCCATGACTTACTCAGTTTCCCTGTTATACACCCTACCACCACCTGCCTGCTGAAGTTTCTTTATACAAGACTTGGGGCCGGTATCATTAGACTCTCACCTGAGATTCCAGCCTCTCCTTGAAAAATCTCCTTTTTAGCTGTGTGAGACTCTGTCCCAGTTACATGTAGTTCTGTAGCCACTGGAGACTCTAGAGTACCGAGAGTGTAGAAGGTCCCCTGACGAGGCAGGCACTTCCATCTATCCAGCTACAGAGAAGGAATCCTTCTTCCACGCCACAGTCAGTCGCTGCTCTGCACCTGTAAGTAATCCCTCATCCATTAGCTGTAAGTTTTAAACTCTTTGGCTCACCAAGTTGGGTTTTGGTGGAATAATACCTTGGTCTGTTGGAGGCCTAGCTGATTTGGGAAACACTTAACTCTCAGGGTCTAAGTCAATGTTTTCAGACTATACCCACCGTCTTTTTTAGTACATCCACTTTTTTTAAAAAACTACATTTCTGATTATCTTGTATTCCAGATACACACTTGATCCTAGATCTGAGGGGATAGCTCAGTTAGCAAGGTGCTTGCTTTGCTAGCACGAGGACACATATTCAACCACCAGAATCTAAATAAAAACTCTAGTTCTGTTAGCCTGTACTTGAAATCCCAGCACAAAACTGTGCAGACATAATGTTCCTGGGGTTTACTGGTGAGAAGGCTTATCCTATTTTGTGAGCTTCAGGCCAATGAAAGACTGTGTCTCAGAAAAAAAAAAAGAGGACCGCACCTGAGAAAACACACCCAAAGCTGTCCTTAGGCATCTACCACAAGTGTGCACAGATAACCAAACCCACACCAAACCACCGACCCCCCCCCACACACACACAATCAAACACACACCTACATTTGATCACCTGGTGTGGAGATTCCCTTCCCTGGATACCCTGTGAAATCATACTAGGAGCTTACATACCACACACACCACTACAACCTGACAACACCCTCTGCCCCCACACACAGAGGGATGGAGAGAGAGAGTGAATTATGTACCTTATGCCCAAAGGCTAATTTGATTAGCCTGAAAGGAGGTCCAGGTATCAGAGCTAAGCAATCAGGTGACACTACCCAACCTAATTCCGGCCTTCTGAATCCTACTTTAAGTTACCTCACTGGTTTTCTTACTAAGTGGAGAGGATCTCTATTTTTGTCTGGTCTTGACGTTAACAGCAGTTTCCCTCCTTTCTTCATTCCTTTCATCTTTCTGTCTGTCTTTCTTTCATTCATTTGTTCATTTGATCCTTCTTGTTATCAAAAGGGAATAATTCTGATGGGATGCAGTAGCTGGTCAAGTACTCAAGAGTGTACGTAGAACAATCGAGGAGGCAAAGCAAACTGGCCCAGTCGAGATGCAGCAACCTATATCCTGATAGGAACAGGGCCTAAATTGCTCTTCTAACTCTCCATCTCTCCTTTGTCCTCCCGCCAGAATGGATACTTCTGGGAAAAGGCTGTGCTTTTCTCACAAGCCCAGCTTTTCTAGAATTCAATCTGTGATAAGTAAGTAGGTGTATAAGATGCAAGACTATGTAAAGAAGATTAAGAAACAGGTTAAGTTCACCGGGCATGATGGTGCATGCCTTTAATCCCAGTACTCTAGGGGCAGAGGTAGATAAATCTCTGAGTTCTTGGTCAATCTGGTTTATAGAAAAAGTTCCCGGACAGCCATGGCTACACTGAGATACTCAGATACACAAGAAGGAAGGAAGGAAGGAAGGAAGGAAGGAAGGAAGGAAGGAAGGAAGGAAGGAAGGGAGGGAGGGAGGAAACGAAAGAAAGAAAGAAAAAAAGAGTAAGAAAGATTGCACAAGAAAAGACAGAAATCTTTAATAAATAAATAAATAAATAATAATAAAAACAAAAAAAAAGGTAATACCCAAACCATAGTGATAAACACAAAATGAAAGTGTAAATCCACTCTTAGGAATACAGGTCGCTGAACAACAGTATTCTGCTGTGTCATGGTATGTCAATGCCTGTCTCTGATGTTCATTCTCTCCTCTCAGAGTCATCGAAGTCCTCCTGTTTCTTGGGCTTTCTCTAATACTATTGCAGTATGAGATGAATTGATCTACCATGATTTCCTTTAAAGGGACCATGGAATTATTTTTCATGTGTGTCAAGTGAGAGAGGAGGAAAGCCTCACTTGTATAAAGACCACGTATTGAAAAGATTTCCAAACCCCTCCATACACTTGAGGTGCTAGCATATCACACAAGACATGTTTTATTCAAAAAGCTGTGACTTTCTCATCAGTGACCTGGAGGCTATTAGTGACTGGTGGTGTATTCGACTGGTATGCTAGGATTAATCAGACCAGCTCAAAACAGCAGATATAATTTAATAATTGAAAACGGAGAAACTCAACACTACTGGGGTAAAGGTTCCCATGTCCAAAACCAGTCTGTGAAACTGCACTAAGAGAGCCAAAGAGAGCAAGGGCACCTGGATTCTCAGGTTTTCTTCCCTGCCCCCAGGCAGCCACACCTTAGACAAATGTGATTGGCTGAGCTTCCCCATCAAGAGAGAAACTTCCTCTAAAAGGTAGTGACAAAAAACTTAACTCAGTCTCTTATCCATTGATAACATTCTTCCTGCCTGAAGGTGACAGAGATGTTTTCAAAAAGAATGAAAAGTAATAGTCCTGGGAACAAGGAGAAGTATACAAATATAAACAATCAGAAATTATTCAGGTTGCAGAAAAAGAGTACCACAGATAACAACATGTTTTTGTGCAAATTAAGCCCATCAGAAGGCTTGAATGTAAACTTAATACCAAGTTCCCTATCTCCACTTTTTTCTTTAAAACACACAGGGCCTGGCAAGATGGTCCAGTGCCTACAGATGCTTGTGACCACGATGATGGCCTCTATTTGCCTCCCTGTGTACACTGAAGAAAGTAGTGACTCCTAAAAGTTGCCTGCTACCTCCACGTGCATATTGTGACACACATGCATAAACACATGCGCACAAAATGTAAAATATATTGAATGCTTAAAAGCAAATACTGATATTTTAGGTATGTTTAACACATATTCATATGGATTATCTATAGTGTATTGTAGAATAAAGAGCACTAGAAAATGGCAAATGTATTTCTATTGTTAAATATTTTACTTTTATAATATGATTTCACCCTGAAACCGATACTATACTGAACCTCACTATGTGGGCCCAGCTGGCCTCAAACTCATGTCAAACCCTTGGCTTCCACTTCCTGAGCCCTGGGATTACAGGTGTGAGGCACCACACCTACCATCAGGATTTACTTTCTGGGGAAAGGGGACAAAAAGCAATACTGTTGTAGACTATAAAATAGTAAGGACATGTAATTTATAATCACTAAAACATATCAGAAAGGCTGATGAGAAATGAGAGAGTTCTAATGCTAAAACAATAACAATAAGAATTAGAGAAACAAAATATGACGGGGATAAGAGTGCAAATGATAAAGAGTAGAACGTCACAACAGATACATTAGATATTAATGGATCAAACACTGCAAATAAAGGGTGAATATTATCTGAACAGATACAAAAGCAAGAACAGTAATACCTTATCAGTAAGATAGAGAGATTAAGAAGTGTGTTTGAGGGCTGGGAGGATTGCTCAGCAGTTAGCATCACTGACTGCTGTTCCAGAGGACGCAGGTTCAATACCCAGCACCCACATGGCATCTGGCTGTCACTACAATTCCAGGGAAACTGGCACACTTAAACAGGCCTGTATCATGCAGGCCAAACACTAACACACGTAAAATAAAAATAAGTAATTCTCTTTAATGTAGATGAAAAAGATGCAGGCGACAGTGGTGAACCTGTCACTGCCTTTAGAAACATTTACTGCTCATTTAGTAAGGGGTTTGCAAGTTTGCTGTTTGAGCACTTAGCCCCCATCAGGTGGCACTGTTGGAGGACTGTGGGGAGCATCCCAGACCTGCACCATGATGGCAGAGCCTCTGAAGGCTGTTACACTTACCACTCACTGAATCTGATCTATAAGCTTTGCATCCTGTCTATTGCCACATGAGGAGTCTCCACCATGTGTCATGGTCACCATTAACAGCACCGTCGTGGCATTGTGTGACATTATTACTGGGTAGGGAACCCATGACAGATCAAATTGTGAATGAAGACTTTACACAATAAGGGCGAATCTAAAGCACTTGCATCACTAAAAAGCCCACTCGGTCATGGGTGATGACTCATGAAATCTGCATCTATCTGAATCTCCGGAGGTGGTGGATGACACCAAAGGAGCATCGTTGTCCAGACCCAACAGAGCTGATGCACATAGGACCTCACAGAGACTGTGAGACCACTCACGAAATCTGCAAGAGCTCAAGCCAGATAAAATCCCAGCATGAAGGAGCGGAAGTAGCCACAAAGCCCTACACCTAGCAAGTAGCTGTTTGTGATGGATAGCTGCTTTCTCAATTTAGTGACACTGGGTATGGCAAAGAAACCCGAGAACAGGCCACATGCACAGTAGTTTACAGTATAAATAGGACTCCACAGTTTTGTTGTTGACTTATAAAAGGACTGTTTTCTTTGTTTTAAGCAAGAGAAACAGCATAATGTTTAGTTGGGAGGAGTTGGGGAAGGGGGAAATATGTTAAAAAATGTAAAATTTAAAAATAAGGAAAAATTAAAAGAAAAATATATATGATGAGGAGGCGCTGAGGAGATGGCTCTTGCAGAGGACCTGACTTCAGTCCCAAGACCCCAAATGGTGGCTCACAACTGCATGTTATTCCAGTTCCATGGGGTATGACAGCATCTTATGACCTCAGTGGGCAAATCCACAGACACACACGCAGGGAAAATATCCATACACATAAAATTAAAATAAACAAAACCTGAAATAATAATAAGATATATCATTTGATCTGGACAGTGCTCTTAGCCAGAGGACCTGAGATCAGTTTGAAGAAACTATTAACAGCCATCTGTGACTGTGAGGCCACCCTGGGCTATTTAAGCCATGTTACATAGCAAGACACAAACACACACACACACACACACACAAACACACACACGTGATCCACATACACTGTTCATTTATATATTTACTTCACCATTAGAGTGACTCCATGTCATAAGTATTGTTGCCATTTACATTGTACATAAGAAGCAAAATGCTCAGAGAGTCTAAATAAGTAGCTCCCAAGTCACAGAGCAACTAAGATGTTACCCATGATTTGGTCATGCCTCCTAGTCATCCTGATCATTGTGAGGTCAGGAGGCAACATGGGCCTTCACTATGTAACCATATGAAGGAGGCAGTAGATACAGGAAACTGAGAAACACCCAAAATGGCACATTCACAGCTCATTTCCTAGACTCTGACAACTACTCACTCTCAGCTCTATGATTTGGAAAAAGATCAGAAAGTCAAGGCAGGGGATCCCAGGTGGGTCAGATACTGGTTCTCAGACTTTATTCACTGGAAGGGTATATGAAAGAGAGATATGAGTGTGTGAGGGCAAAGTGCACAGACACTTGTTTGTCTGCCTCCCTACTTTCATGCGGTGGACCAGAACAAAATCTACCTGTGATTGGAAATGTTGACCCAGCCTGAAAAGAACAGAAAAGCTTCTCACCAGTATCTCTGTGGACATCTAGTGGTTGTAGATGTGAACGGCAACTCACACAATATGTTCCTGTGGGTCCCAACAGTGAGGACAGGAAGGACCATGAGCAGAAGGGGAGAAGAGCCAGGGCTGTGAGAACTAGACACAGCCAGTCACTGGGAGGAGCTTCTCAGATGCGTTTCCTGGCAACTGTTGTCACGTTATCCACAGTGGGCGCTATGTTACAGAAAACTGATGTCACAAAGCTCCTGAAACTAGAGCTGGATTCATGAATTTATGTGTTCCAGGTAGAGACCAAGTCTCCACCCATCTAGCCTTGGTCTTGCGGAGATAGGAACTGCAAAAAGGGCCTTAGCCCTGTTCTTCCTGCTTTCTATTCTGGGGGCTTACGGGCTCGAGGTGGGCACCCCAGGTAGTAAGAGAATCTTAGGGGACCTGCTCTGTAGGGACCATCTCCTTTCCTTGGCCAGCAGGGACTGGAGTACAACCTGCTGCTCTCCCCACTGTTCAGCATCCCTGGGGCCTTTCTCAGGCCTGACTAACCCCTCATTCTTACCTTCCAGGATTAAGGTCTGAGGATTCTACATCCTCCCCAGGCTGAAGCCGTCCAAATACTACTGCAGTCGACTTCAGTGCCCTTCCTGACCACGGCCAGACCAACTCGTTCTGTCCCACTGGACCCAAGTAGGGTGTGTTGCCCACTCTTGCTTAAAATGCTTTTGTTAGTCAGGCCTGAAACATGAGCAAGAAAGTAACTTCCAGATGGCTAGACTCACCCTGACTGGTGTACAGTTTCATCATCTTCTCTTTCCAATCAGCATGATTTGGGAAAGCCTGTGCTGGCTGTGGCTGGCTGCTTTCTTCTCTGAGAGCTGGTGCCCTGCCCCAAATGAGCTGAGGAATAACCAAGATCTGAGCCAGATGTCCAGACACCAGCCTGTCTCCATTGTGCTGAAGGAAAAAGACTAACAAGACCTAGGATTTGAGTATGATGGCAGTTGCCACTGAAGCTATTAGGCATAACTTGAGCTCTGGGAAGGACCAACAGACCACAAAAGACATGCCATAGAACAATGGGTAGGCAGCTTAGGGTCCTAAGTGACATAAAGTTAATGTGGTGGCCTACCTGGGGTCAAGAGAGTAGAAGAAGGGCAGTGGGAGTCTAGGGATGGCCCAGCTCAGGTCCTTCCAAACAGGATGTGACCAACAATGGGTGCGGTGGTCCATAATAGCTGGATCAGATTAAAATAGTCTCAAGACTTCCTCTGCAGGGTGGCATGCAGAGTGTTCTAACCACATCCCCTAATAAACTTTCAACTTAGCTTTGCTCTCTCTCTCTCTCTCTCTCTCTCTCTCTCTCTCTCTCTCTCTCTCTTTCTCTCTCTCTCTTTGTCTCTGTCTCCCTTCCTTCCTTTCTTCATTTTTTTGATTTCTACCTTCCTTCTTTTTTTTTCTGAGTTTCTCTGTGTAGCCCTGAATATCCTGAACCATTCTCTATAAACCAGACTGGCCAAGAACTCAGAGATTCATGTGTCTCTGCCTTCAGAGTGCTAGGATTAATGGCGTGCACCACCATAACTGACAAACGTCAGCTGTTTTTTATACTTCTTTACATATTCTTGCATCTTATACACCTACTTACTTATAACAGATTGAATTTTAAGTAAGCTGGACTTCTCAGAAAAGCACAACGCTTTTCTAGAAGTAGCCATCCTAGGGGGAGAACAACGGAGAGAAGGACCGTAAGAAGAGAATTTTAGGTCATGTGCACACTGGAATCTAGGATGCTGCATCTCAACTTGGCGAGTTTGCTTTGCCACCTTCATTGCTGTGCTTACACTCTTGAGTACTTGACCTACTACTGCATCCTATTGGAATTATTCCCTTTTGAGAACAAGAAGGATCAAATGAACAAATGAATAAAAGAAAGACACAGAAAGATGAAAGGAAGAAAGAGAGAAAGGAAGGAAGAGACTGCTGGTAAGGTCAAGAGCAGAGAAAAAGAGAGATCCTCTCCACTTAGTAAGAAAACCAGTGAGGTAACGGGAAGTAGGAGTCAGGAGGGCAGAATTAGGTTGAGCAGTGTTACCTGATTTCTTAGCACTGATACCTGGACCTCCTTTCAGGATAATCAAATTAAACCTTGGGCATAAAGTACATAATTCATTCTCTCTCTCTCTCTCTCTCTCTCTCTCTCTCTCTCTCTCTCTCTCTCTCTCATTCTCTCTTTCTCTCTCTCTCTCTCTTCATCCTCTGCGTGTTGGGGGGAGGTTGTTGTGAGGTTGTAGTGATGTGTGGGATATGTAAGCTCCTAGTATGATGTCACAGCGTATCCAGGGAAGAGAATAACCACACCGGTAATCAAATATAGGTGTGTGTGTGGCAGTGGTGTGCGTGGGTGGGTGTGGGTTTCAGTGCACACTTCTGGTAGATGCCTAAGGAAAGGTATGGGTGTGTTTTCGCAGGTGCTGTCTCTTTTTCTGAGACAGGGTCTTTATTGGCCTGAATCTGACAAAATGGGGTAAGTGGTCTGACTGGTAAACCCAAGGGACATTACGACTGCACAGTTTTGTGCTGGATTTTAAGTACAGACTACCAGAACTGGTGTTTTTACTTAGATTCTGGGGGTTCAATTTGTGTCCTCATGCTTGCAAAGCAAGCACCTTGCTAACTGAGCTATCCTTCAGATGCTAGGATGAAGTTTTATTTGGGATACAATATAATCAGCAATGTAGTTTTTAAAAAAGCGGATGTACTAAAAAAAGTGGCTATATCTGAAAATTTTAACTTAGACCCTGAGAGTTAAGTGTTTCCCAAATCAGCTAGGCCTCCAACAGACAAAGGTATTATTCCCCCAAAACCCAACTTGGTGAGTCAAAGAGTTTAAAACTTACAGCTAACAGATGAGGGATTACTTACAGGTGCAGAGCAGCGACTGACTGTGGTGTGGAAGAAGGAGTCCTTCTCTGTAGCTGGATAGATGGAAGTGCCTGCCCCATCAGTCGACCTTCTACACTCTCGGTACTCTAGAGTCTCCAGAGGCTACAGAACCACATGTAACTGGGACAGAGTCTCACACAGCTGAAAAGGAGATGCTTCAAGGAGAGGCTGGAATCAGAGGTGAGAGTCTAATGACACCTGCCCCAAGTCTTGTATAAAGAAACTTCAGAAGGCACGCGGTGGTAGGGTGTATAACAGGGAAGCTGAGTAAGCCATGGAAAGCATGGCAGTAAGCAGCATTCCCGCACTGGCCTCTGTATACTGGTATATTTGTGTTTAAATGAATAAAGCTTGCCTGAAGATCAGCGGGCAAAGCAGCCACAATCCTCAGCTATACGGGAAAGGACGGGGGGTGGGGTGGCACACACCGATAATCCTAGAACTGGAAGACAGAGGCAGGCAAATTTCTGTTAGTTCCAGGCTATCCTGGAATATACAAGATTAGTACAGAAACAAATAGAAGTGGTGTTGGTTTACACCTTTAATCTCAGTGTTTGGGAGTCACACACTTTTAATCCCAGCAAGAGGGAGTTGGAGACAGGAGCAATATGCTGAGCAGAGAGAGCAATATAAAGGAGAAGAGACAGGCACTCACTGGAATGTGGAGTCTGAAGATTCGTGGAGTCAGGACCCTGCCCTATGAGCCTGAACACTTGGTAGGATAAAAGGTCTCTCTACTGGTTTGCTGCTTTGCTTTTCTGATCTTCAGCTTGGACGCCAATACTTATCTCTGGGTTTGTATTATTCTGCTACACCTCTGTTTTGATTCCTGCTTTGAGATTCCTTCCTTCAGTTCCTTTCACAAAGGACTACAACTGTAAACTTAAATAAATCTTTTCAACTTGACTTTGAACACAGTGATTACAATTTAAAACTAAGACAGCATATGCCCAAGTGGGGGATAAACCAGACACCTTAAACCTCACATTTGAGCCATCCATAATATTCAGTGTGACACATACCCTGCATTCAGAGCCTCTAACCACCATAAGGCCACGTCCTTTTAAGAAATTTTTTTTTAATTTTAGAGATTTATATTTTACAGAAAAGTTGCAAAATAAAAGACAGAATATTCACAAATGCCATGCAGCTGGTTGATTCTTTTGTTACTACTTTGAGTAGATGTGTCAAAACTGAGCCAATCAAGGCATTCCTAATTACTGAATCCATGGTTTATTGAGATTTCTTTACCTTTTACCATTACTCTTTACCATTGTCCATTACAAAATCCCGCGAGGAGCCTAATTCATACAACAGTGGTTCACATGGCTTTCCTGTAAGACCATGTCTTGTGTGTGTGTGTGTGTGTGTGTGTGTGTGTGTGTGTGTGTGTAGTTTGTGCTGAGGAATCATTTCTTAGCCTCCTAGGGTAAAATGAAACGTTAGTGTGTTGCATCCTTCCCTTCTGTCTTTATCTCAATGGAGTCACGTTTGGGAAGAGCATGCGCACACTACACCTTGATGAGGCTTCCATAAGAAGTTCTTCTCTGAAGTAGATCACCTCTGTCAAGGTTGCAGAGAACACCAAGTTCTTCATGTTGTACATTGTTCATTTTATAAAAGCTCCCTCCAGAAATGGAAGCCTCACAGACATGGTGGCAGTCCTAGTTATTTGTTGACCTACCACAGTGTCTACTGAGAGGGAATCCACTAATGAGAAACTGCCTACATCAGATTAGGAGGTTGGTCTTTAAGCATGTATGTGTGTGGTTTCCTTGATTATTAACTCAGATAAGAGGTCCCGACCACTGTAGGCAATACCATTCCTAGATAGGAGGCTCTGGGTTAGATAAAAGTCCCAGGGAAGCATGAGCCTATGAGCAAGCCAGAGAAGGGACAAAGAAAGAGCGCTCTTCCTTCCAGGCTTCCCACCTCAAGCTTCCTTCCTTGAGTTCCTGCCCGCATTTCCCCAGTGATGAACTGTGACTTGGAAGCCTGTGCAAATAAACCCTTTCTTCTCTAAGATGATTTTGTGTTGGAGTGTTTTATAACAGCAACAGAAACTGCTACTGTGGCCCACCGTGTTGGCAGGCACGGGCAAGGGAAGGCACATTCCGGACTAGTCTGGGCTACATAATGAAACATTTAACCAAAAACTAAAACCAAAACCCTAGTGATAACCACAAAATGAAAGTGTAAATCCACTCTTAGGAAGACAGGTCGCTGAACAACAGTATTCTGCTGTGCCATGGTAGGCCAATGCCTGTCTCTAATATTCATTCACTCCTCTCAGAGCCATCAAAGTCGTCCTGGCTCTTGGGCTTTCTAATACTACTGCAGGTATGAGATGAATTGATCTACCATGACTTCCTTTAAAGGTACCATGGAATTGATTTTTCATGTGAGTGGAAAAAGTGAGGGAAAAAGCCTCATTTGTATACATGGATAGCCAAAAATCCCAAGACCACGCATTGAAAAGATGGCCACTCACCTCCATCCACTTGAGGTGCTAGCACATCTAGTATGATGTGTATTATTCAAAAAGCTGTGACTTTCTCATCAGTGACCTTGGACCCTAGAAGAGAGGGAGGGCGTATTTTACCAATAAGCTAGAATTAAGCAGACCAGCTGAAAAAAACAAATATAATTTAATAATTGAAAGGGATTAACTCACACGACCGGGTAAAGTTTCTCACTTCCAAAACCGGTCTGGATAATGCAGCAAGAAGAGTACAAAAGAGAGCAAGGGCAGCTGGATTCCCAGGTTTTCTTCCCTGGCTGCAGGCAGCCACACCCTAGCCAAAGTGCTTGGCCGAGCTTCCCTATCAAGAGAGCAGCTTCCTCTAAAAGGTGTTGACAGAAAAAGTTAACTCAGTCTCTTATCCATTGACAACATTCTTCATGTCTGAAGGTGATGTACATGTTTTCAGAAAGAAAGAAAAGTAAGAGTCCTGGGAACAAGCACAAATACACAAATATAAACAATCAGAAATTCTTCTGGTTGAAGAAAAGACCAGAAGCAACAATATCCTTTGGTGCAAATAAAGACCATCAGGAGGCTTGAATGTCATCTTAATACCAAGTTCCCTATTTCCACGTTTTTCTTTATAATACACACATTGCCTGTCAAGATGGCCCTGGGCCTACAGATGCTTGCGCCAAGCACAATGGCCTGAGTTTGCCTTCCTGGGTACAGTGAAAAGAAAGAAGTGACTCCCACAAGTAGCCTGCTAACTCCACGTGTGTATTGTGACACACATGCATAAAAACATGTGGACAACATGTAAAATATATGTGAATGCTAAAAAGCAAATGATATTTTATGTGTGTTTAACACATATGCACGTGGATAATTTATAGGGTTTTGTAGAATAAAGAGCTCTAAAAAATGGCAAAAGTATTTCTATTGTTAAATATTTTACTTTTAAAATATGATTTCACCCTGAAACCCATACTTTACTGAACCTCACCATGTGTCCCTGGCTGGCCTCAAAATCATGTCAAACCCTTTGCTTCCACTTCCTGAGCCCTGGGATTACAGATGTGAGGCACCACACCTAACATCAGGATTTACTTTCTGGAGAAAGGGGGCAAAAAGCAATACTGTGTAGACTATAAAATAGTAAGGACATATAAGTTATAATCACTAAAACATATCAGAAAGGCTGACGAGAAATGAGAGTGTTCTAAAGCTAAAATATTAAATATAAGAATGACAGAAACAAAATATGAGGGTGATAAGAGTGCAAATGATAAAGAATAGAACATAACAAGAGATACATTAGCTATTAATGCATCAAACACTGCAAATAAAGATAAATATTTTCTGAACAGTTACAAAAGCAAAACAGTAATACCTCATCAGTAAGATAGAGATTAAGAAGTCTGTTTGAGGGCTGGGAGGATGGCTCAGCAGTCAGCATCACTGACTGCTCTTCCAGAAGACCCAGGTTCAATTCCCAGCACCGACATGGCATCTGGCAGCTGTCTGTCACTAAAATTCCCGTACATAGGCCTATATCATGCAGGTCAAACACTAACCCACATAAAATGAAAATAAGCAATTCTCTTTCAAGTAGAAGAAAAAGATGCTGGCGACAGTTGTGAACCTGTCACTGCCTTTAGAATCATTTACTGCTAGTTGCTAGGAACATTTTTTGTTCTCAGTTTAGGTTATTCTACTTAGACTGTTGGTGGGGTTTGCAAGTCTGCTGTTTGAGCACTTAGCCCCCAGCAGGTGGCACTGTTGGAGGAGTGTGGGGAGCATCCCAGGCCTGTAGCATGAGGGCAGGGCCTTTAATGCTCTTCTTATAATTACCACTTTGAATCTGATCTGTAAGCTTTGCATCCTGTCCATAGCCACATGAGGAGTCTCCATCATGTGCCGTGGTCCCCATTAACAGCACTGTGATGGCATTGTGTGACACTTTTCCTGGGTAGGGAACCCATGTCACACCAAATTGTGGGTAAGGAGTTTATAGAAACAGGGATGAATCTAAAGCACTTGCATCACTAAAAGCCCACTCTCTCTCTGTTGAGGACCCACGGAGTCTGCATCTATCTGAATCTCCGTAGGTGGTGGATGACTACAATGCAGCATCAATCTCCAGACCAAACAGAGCTGATGCACATAGGACCTCACATGGACTGTGACATCACTGACGAGATCTGCAGGAGCTCAAGCTAGATAACATCCCAGCATGGAGGAGGGGAAGTGGCCACAAAGCCCTACTGCTAGCAAGTGGCTATTTGTGATTGATAGCTGCTTGGAGAGGAAAAACAATTTTCTCAATGAAGTGACACTGGGTATAGCAAACACAGCCCAGAACAGGCCCCATGCCCAGTTGCTTCCAGTATAACTAGGATGACATGGTTTTGTTGTTGACTTATAAAAGGACTGTTTTGTTTTTTTTTAAGCAAGAGAAAGAGCATAATGTTAAGTTGGGAAAAGATAGGGAAGGAAGAAAATATGATGAAAATATGAAAATGGCAAATGAATTTCTACTGTTAAAAAGTTTTACTTATGAAATATGATCTCACCCTGTCTCTCATACTAGACTGAACCTCACTATGTGGCCCCGGCTGGCCTCAAATTTATATGAAACCCTCTTGAGTCCTGGGATTACAGGGGTGAGGCACAAAACCTACCAACAGGATATACTTTCTGGATAAAGGGATCAAAAAGCAATACTGTGTAGACTATAAAATAGTAAGGACATATAATTTATAATCTCTAAAACATATCAGAAAGGCTGACAAGAAATGAGAGTGTTCTAAAGCTAAAATATTAAAAATAAGAATTAGAGAAACAAAATATGAGAGGGATAAGATTGCAAATGATAAAGAGTAGAACGTCAGAACAGAAACATTAGCTATTAATGCATCAAACACTACAAATGAAGGATAAATATTTTCTGAACAGGTACAAAAGCAAGAACACTAATACCTTATCAGTAAGATGGAGAGTTTAGAAGTGTGTGTGAGGGCTGGGAGGATGGCACAGCAGTTAGCATCACTGTCTGGTCTTCCAGAGGACCCGGGTTCAATTCCCAGCAGCCACATGGCAGCTCACAGCTGGCAGTCACTAAAATTCTAGGGGACCCAGCACCCACACATACACCTAAATCATGCAGGCCAAACACTAACACACGTAAAATAAAAATAAGTAATTCTCTTTAAAGTAGAAGAAATGATGCTGGAAACAGTTGTGAACATGTCACTGACTTTATAATCATTTACGGATAATTTAGGAAGGGCTGGTTGCAGGGAACAGCTTCTGGCCTCAGTTCAGTTTAGTCTGCTTAGATTGTTGGTAGGGTTTGCAAGTTTGCTGTTTGAGCACTTAGCCCCCAGCAGGTGGCACTGTTGGAAGACTGTGGGGAGGATCCCAGGCCTGCAGCTTGAGGGCAGGGCCTTTGAAGGCTGTTACACTTACCACTCACTGAATCTGATCTGTAAGCTTTGCATCCTGTCCATTGCCACATGAGGAGTCTCCACCATGTGCCAAGGTCCCCATTAACAGCACCGCGATGGCATTGTGTGACACTTTTCCTGGGTAGGGAACCCATGTCAGACCAAATTGTGGGTGAGGAGTTTATACAACAAGGGTGATTCTAAAGCACTTGCATCACTAAAAGCCCACTCTCTCACGGATTCTGCATCTATCTGAATCTCCGGAGGTGGTGGATGGATCCAAAGTAACATCGTTCTCCAGACCCAACAGAACTGACGCACATAGTACCTCACAGAGACTGTGAGATCACTCAGGAGATCTGCAGGAGCTCAAGCCAGTTAAATCCCAGCATGGAGGATGGGAAGTGGCCACAAAGCCTTACACCTAGCCAATAGCTATTTGTGATTGATAGCCGCTTTCTCAATGGCGTGACACTGGTTATGGCAAACACACCCCAGAACAGGCCCCATGCCCAGTCGTTTCCAGTATGAATAGAATTCCATGCTTTTGCTTTTGACTTACAAACATACTGTTTTGTTTAAGCAAGAAAAAGAGCATGATGTTTAGTTGAAAGGAGTTATGGAAGGGGAAAATATAAATATAAACAAAAATTTTAAAAAGAAAGAAAACTTTAAAGTAAAATAAATATGTTGAGGCAAGGCTGAGGGGATGGCTTTCCAGAGGACCTAACTTCAGTCCCCAGACCACAAATGGTAATTCCTAACTGCCTGTTATTCCAATTCCAAGGGATTTTATGACCTCCGAAGGAAAATCCATAGACTCACAGGCAGGTAAAATACCCATACACATAAAATTAAAATAAACAAAACCTGTAATAATATGATATACCTGTTGGCGTGGATAGTGCTCTTATCCAGAGGACCTGAGTTCAGTTTGCAGTACCTATAACAGCCATCTGTAACTGTGAGGCCACCCTGGGCTATTTTAGCCCATGTTTATTTTGTCCTTGTTACAAAGCAAGACATATACACATATACCGACACACAAAAACAAGTTCTCCACATAGTCTGTACATTTATATATTTATTTCACTATTAGTGTGACTCCATATCATAAGTATTGTTGCCATCCACGTTGTACACAAAAAGCAAAAGGCCCAGAGAGGCTAAATAAGTAGCTCCCAAATCCCAGAACAACTAAGATGTTACCCATGATTTAGTCATGCCTCCTAGTCATCCTGATCATTGTGAGGTCAGGAGACAACCTGGGCACTCAGTGTGTAACCATATGAAGGAGGCAGTAGATACAGGAAACTGAGAAACACCCAAGATGGCACATTCAGGGCTCATATCCTAGACTCTGACAACTGGTCACTCTTGCTTTATGATTTGGAAAAGGATCAGAAAGTAAAGGCTGGGGATCCCAGGTGGGCCAGACACTGGTTCTAGGCTTTCTTCACAGGAAGGGGTATATGAAATAGAGAGATATAAATGTGTGATGGGAAAGAGTGAGGAGGCTAGTTTGTCTGCTTCCCTGATTTCCTGCTGTGGACAAGTACAAAGTCTACCTGTAATTGGAAATTTTGGCCCAGCATGAAAAGAACAGAAAGGCTGCTCACAAGAATCTCTGTGGACAATTAGTGGTCGTTAATGTGAATGACACCTGACACAGAATGTGCATGTGGGGTCCAGCAGTGAGGACAGTAAGAACCAGGAGCAAAGGAGAAAAGAGACAGGGCTTTGAGAACAAAACACCAAGTCACTGTGAGGAGCTGCTCTGATGTGTTTCTTCACAATTGATGTCATGTTATCCCCAGTGGGCACATGATACATCAAACTAATGTCACAAAGTTCCTGAAAACCAGAGTTGGAGCCATGAATTCATGTGTTTTGGGTAGAGACCAAGACTCCACACATCTACCAGTGGTCTTGTGGAGATAGGAAACACAGGCAGGGCCTTAGCCTTGTGCTTCCTGCTTTCTATTCTGGAGAACTTACTGGCACAAGATGGGCACCCCTAGGAGTCAGAGAATCTGACAGGACCTGCTCTGTAGGGACCATCTAGTTCCTTGGCCAGAAGGGACTGAAAATACACCCTGCCGCTCTCCCCTCTGTTCAGCATCCCTGGAGTCTATGTCAGGCCTGACAAACCCCTCATTCTTACCTTCCAGGTTTAAGGTCTGAGGATTCTGCCTCCTCTCCAGGCTGAAGAAGTCCATCTACTACTGCAGTCGGCTTCAGTGCCCTTCCCGACCACAGTCAGAACAACTCGTTCTCTCCCCATGGTCCCAAGGAGGCTGTGTTGCCCACTGTTGCTTAAAATGCTTTATTGTTGGTCAGGCCTGAAACATGAGCAAGAAAGAAACTTCCAGATGGCTAGACTCACCCTGACTGGTGTACAGTTTCATCATCTTCTGTTTCCACTCAGCATGATTCTGGGAAGTCTCTCCTGGCTGATGCTGGCTGCTTTCTTCTCTAAGAGCTGGTGCACTGCCCCAAATGAGCTGAGGATAACCAAGATCTGAGCCAGATGTCCGGACACCAAACTCTCTCCATTTTGCTGAAGGAAAAAGACTGAAAAGACCTAGGATTTGGAGTATGATGGCAGTTGACAGTGAAGCTATTAGGCATAAGGTGAGCTCTGGGATGGACCAACAGACCACAAAGACAGGCCATAGAACAATGGGTAGGCAGCCTAAGGTCCTGAGATGCTATAAAGATAATGGGGGTGGCTTACCTGGGGTGAAGAGAGAAGTAGAATGGCAGTGGGAGACTTGGGACAGAGCCAGTTTATGTCTTTCCAAACAGGATGTGACCGACAATGGGGATGGTGGTCCATATTACCTGGATCAGATTAAAACAGTCTAAGAGGTCCTCTACACTGTGGCTTGAAGAGTGCGCTAACTCCTTCCCCTAGTATAATTTCAACTTAGGTCTGTTAATTCTTTCTGCCTCTGCCTCCAGAGTACTGGGATTGAAGGCATGCACCACCATGCCCGCAAACTTCAGTTGTTTCTTAAACTTCTTTATATATTCTTGCATCTTATACACGTACTTACTTATAACAGATTGAATTCTAGGTAAGCCGAGCTTCTGGGTAAAGCACAGTCTTTTCCTAGAAGTATCCATTCTAGGGAGAGCACAAAGGAGAAATGGACAGTGAGAAGAGAAATTTAAGCCCTGTGCCTACCATGATCTAGGTTGCTGTATCTCGACTTGGCCAGTCTGCTTTGCCTCCTTGATTGCTCTGCTTACATTCTTGAGTACTTGGCCAACTACTGCATCCTATCAGAATTCTTCCCTTTTGAGAAGAAGGATCAAATGAACAAATGAATGAAAAATGGACAAAAAGTAGAAAGGAAGGAATGAAGGAAGGAAGGAAGGAAGGAAGGAAGGAAGGAAGGAAGGAAGAAAGAAAGGAAGGATGAGACTGCTGGTAAGGTCAAGACCAGAGAAAAACAGAGATCCTCTCCACTTAATAAGAAAAACCAGTGAGGTAACCGGAAGTAGGAGTCAGGAGGCCGGAATTAGATGGGGTAATATCACCTGATTTTTTAGCACTGATACCTGAGCCTCCTTTCAAGGAAATCAAATTATCCTTTGTGCATAAGGTCGAAAATTCACTCACACTCTCTCCTACCCTCTGTGTGTGTGTGTGTGAGTGAGATAGTATGTTGTGAGGTTGTAATGGTGTGTGTGGTATGTAAGTTCCTAGTATGATTTCGTGAGGTATCCATGGAGGAGAACCTCCACACCAGATGATCCAATGTAAGGATGTGTGTGTGTGTGTGTGTGTGTGAGCTCCTGAGCGAAGGTGTCTTTGCACACTTGTAGTGGATGCCAAAGGACAGCTTTAGTGTGTTTCCACAGGTGCTGTCCACTTTTTTTCTCAGACAGAGTCTTTCATTGGCCTGAAGCTCACAAAATAAGGTAAGCTGTCTGACCGGTAAACCCAAGGAACATTACGTCTCCACAGTTTTGTGCTGGGATTCCACAACTGGAGTTTTATGTAGATTGTGGGGATTGCAAAGAAAACAGCTTGTAAACTGAGATATCCCTTATGATCTGACAATGAAGTTTTTAATTGGGATACAAGATAATCAAAAATATAGTTTTTAAAAAAGTAGATATATTTTTTAAAAAATGGGTATATTCTGAATACATTGACTAAGATCTGAGAGATAAGTGTTTCCCAAATCATCTAGGACTCCAACAGACCAAGGTATTATTCCTCCAAAACCCAACTTGGTGAGCCAAAGACTTTAAAACTTACAGCTATCAGAAGAGGGATTACTTACAGGAACAAAACAGCGACTGACTGCTGCGTGGAAGAAGGATTCCTTCTCTGTAGCTGGATAGATGGAAGTGCCTGCCCCATCAGTCGACCTTCTACACTCTCGGTACTCTAGTGTCTCCAGAGACTACAGAACCACATTTAACTGGGACAGAATCTCACACAGCTGAAAAGGACATGCCTCACAGAGAGGCTGGAATCACAGGTGAGAGTCTAATGACACCTGCCCAATGCCCAACACCCTTGCTTAAAGAGACTTCAGCAGGCAGATGGAGGTAGGGTGTATAACAAGGAAGGTGAGAGAGCCATGGGAAGCAGGCCAGTAAGCAGCATTCCCGCCACGAGCTCTGTATGCTGGTATATTTGTGTTTAAATGAATAAAGCTTGCCTGAAGATCAGCGGGCAAAGCAGCCACACTCGTCAGCTACACAGGAATGGGGGGGGTGGCAGACACCTTTAATCCCAGGACTAGGGAGACACAGGCAGGCAAATCTCGGTGATTTCAAGGCTGTCCTGGGCTATACAAGATTGATCCAGAAATAGATCCAGATGATGGTGGTTTATACCTTTAATCTCAGTGTTTGGGTGTCATACACTTTAAATCCCAGCACTAGGGAGTTGGAGACAGGAGCAATATGCTGGGAAGAGAGAGTAATATAAAGGGGAAGAGACAGGCACTCACTGGAGTGTGGAGACTGAGGGATCGTGGAGACAGGATCTCGCCCTTTGAGTCTGAACACTTGGTAGAGGTAAAAGGTCTCTCTAGTGTTTGGTGCTTTGCTTTTCTGATCTTCAGCTTGGACCCCAATAACTATATCTG
The DNA here is from genome assembly GCF_037038515.1 of Microtus pennsylvanicus. Lineage (NCBI taxonomy): Eukaryota > Metazoa > Chordata > Mammalia > Rodentia > Cricetidae > Microtus > Microtus pennsylvanicus. Next base: position 67,873,276 of record NC_134601.1, read on the forward strand.
GGTTTGCATTATTCTGCTACACCTCTGCTTTGTATCCTGCTTCAAGATTCCTTCCTTTATTTCCTTACACAATGGACTACATCTGTAAACTTAAATGAACCCTTTCAACTTGACTTTGACCACAGTGATTACAATTTAAACTAAGACAGCATATTCCCTAGTGGGGGATAAACTAGAAAACCTTAAACATGACATTTGAACCATCCATAATCTTCAGCGTGACACATACCCTCCATTCAGAGCCCCTAACCACCATAAGATCACTTGTTTTTAAGAAATTTTTTTTAAATTTAGAAATTTTATTTTACGGAGAAGTTGCAAAAATAGGACAAAATATTTCCAAATGCCCTGCTCCTAGTTGATTCTTTTGGTACTACATTGAGTGGATGTATCACAATTGTTGAGCCAATCAAGACATTTCTAATTAATAAAACCATGGTTTATTGAGATTTCCTTACCTTTTACCATTACTCTTTAGCATTGTCCATTACAAAATCCCGCGAGGAGCCTAATTCATACAAGAGTGGTTCACATGGCTTTCCTGTAAGACCATGTCATGTATGTGTGTGTGTGTGTGTGTGTGTGTGTGTGTGTAGTTTGTGCTGAGGAATCATTACGTAGACTTCTAAGGTAAAATGAAACGTTAGTGTGTTGCATCCTTTCCTCCTGTCTTTATCTCAATGGAGTCACCTTTGAGAAGTCATGTGTACACTACACCTTGATGAGGATTCCATAAGAAGTTCTTCTCTGAAGTAGATCACCTCCGTCAAGGTTGCAGAAAACATCAAGTTCTTTATGGTGTATATTGTTCAATTTATAAAAGCTCCCTCCAGAAATGGAAGCCTCACAGACATGGTGGCTGTCCTAGTTTTATTGTCTACCTAACACAGTGCCAGCTGAGAGGGAATCCTCTACTGATAAACTGCCTACATCAGATTAGGAGGTTAGTCTTTGGATACATGTGTGTGTGGTTTCCTTGATTATGAACTCACATAAGAGGTCCCGACCGCTGTAGGCAATACCATTCCTTGGTCGGAGGCTCTGGGTTAGATAAAAGTACCAGGGAAGCATGAGCCTATGAGCAAGCCAGAGAAGGGACAAAGAAACAGCGCTCTTCCTTCCAGGTTCCTGCCTTGATATCCTGCCCCGATTTCCCCAGGGATGAACTGTGACTTGGAAGCCTGTGCAAATAAACTCTTTCTTCTCTAAGCTGACTTTGTGTTGGAGTGTTTTATAACAGCCCCAGAAACTGCTACTGTGACAGACTCTGTTGTCAGGCATGGGCAAGGGAAGGCACATCCCAGACTAGTCTGGGCTACATAACGAAACACTGAATCAAAAAGTAAAACAAAAACCATAGTGATGACCCCAAAATAAAAGTGTAAATTCACTTTTAGAAATACTGGTCGCTGACCAATATTCTTCGCTGTGTCATGGAATTCCAATGCCTGTCTCTGATGCATCAGAAAATTTTCAGGTTGAAGAAAAAGAACACTAGAAATAAAAACATCCTTTGCTGCAAAGAAAGAACATCAGGAGGCTTGAATGTCATCTTAATGCCAAGTTTCCTATTTCCACTTTTTTTCCTTTAAAATATGTACAGTGGGGGGGAGGGGGAGGGAAATGGGAGGCGGTGGCAGGGAGGAGGCAGAAATCCTTAATAAATAAATAAATTAAAAAAAATAAAATATGGACAGTGCCTGGCAAGATGGCTCAGTGCGTACAGATGCTTGCACCGAGCATGATAGCCTGAGTGTGCCTCCCTGGATACAGCAAAAAGAAAGAAGTGACTCCTAAAAGTAGCCCGCTATATCCATGTGTATATTGTGACACACATGCATCAATACATAAACACAGATAAAACATAAAATATATGTGAATGCTTAAAAGCAAATAATGATATTTTATGTGTGTTTAACACATATGCATGTGTATTGTAGAATATGGAACACTAAAAAATCGCAAGGGGTTTCTACTGTTAAAAAGATTTACTTTTGAAATGCGATCTCACTCTGTAACCCATATTGGCCTTAACCTCACTATGTGTCCCCCACTGGGCTCAAATTCCTGTCAAACCCTTTGCTTCCACTTCCTGAGCCCTGGGATTACAGGAATGAGGCACCATACCTAACATCAGGATTTACATTCTGGAGAAAGGGGTCAAAAAGCAATACTGGGTAAACTATAAAATAGTAAGGACATATAATTTATAATCACTAAAACATATCAGAAAGGCTGATGAGAAATGAGAATGTTCTAAAGCTAAAACATTAAAAATAAGAATTAGAGAAACAAAATATGAGGGGGATAAGAGTGCAAATGATAAAGAGTAGAACGTCACAACAGATACATTAGCTATTAATGGATCAAACATTGCAAATAAAGGATAAATATTTTCTGAACAGATACAAAAGCAAGAACAGTAATACCTTGTCCGTAAGCTAGAGAGTTTAATAAGTGTGTTTGAGGGCTGGGAGGATGGCTCAGCAGTTAGCATCACTGACTGCTCTTCCAGAGAACCCAGGTTCAATTCCCAGCACCCACATGGCAGCTCACACCTGGCTGTCACTACAATTCCAGGGGACCCGGCACCCTCACACATGCAGGCCAAACACTCACGCACGTAAAATAAGAAAAAGTAATTCTCTTTAAAGTAGAAGAAAAAGATGCTGGCGACAGTGGTGATGCTGTCACTGCCTTTAGAATCATTGACTGCTCATTTAGGAAGGGCTGATTGCTGAGAATAGCTGCTGCCCTCAGTTCAGTATACTCTACTTAGACTATAGGTGGGGTTTGCAAGTCTGCTGTTTGAGCACTTAGCCCCCAGCAGGTGGCGCTGTTGGAAGACTGTGGGGAGCATCCCAAGCCTGTAGCATGAGGGCAGGGCCTTTGAAGGCTGTTACACTTACCACTCACAGAAACTGATCTGTAAGCTTTGCATCCAGTCCATTGCCACATGAGGAGTCTCCACCATGTGCCGCGGTCCCCAATAACAGCACGGTGATGGCATTGGTGACACTTTTCCTGGGTAGGGAACCCATGTCAGACCAAATTGTGTGTGAGGACTTTACACAACAGGGGCGATTCTAAAGCACTTGCATCACTAAAAGCCCACTCTCTCACAGGTGAGGACTCACATAGTCTACATCTATCTAAATCTCCGGAGGTGGTGGATGACTCCAAAGTAACATCGTTCTCCAGACCCAACAGAGCTGATGCACATAGGACCTCACAGAGACTGTGACATCACTGACGAGATCTGCAGGAGCTCAAGCCAGATAAAATCCCAGCATGGAGGATGGGAAGTGGCCACAAAGCCTTACACGTAGCAAGTAGCTGTGTGTGATTGATAGCTGCTTTCTCAATGGAGTGACACTGGGTATGGCAAACACACCCCAGAACAGGCCCCATGTGCAGTAGTTTCCAGTATAAATAGAACTCCATAGTTTTGTTTTTGACTTACAAACAGACTGTTTTGTTTAAGCAAGAGAAAGAGCATGATGTTTAGTTGAAAGGAGTTGGGGAAGGGGAAAATATAAAAATAAACAAAAATTTTAAAAAGAAAGAAAACTTTAAAGTAAAATAATACGTTGAGGCAAGGCTGAGGGAATGGCTCTTCCAGAAGACCTAACTTCAGTCCCCAGACCACAAATGGTGGTTCATGACTGCCTGTTATTCCAATTCCAAGGGATCTGACACCATCTTTTGACCTCCAAGGGAATATCCTCAGACTCACAGGCAGGTAAAATAGCCATACACATAAAATTAAAATAAACAAAACCGGAAATAAAATGATATACCTGTTGGCCTGGATAGTGCTCTTATCCAGAGGACCTGAGTTCAGTTTCAGTACCTATAACAGACATCTGTAACTGTGAGGCCACCCTGGGCTATTTAGCCCATGTTTATCTAGTCCTTGTTACATAGCAAGACATACACACATATACCGACACACAAACACACGTTCTCCACATAGTCTGTACATTTATATATTTATTTCACTATTATCGTGATTCTATATGATAAGTATTGTTGACGTCTACATTTATCATGAAAACGGTAAGGCACAGAGAGGCCGAGTAAGTAGCTCCCAAGTCACAGAGCAACTAAGATGTTACCCATAATTAAGTCATGCCTGCTAGTCATCCTGATCATTGTGAGGTCAGGAGGCAACCTGGGTCCTCACCATGTAACCATACGAAGCAGGCAGTAGATACAGGAAACTGAGAAACACCAAAATGTCATATTCCCGGCTCATTTCCAAGACTCTGACAACTGGTCACTCTTGCTCTATGATTTGGAAACGGATTGGAAAGTAAAGGCTGGGGATCCGAGATGGGCCAGATACTGGTTCTAGGCTTTCTTCACAGGAAAGGGTATATGAAAGAGAGAGATATAAATGTGTGATGGGAAAGAGTGAGAAGGCTAGTTTGTCTGCTTCCCTGATTTCCTGCTGTGGACCAGTACAAAGTCTACCTTTGTACTGGTCCACAGCAGTAACTTAATCAGACGTAGAAATGTACATTGCAACATATATACAATATATATATATATATGATATATATATATATATCAATACATAAAAATGATTTAAACAGAGGTAGCAGACTCACATACAGTATTCAATAAAATTTAACTTTGTATCAATATATAAGAATCAATACCAATATAATTTCTAAAAACAATAACTCACAAACATCAATCTATTATCCTATCACCAATTTTCCCACTTTTTTTTCAAGAATACCCATGAGCCTATGAAATACTTCCCCCATCCCTCAACCATATACCAATTATAACCAACCCCAAAAGGATGTCCCTAAACCTGAAGGCAAACTCTGCTGGGAGAGGGGACGTTATGCCCTAAAATTGCTTCCAGCTGTCATGGGGGTGACGTTCTTCTTAGGGGTTCCTGTGAAAGTAAATATGGTAAAATTTCAAGATTAATATTTGGTCTGGAAAAATTGCAAATAGTGTCTGAGAGTTTTGAGGACGTCTGGCCAGGGTGTTGTAAAAGATGTGCACCATTTGGAACTGTCTTGTGCAGTTGGTACCAAAAATCAGGTCTTGTAGTAGCACTAGCAACATGATGATGTCTTATTAGCCAGGTGGAGTCGATATTGTGTGTGCCCATCTTCTTCTTGGAAACGTAAAAGTTCACGGCAGGAAAATTTATTATTTCTTCTGGGAAACTAAGCATTATATATAAAGACATATACAGACATATATATTCAGTGAAAGGTATAATAAAGACAGAAACAGATATGAGGAAAGGCAAAGAAAGTTTATAAATTTTTATTATTATTATTAATTATTATTATTATTCTGTCCCATATCATGGCTCTTGAAATGAGACAGAAACTCTGGGATATCGCTTATGAACAGGCTTGGAATTGGAGAGGGACTGAGCCTGAGTCCAACTCCAAAACCAGCTCTCTATATTTATAAATAAATGCACAATAACACATATTTAAAATATGTTTATTATAATTTATTTACTGAACCTATTCAGATTTCTTGCTGATCCTTATTGGGTTGTAAATAGTTTCCATCTGTCAGTATTCAAATATCCATGGTCAAGTCACCAAGGCCAGCTGGCCTGGGTCTGAAAAAGCATGGGATAAATCTGGACTAGCTGAATATAGAGGACAATGAGGAATACTGAGAACTCAGGAACAATCGCAGTGGGTTTTTGATCCTACTGCATGTACTGGCTTTGGGGGAGCATAGGCAGTTTGGATGCTCAACTTTGGAGACCTGCATAGAGGTGGGCGGTCCTTGGGCTTCCCACAGGTCAGGGAACCCTGATTGCTCTTCGAGCATTTGAGGGAGGATGACTTGATCGGGGAAGGGGGAGGGAAATGGGAGGCGGTTGAGGGGAGGAGGCAGAAATTCTTAATAAATAAATTAGTTAATTAATTAAAATAAAATAAAGTGGATCTAAAAAGTGAAGACAAAAAAAAAACAAAAAAACCCGAATATCCACGGTCCCTTGAATTCTTTGAAGATGAGTGTTTTCCTGCGGAGATAAGCAGAGATCCCTGCCCCCATCCTATATGTTGTTCTTAACATCGATATGATTATCATCATTGTGGATGAGCTGTCATTTCTTCTTTCCAAGAGATTCCTCCTCTTCAAACTGAACCTTTATTTATTTTGATGGTACCCAAAATTATTCTTCTCTTTTAAAAACATGAGCAAAACCACTTCCCCAACGCAGAACATATCCTGGCTTCCATTGTGAGGTCAGTATAACCTTGAAATAAACTGGTTGATTTAATTCTGCAGTCTTTTCCGTTATTCAATGTCTTTTTTGCGGACATTGTCCCCTTCTCAGTAGAGTTGAAAAATTCAAGGTTAATAAAGCATTATGAGTGAGCAGAGCTGGCGTGCAGGCCAGATGGAGGGGAGCCAATGGCAGTTTGCTCTGAACAGGTGAGGTCCAGACCTGAGGAAAGAACCTAGCACATAGCACCAAGTGCGGCCTGCAGGCACAAGCTCATGGCTCTTAGGTCCCCTCACTCTGGCTGGGATGTGGGAGAAAGCTGACTGCAGGAAGGGCATGAGATGGTGCTGATATCAATGAACGAATGGATGTGGTGTGGCCTCATCTGGCCAGAGCCTTAAAGGGCACTAAAAAGCCCCAAAGACGGGCACCAAGTGATGGTGCATTCGATCGGCATGCTAGAATTAACCAGACCAGCTGAAAACAACAGATACAATTTAATAATTGAAAATGGGGAAACTCACACAACCTGGGTAAAGGTTCCCATGTCCAAAACAGGTCTGAAGAACAGCATGCAAAGAGAGACAAAGAGAGCTAATTCACCTGGACTCCCAGGTTTTCTTCCCTGGCCCCAGGCAGCTGCACCCTAGGCAAATGTGATTGGCTGAGCTTCCCCATCCAGAGACCAACTTCCTCTAAATGGTGGTGACAGAAAAAGTTAACTCAGTCTCTTATCCATTGAAAACATTCTTCATGCCTGAAGGTGACATAGATGTTTTCAGAAAGAAAGAAAAGTAAGACTCCTGAGAACAAGCAGAAATACACAAATATAAACAATCAGAAATTCTTCAGGCTTAAGAAAAAGAATACCAGAAACAACAACATCCTTTGCTGCAAATAAAGACCATCAGAAAACTTGAATGTCTTCTTAACGCCAAGTTCCCTATTTCTACTTTTTTCCTTTAAAATACACACAGGGATCAACCTACGGGGCTACACTGCCCGGTACCTCCTCTCTCTTCCTATCCCATCCGCTTACATCCAGATCCCCCCACCCCTTGTTTCTCTCCACCCTCCCTTCCTTGGTGGCAGAGCGCCTCCCTGCTCTGCCTGCTTGGGCGCTGGTTCCTAACCCAAAGCGGAGGGTAAAGGGGCGCTCGGTAGCTCCTTTGTCCCCATAGCCTGCCTGCAGCAAGCAGGGTGGGCCCTTTGTCTGCAAGCGAACCAAGCAGCATGGAGTTTTGATCAGGGCACCTAGTGAAACATCATTGTGGTGAGTGAGTGCTGCTGCACCCTGGAACAGCCCGCCTACACTTCCTGATCAACCTATGGGGTACACTGCCCGGTACCTCCTCTCTCTTCCTATCCCATCCAGCTTACACCCAGATCCCCCCATCCCCTGTATCTCTCCCCCCCTCCCTTCCTTGGTGGCAGAGCGCCTCCCTGCTCTGCCTGCTTGGGCGCTGGGTCCTAACCCAAAGCAGAGGGTAAAGGGGAGCTCGGTAGCTCCTTGTCCCCATAGCCTGCCTGCAGCAAGCAGGGTGGGCCCTTTGTGTGCCAGCAAACCAAGCAGCACTGAGTTTCGATCAGGGCACCTAGTGAAACATCATTGTGGTGAGTGAGTGCTGCTGCACCCTGGAACAGCACGCCTACACTTCCTGGTCATCCTACAGGGGCTATACCGCCCTGTACCTCCTCTCTCTTCCCATCTCATCCAGCTTACATCCAGATCCCGCCACCCCATGTCTCCCTCCATCCCTCCCTTCTTGGGCAGCAGAGCGCCTCCCTGCTCAGCCTGCCTGGGCGCTGGGACTGAACCGGAAGGTGAGTGCAAAGGGGAAGGCGGTAGCTCCTTTGTCTCCATAGCCTGCCTGCAGCTAGCAGGGTGGGCCCTTTGTTTGCCAGCTAACCAAACAGCAAGGAGATCCGAACTGGACTCCAGGAGAAACATCACTGGGGAGTGACATCACTGGGAAGGTACATCAGTCGGCAAGAAGACCTGATCCTGTAAAAGAAGATCCATAGGAGAATATTGGGAGGAAGAGATGGGGAGACGCCAATGCAAGAATTCACCCAACAATCTGAAAAACAACACGAAACCACCAGAAGCCAGCGACCTCACAACAGGAGGACATGAACACCTTAATCAAGAAGAAGGAGAAAAAACGGACTTCATGACAGTGATTGACACCCTTAAACAGCATATAAAAAACGCCCTTATAGAAATGGATGAGAAGTATAACAGAAAGTTCGAGGAATTGAGTAAATCAATGAATGATACCCTAGGAAAGCAAGGAAAAACAATCAAGCAGATAATGGAAACAGTTCATGACTTGAAAACTGAAATGGAGGCAAAGAAGAAAACACAAACAGAGGGCCGGCTGGACATGGAAAATCTAGGTAAATGAATAGAGACTACAGAAACAAGCATAACCAGCAGAATACAAGAGATAGAAGAAAGAATCTCAGATTCTGAGGATAACATAGAGAAAATAAACGCACTGATCAAAGAAAACAGCAAGTCCAACAAACTCTCATCACAAAACATTCAGGAAATATGGGACACAATAAAAAGACCAAACCTAAGAATAATTGGAGTAGAAGAAGGAGAAGAAGTGCAGCTCAACGGTCCAGAAAATATACTTAACAAAATTATAGAAGAAAACTTTCCCAACCTAAAGAAGGATGTACCTATGAAGGTTCAAGAGGCATACAGAACCCCAAATAGGCTGGATCAAAAAAAAAAATCCCCTCGCCATATAATAATCAAAACACAAAATATACAGAATAAAGAAAGAATATTAAGAGCCGCAAAGGAAAAAGGCCAACTTACTTATAAAGGTAAACCTATCAGACTTACACCTGACTTCTCTATGGAAACCATGAAAGCCAGAAGGTCCTGGATAGATGTACTGCAAAAACTAAGAGACCATGGATGCAAGCCCAGACTACTATATCCAGCCAAGCTTTCGTTCACTATAAATGGAGAAAACAAAATTTTCAAGGATAAAAACAAATTTAAACAATACATAGCCACAAATCCAGCCTTACAGAAAATAATAGAAGGAAAATCACTAACCAAGGAGTCCAACAGTGACCTCAATAACTCAGACATCTAGAAACCCTTCACCAGCGCAACTCAAAGAAGGGAAACACACAAACCCTACTACTAAAAAAGTGACCGGAGTTAACAAACACTGGTCATTAATATCACTTAATGTCAATGGGCTCAACTCACCTATAAAAAGGCACAGGCTAAGAGACTGGATATGAAAACAGGATCCAATATTCTTCTGTCTACAAGAAACACACCTCAACCACAAAGACAGGCACCTACTCAGAGTAAAGGGCTGGGAAAAGGCTTATCAAGCAAATGGACCTAAGAAACAAGCAGGTGTGGCCATACTAATTTCTAACAAAGTTGACTTCAAACTTAAATCAATCAGAAGAGATGGAGAGGGACATTTTATACTCATAACAGGAACAATTCATCAGGAAGAAGTCTCAATCCTGAATATCTATGCCCCTAATATAAAAGCACCCACGTACGTAAAAGAAACATTGCTAAAATTCAAGGCAGCCATCAAACCGCACACACTAATAGTAGGAGACTTCAACACTCCTCTCTCACCAAAGGACAGGTCAATCAGACAGAAACCTAAGAGAGAAATTAGAGAATTAATGGAGGTAATGAAGCAAATGGACTTAACAGACATCTATAGAATATTCCACCCAAAGAGGAAAGATTATACCTTTTTCTCTGCAGCTCATGGAACCTTCTCGAAAATTGACCACATACTCGGTAACAAAGCTAACTTACACAGCTACAAAAAAATATTACTAACCACCTGTGTCTTATCAGACCACCATGGATTAAAGTTAGAATTCAACAACAATGCTACCCCCAGAAAGCCTACAAACTCATGGAAACTGAACAGTCAACTACTGAACCATACCTGGATTAAGGAAGAAATAAAGAAAGAAATTAAAGTCTTCCTTGAATTCAAGGAAAATAAAGAAACAACATACTCGAACTTATGGGACACTATGAAATCAGTCCTAAGAGGAAAGTTCATAGCACTAAGTGCCCACTTAAAGAAAACAGAGAAAGCACATATTGCAGACTTAACAGCCCACCTGAAAGCTCTAGAAAAAAAGAAGCAGACTCAACTAAGAGGAGTAGGAGACTGGAAATAATCAAACTGAGGGCTGAAATCAACAAAATAGAAACACAGAAAACAATCCAAAGAATCAATGAATCAAGAAGCTGGTTCCTGGAGAAAATCAACAAGATTGACAAACCCCTATCCAATCTAGTCAAACGGCAGAGAGAAAATTTGCAAATTAATAAGATAAGAAATGAAAAGGGGGACATAACCACAAACACAGAGGAAATTCAGAGAGTCATTAGATCTTACTACAAAAGCCTGTATGCCACTAAACTGGAAAATGTAAAAGAAATGGACACTTTTTTAGATAAATACTATTTACCAAAATTAAATCAGGACCAGGTGAACTATCTAAACAGACCTGTCAGTCACGAAGAACTAGAAGCTGTTTTCAAAAACTTCCCTACCAAAAAAAGCCCAGGGCCAGATGGTTTCAATGCAGAATTCTACCAGAACTTCCAAGAAGACCTAATACCTATACTCCTCAATGTATTCCACAATATAGAAACAGAAGGGTCATTACCAAATTCCTTTTATGAAGCTACAGTTACTCTGATACCAAAACCACACAAAGACTCAACCAGGAAAGAGAATTACAGGCCGATCTCACTCATGAATATTGACGCATAAATCCTCAACAAAATACTGGCAAACCGAATCCAAGAACACATCCGAAAAATTATCCATTATGATCAAGTAGGCTTCATTCCTGAGATGCAGGGCTGGTTCAACATACGAAAATCTATCAATGTAATCCAGCATATAAATAAACTGAAAGAAAAAAACCATATGATCATTTCATTAGATGCTGAAAAAGCATTTGACAAAATTCAACATCCATTTATGTTAAAAGTCTTGGAGAGATTAGGGATACAAGGGTTATACCTAAATATAATAAAAGCTATATACAGCAAGCCGACAGCTAACATCAAATTAAACGGAGAGAAACTCAAAGCCATCCCTCTTAACTCAGGAACACGACAAGGCTGTCCACTTTCGCAATGCCTCTTCAATATAGTGCTGGAAGTTCTAGCAATAGCAATAAGACAACATAATGGGATCAAGGGGATTCGAATTGGAAAGGAAGAAGTTAAACTTTTGTTATTCGCAGATGATATGATAGTGTACATAAGTGACCCCCAAAATTCCACCAAAGAACTTTTACAGCTGATAAACAGCTTTAGTAATGTGGCAGGATACAAGATCAACTCCAAAAAATCAGTCGCCCTCTTATACACAAAGGATATGGAAGCAGAGAGGGAAATCAGAGAAGCTTCTCCATTCACTATAGCCACAAACAGCATAAAATATCTTGGGGTAAATCTAACCAAGGAAGTGAAAGATCTATTTGACAAGAACTTTAAGGCATTGAAGAAAGAAATTGAAGAGGATACCAAAAAATGGAAGGATCTCCCTTGCTCTTGGATTGGGAGGATCAACATAGTAAAAATGGCAATTCTACCAAAGGCAATTTATAGATTCAATGCAATCCCCATCAAGATCCCATCAAAATTCTTCACAGATCTGGAGAGGACAATAATCAACTTTATATGGAAAAACAAAAAACCCAGGATAGCCAAAACAATACTATACAATTAAGGATCTTCTGGAGGCATTACCTTCACTGACTTCAAACTCTATTACGGAGCTACAGTAATGAAAACAGGGTGGTACTGGCATAAAAACAGAGAAGTCGACCAAGGGAATTGTATAGAAGACCCGGACTTTATCCCACAAACCTATGAACACCTCATTTTCGATAAATGAGCTAAAAGTATACATTGGAAGAAAGAAAGCATCTTCAACAAATGGTGCTGGCACAACTGGATGTCAACCTGTAGAAGAATGAAAATAGAACCATATCTATCACCGTGCACAAAACTCAAGTCCAAATGGATTAAAGACCTCAATATCAGCCCGAAAACACTGAATGTGATAGAAGAGAAAGTGGGAAATACCCTACAACAGATGGGCACAGGTGATCACTTCTTAGGTATAACCCCAGAAGCACAGACATTAAGGGCAACATTGAATAAATGGGACCTACTAAAACTGAGAAGCTTCTGTAAAGCAAATGACACTGTCACTAAGACACAAAGGCAAACTACTGACTGGGAGAAGATCTTCACCAACCCCGCAACAGCCAAAGTCTGATCTCCAAAATATATAGAGAACTCAAGAAACTAGACTTTAAAATGCTAATTAACCCAATTAAAAAATGGGGCGCTGAACTGAACAGAGAATTCTCAACAGAAGAAGTTGAAATGGCCAAAGGACACTTAAGGTCGTGCTCAATTTCCTTAGCAATCAGGGAAATGCAAATCAAAACAACTTTGAGATATCATCTTACACCTGTCAGAATGCCTAAAGTCAAAAAAACCAAGGATAGCCTTTGCTGGAGAGGCTGTGGAGGAAGGGGTACCCTCATCCATTGCTGGTGGGAAAGCAATCTTGTGCAACCACTGTGGAAGTCAGTGTTTCGGTTTCTCAGGAAATTCGGTATCAACATACCCCTGGACCCAGCAATACCACTCTTGGGAATTTACCCAAGAGATTCCCTATCATATGACAAAAGCATTTGTTCAACTATGTTCATAGCAGTATTATTTGTAATAGCCAGAACCTGGAAACAACCTAGATGCCCTTCAATGGAAGAATGGATGAAGAAAGTATGGAATATATACACATTAGAGTACTACGCTGCGGTAAAAAACAATGACTTCTCGAATTTTGCATGCAAATGGATGGAAATAGAAAACACTATCCTGAGTGAGGTATCCCAGACCCAAAAAGATGAACATGGGATGTACTCACTCATAATTGGTTTCTAGCCATAAATAGGGCTCACGGAGTCTACAATAGGCGAATCTAAAGAAGCTAAGTAAGAAGGTGAACCCAAGGAAAAACATAAAGTTATCCTCTTGGATAAGGGAAGTAGACAAAATTGCCGGGGAGAAAAGTGGGATCTTGGGGGTGGGGTGGGATGGGGGTTAGGGGAGATGGGGAGAGAAAAGGTAGAAGGGAAGGAGGAGGGACTTGGGGAAACAGGAGGATCAGGATAAAGGAAGGTTGGATAGGGGAGCACGGAACCACAATTCTTAGTTAAGGGACCCACTTTAGGGTGAGCAGGAGACTTGACCCTAGAGGGGCTCCCAGGTGCCCAAGCTGAGGTCCCCAGTTAGTTCCTTGGGCAGCTGAGGATAGGGAACCTGAAATGACCCTACCCTAGAGCAATACTGACGAATATCTTGCATATCATCCTAGAACTTTCATCTGGCAATGGATGGAGATAGAGACAGAGACCCACACTGGAGCACTGGACTGAGCTCCCAAGGTCCCAATGAGGAGCAGAAGGAGGGAGAACATGAGCAAAGATGTCAGGACCACGAGGGGTGCACCCACCCACTGAGACAGTGGAGCTGATCTACTGGGAGCTCACCAAGGCCAGCTGGACTGTTACCAAAAAAAAAACGTGGGATAAAACTGGACTCTCGGAACATGGCGAACACTGAGGGCTGATGAGACGCCAAGGACAATGGCACGCTGTTTTGATCCTATGCAATGTGCTGGCTTGGTGGGAGCCTAGCCAGTCTGGATGTTGACCTTCCTAGATATGGACGGAGGGGGGAGGACCTAGGACTTACCACAGGGCAGGGAACCCTGACTGCTCTTTGGACTGGAGAGGGAGGGGGAGAATAGTAGGAGAAACGGGAGAGGGGTGGGAGGAGGGGGAAAAGAGTGGGAGGAGGGAGAGAAGAGTGGGAGGAGGGAGAGGGAAACAGGAGGCTGGGAGGAGGTGGAAATTTGTTTTTTTTCTTTTCTTTATTCTCCTTTTATCAATTAAAAGAAAGTTAAAAAAATAAAAATAAAATAAAATAAAATACACACAGGGCCTGGCAAGATGGCCCAGTGCCAACAGATGCTTGTGTGGAGCATGATGGCCTGAGTTTGCTTCCCCGGGTACAGTAAAAAGAAAGAAGTGACTCCTAAAAGTAGCCTGAAACATCCATGTGTATATTGTACACACATGCATAAACACATAAACACAGATAAAATATAAAATATATGTCAGTGCTTAAAGGCAAATGATGATATTTTATGGATGTTTAACACATATGCACGTGGATTGTCTATAGGGTATTGTAGAATAAAGAGCTCTAAAAAACAGCAAATGTATTTCTATTACTAAATATTTTACTTTTAAAATATGATTTCACCCTGAAACCCATACTGTACTGAACCTCACCATGTGTCCCCGGCTGGCCTCAAACTCATGTCAAACCCTTTGCTTCCACTTCCTGAGCCCTGGAATTACAGGTGTGAGGCACCACACCTAACATCAGGATTTACTTTCTGGAGAAAGGGGGCAAAAAGAAATATTGTGTAGACTATAAAATAGTAAGGACATATAATTTATAATCACTAAAACAAATCAGAAAGGCTGATGAGAAATGAGAGAGCTCTAAAGCTAAAACATTAACAATAAGAATTAGAGAAACAAAATATGAGGGGGATAAGAGTGCAAATGATAAAGAGTAGAACGTCACAACAGATACATTAGCTATTAATGGGTCAAACACTACAAATAAAGGATAAATATTTTCTGAACAGTTACAAAAGCAAGAACATTACTACCTTTTCAGTAAGATAGAGAGTTTAAGAAGTTTGTGAGGGCAGGGAGGATGGCACAGCAGTTAGCATCACTGACTGCTCTTCCATAGGACCAGGGTTCAACTCCCAGCACCCTCATGGCAACTGTCAGCTGGCTGTCACTACAATTCCAGGGGACCTGGCACTCGTACACAGGCCTATATCATGCAGGTCACACACTAACACACGTAAAATAAAAATAAGTAATTCTCTTTAAATTGAAGAAAAAGATGCTGTCGACAGTTGTGAACCTGTCACTGGCTTTAGAATCATTTACTGCTAGTTGCTGGGAACAGTTTCTGTTCTCAGTTTAGGTTAGTCTACTTAGACTGTTGGTGGGGTTTGCAAGTCTGCTGTTTGAGCACTTAGCCCCCAGCAGGTGGCACTGTTGGAGGATTGTGGGGAGCATCCCAGGCCTGTAGCATGAGGGCAGGGCTTTTGAAGGATTTTGCACTTAGCACTCACTGAATCTGATCTGTAAGCTTTGCATCCTGTCCATTGCCACATGAGGAGTCTCCACCATGTGCCGCGGTCCCCATTAAAGGCACCGTGATGGCCTTGGTGACACTTGTCCTGGATAGGAAACCCATGTCAGACCAAATTGTTGGGTGAGGAGTTTACATAAACAGGGGTGATTCTAAAGCACTTGTATCACTAAAAGCCCACTCTCTCACGGGTTAGGACTCATGGATGCTGCATCTATCTGAATCTCCGGAGGTGGTGGATGACTCCAAAGTAACATCGTTCTGCACACCAAACAGAGCTGATGCACATATGATCTCGCAAAGACTTTGAGATCATTCAGGAGATCTGCCAGAGCTCAAGGCCAGATAAAATCCCAGCATGGAGGAGGGGAAGTGGCCACAAAGCCCTACACCAAGCCAAGTGGCTATATGTGATTGATAGCTGCTTGGAGAGAGAAAAAGGTTTTCTCAATGAAGTGTAACTGGGTATAGCAAACACAGCCCAGAACAGGCCTCATGCCCAGTTGTTTCCAGTATAACTAGGACTCCATGGTTTTGTTTTTGACGTATAAAAGGACTGTTTTGTTTGTTTTAAGCAAGAGAAAGAGCATAATGTTAAGTTGGGAAAAGTTAGGGAAGGGAGAAAATATGATAAAAATGAATGAAAAATTTAAAAATAAGAAAATATGAAAAGTAAAATATATAGGTCGAGGTGGGGCTGAGGGGATGGCTCTTGCAAAAGACCTGACTTCAGTTCCCGGACGCCAAACGATGACTTACAATTGCCTGTTATCTAGTTCCAAGTAATCTGACACCATCTTATGACCTATGTGGGCAAATCCACAAAGACACACAGAGATAAAATATCCCTACACATAAAATTAAAATTAACAAAACCTGAAATAATATGATACAACTATTGGTTTTGATAGTGCTATTAGTCATTGGACCTGAGTTCAGTTTGGAGAACCTACTAACAGCCATCTGTATTGTGAGGCCACACCGGGCTATTAATCCCATGTTAAATAGCAAGACAAACACACACACACACACACACACACACACACACACACATTCTCAATATATCTGTACATTTATATATTTCTTTCACTATTAGTGTGACTCCATCTCATAAGCATTGTTGCCAAACATATTTTATACAAGAAACAAAAGACCCAGAGAGACTGAATAAGTAGCTCCCAAGTCACAGAGCAACTAAGATGTTACCCATGATTAAGTCATGCCTCCTAGTCATCCTGATCATTGTGAGGTCAGGAGGCAACCTGGGCCCTCAGTGTGTAACCATATGAAGGAGGCAGTAGATACAGAAAACTGAGAAACACCCAAAATGGCACATTCACGGCTCATGTCCTAGGGTCTGGCAAATATTCAGTCTCAGCTCTATGATTTGGAAAGGGATCAGAAAGTCAAGGCAGGGGATTCCAGGTGGGCCAGACACTGGTTCTCAGACTTTATTCACGGGAAGGGGTATATGGAAGAGAGATATGAATATGTAAGGAGAAAATATGCGGACACTTGATTGTCTGCCTCCCTAATTTCCTGCAGTGGACCAGGACAAATTCTACCTGTGATTGGAAATGATGGCCCAGCCTGAAAAGAACAGAAAAGCTTCTCGCCAGTATCTCTGTCAATAAGCAGAAAATGAAAGTGTAAATCCACTCTTAGGAATACAGGTCGCTGAACAACAGTATTCTGCTGTGTCATGTTATGCCAATGCCTGTTTCTGATGTTCATTCTCCACTCTCAGAGCCATCGAAGTCCTCCCGTCTCTCAGGCTTTCTCTAATACTATTGCAGTATGAGGTGAATTGATCTACCATGATTTCGTTTAAAGGGACCATGGAATTGATTTATCATGTGTGTCGAGTGAGAGAGGAGAAAAGCCTAACTTGTATAAAGGGATAGCCGGAAATCCCAAGACCACCTATTGAAAAGATGCCCAATCCTCTCCATACACTTGAGGTGCTAGCATATCACACAAGACACATTTTATTAAAAAAGCTGTGACTTTCTCATCAGTGATGTTGGAGGCTATTAGAGACTGGTGGTGTATTCGACTGTTATGCTAGGATTAATCAGAACAGCTCAAAACAACAGACATAATTTAATAATTGAAAATGGAGAAACTCAACACTACCAGGGTAAAGGTTCCCATGTCCAAAACCAGTCTGTGAACACTGTGAACACTGAACTAAGAGAGGGAGAGGGAGCAAGGGCAGCTGGATTCCCAGGTTTCTTCCCTGCACCCAGGTAGCCACACACTAGCCAAATGTGATTGGCTGAGCTTCCCATCAAGAGAGAAACTTCCTCTAAAGGTAGTGACAGTAAAACTTAACTCAGTCTCTTATCCATTGATAACATTCTTCCTGACAGAAAAAATTAATCTCTTAGCCATTGATAACATTCTTATGGCCTGAAGGTGACAGGATGTTTTCAAAAAGAACCAAAAGTAAGAGTCCTGGGAACAAGGAGAAATATATAAATATAAACAATCAGAAATGATTCAGGTTGCAGAAAAAGAATACCATAGATAACAACATCATTTGGTGCAAATTAAGCCCATCAGAAGGCTTGAATGTCATCTTAATACCAAGTTCCCAATCTCCACTTTTTCCTTTACAATACACACAGGGCCTGGCAAAATGGCCCAGTGCCTACAGATGCTTGTGACCACGATGATGGCCTCAATTTGCCTCCCTGTGAACACTGAAGAAAGAAGTGACTCCTAAAAGTTGCCTGCTACCTCCACGTGTATATTGTGACACACATGCATAAACACGTGCACAAAATGTAAAATATATTGAATGCTTAAAAGCAAATACTGATACTTTAGGTATGTTTAACACATATTCATGTGGATTATCTATAGGGTATTGTAGAATAAAGACCACTAGAAAACGGCAAAAGTATTTCTATTGTTAAATATTTTACTTTTGAAACATGATTTCACCCTGCAACCCATACTGTACTGAACCTCACCATGTGTCCCGGCTGGCCTCAAACTCATGTCAAACCCTTGGCTTCCACTTCCTGAGCCCTGGGATTACAGGTGTGAGCACCAGACCTAACATCAGGATTTACTTTCTGGGGAAAGGTGACAAAAAAATAATACTGTGTAGACTATAAAATAGTAAGGACATGTAATTTATAATCACTAAAACATATCAGAAAGGCTGATGAGAAATGAGAATGTTCTAAAGATAAAACATTAAAAATAAGAATTAGAGAAACAAAATATGAGGGGGATAAGAGTGCAAATGACACAGAGTAGAACGTCACAACAGATACATTAGCTATTAATGCATCAGACACTGCAAATAGAGGATAAATATTTTCTGAACAGATACAAAAGCAAGAACATTAATACCTTGTCCGTAAGCTAGAGAGTTTAATAAGTGTGTTTGAGGGCTGGGAGGATAGCACAGCAGTTAGCATCACTGACTGCTCTTCCCAGCACCCACATGGGAGCTGGCAGCTGGCTGTCACTACAATTCCAGGGGAACCGGCACCCTTAAACAGGCCTGTATCATGCAGGCCAAACACTAACACACGTAAAATAAAAATAAGTAATTCTCTTTAATGTAGATGAAAAAGATGCTGGTGAAAGTGGTGAACCTGTCACTGCCTTTAGAATCATTTACTGCTCATTTAGTCAGGGCTGGTTGCTGGGAATATCTTCTGCCCTCAGTTCAGTTTAGTCTACTTAGATTGTTGGTGGGGTTTGCAAGTTTGCTGTTTGAGCACTTAGCCCCCAGCAGGTGGCACTGTTGGAGGAGTGTGTGGAGCATCCCAGGCCTGCAGCATGAGGGCAGGGCCTTTAAAGGCTGTTAAACTTAGCACTCACTGAATCTGATCTGTAAGCTTTGCATCCTGTCCATTGCCACATGAGGAATCTCCACCATGTGCCACAGTCACCATTAACAGCACCGTCATGGCATTGTGTGACATTATTACTGGGTAGGGAACCCATGCCAGATCAAATTGTGAATGAGGAGTTTACACAAACAGGGGTGATTCTTTTTTTTTTAATTTGTTTATTTATTAAAGATTTCTGTCTCTTCCCGCCACTGACTCCCATTTCCCTCCCTCTTCCCCAATTAAGTCCCCCCCCCCTCCTCAGCCCGAAAAGCAATCAGGGTTCCCTGTCCGGTGGGAAGTCCAAGGAACCCCCACCTCCATCCAGGTCTAGTAAGTTGAGCATCCAAACTGCCTAGGCTCCCACAAAGCCAGTGCGTGCAGTAGGATCAGAAACCCATTGCCATTGTTCTTGAGTTCTCAGTAGTCCTCAGTGTACGCTATGTTGTTAAATATTAAAATATCTGGGGTCCCCCCGCCCGCAGCAAACTCCGGCAGGTCACAGCAGTGCAGGGCGCCAGCTCTAGGCGCTCCAGCAAACGGCTGCAGCTTCCCACCAGTGGGGGGGCATACACGCGGCGGGTCCCGGCGGTGGCGGCTGTGGCGGCGGCTGTGACTGCGGGTCAGACATATAAACACAGGAAATAACTATATAAGAATTTATTAACAAGGAGAGAGAGAAATAAAGGAAGAGAGAGAGAGAGGGAGAGAGAGAGAGAGAGAGAGAGAGAGAGAGAGAGAGAGAGAGATAGGGGGGGGGGAGAGAGAGAGAGGAGAGAGCAAGGCCAAAGCCCCCTGTGAGAGGAAAAACAGAAAAAAAGAGATGTCCGGGCGGGGTCAGGAGTTAAAAGGAGTGGGCGTGGCCAGGGCAGGGACCAAAGGAAAAACACCCTATATTCAGAGACTCCGGTTTTGTCCCAGGCTTTACCAGGCCCAGGCCAGCCGGCCTTGGTGAGTTCCCAGTAGAACATCCCCATTGTCTCAGTGTGTGGGTGTACAAACAGGGGTGATTCTAAAGCACTTGCATCACTAAAAGCCCACTCGGTCATGGGTGATGACTCACGAAGTCTACATCTATCTGAATCTCCAGAGGTGGTGGATGACTCCAAGGTAACATCTTTCTCCAGACCCAACAGAGCTGATGCACATAGGACCTCACAGAGACTGTGAGATCACTCACAAGATCAGCAGGGGCTCAAGCCAGATAAAATTCCAGCCTGGAGGAGGGGAAGTGGCCACAAAGCCCTACACCTAGCAAGTAGCTGTATGTGATGGATAGCTGCTTTCTCACTTTAGTGACACTGGGTATGGCAAAGAAACCCGAGAACAGGCCCCATGCACAGTAGTTTCCAGTATAAATAGGACTCCACAGTTTTGTTGTTGACTTATAAAAGGACTGTTTTGTTTGTTTTAAGCAAGAGAAGCAGTATAATGTTAAGTTGGGAGGAGTTGGGAAAGGGGGAAATATGTTAAAAAATGTAAAATTTAAAAATAAGGAAATATTAAAAGAAAAATATATATAATGAGGAGGCGCTGAGGATATGGCTCTTACAGAGGACCTGACTTCAGTCCCAAGACCCCAAATGGTGGCTCACAACTGCATGTTATTCCAGTTCCATGGGATATGACAGCATCTTATGACCTCAGTGTGCAAATCCACAGACACACACGCAGGGAAAATATCCATACACATAAAATTAAAATAAACAAGACCTGAAATAATAAGATATATCTTTTGATCTGGATAGTGCTCTTAACCAGAGGACCTGAGATCAGTTTGAGGAAACTACTAACAGCCATCTGTGACTGTGAGGCCACCCTGGGCTATTTAACCCATGTTACATAGCAACACACACACACACACACACACACACACACACACACACACACGTTCTCCACTTACATTTACTTCACCATTAGAGTGACTCCATATCATAAGTATTGTTGCCATCCACATTGTACACAAGAAGCGAAATGCCCAGAGAGGCTAAATAAGTAGCTCCCAAGTCACAGAGCAACTAAGATGTTACCCATGATTAAGTCATGCCTCCTACTCATCCTGATCATGGTGAGGTCAGGAAGCAACATGGGCCTTAACTATGTAACCATATGAAGGAGGCAGTAGATACAGGAGACTGAGAAACACCCAAAATGGCACATGCACGGCTCATTTCCTAGACTCTGGCAACTACTCACTCTCAGCTCTATGATTTGGAAAAGGATCAGAAAGTCAAGGCAAGGGATCCCAGAGGGCCAGATACTGGTTCTCAGACTTTATTCACTGGAAGGGGTATATGAAAGAGAGAGATGAGTGTGTGAGGAGAGAGTAAGCAGACACTTGTTTGTCTGCCTCCCTAATTTCCTGCAGTGGACCAGAACAAAATCTACCTGTGATTGGAAATGTTGACCCAGCCTGAAAAGAACAGAAAAGCTTCTCACCAGTATCTCTGTGGACATCTAGTGGTTGTAGATGTGAATAACACCTCATACAAAATGTTCCTGTGGGTCCCAACAGTGAGGACAGGAAGGACCATGAGCAGAAGGGGAGAAGAGGCAGGGCTGTAAGAACAAGACACAGCCAGTCACTGTGAGGAGCTTCTCTGAAGAGTTTCCTGGCAACTGTTCTCTTGTTATCCACAGTGGGCGCTATGTTGCAGAAAACTGATGTCACAAAGCTCCTGAAACTAGAGCTTGAGCCATGAATTCCTGTGTTCCAGGTAGAGACCAATTCTCCACCCATCTAGCCTTGGTCTTGGGAAGATAGGAACCACAGAAAGGGCCTTAGCCCTGTGCTTCCTGCTTTCTATTTTGGAGGGCTTCCGGGCTCGAGATGGGCACCCCTGGGAGTCATAGAATCTTACAGGACCTGCTCTGTAGGGACCATCTCGTTCCTTGGCCAGCAGGAACTGGTAGTACAACCTGCTGCTCTCCCCTCTGTTCAGCATCCCTGGGGCCTTTCTCAGGCCTGACAAACCCCTCATTCTTACCTTCCAGGTTTAAGGTCTGAGGATTCTGCCTCCTCCCCAGGCTGAAGCCGTCCATCTACTACTGCAGTCAGCTTCAGTGTCCTTCCCGACCACGGCCAGACCAACTCATTTGGTTCCAATGGTCCTAGGTAGGCTGTGTTGCCCACTGTTGCTTAAAATGCTTTTGTTGGTCAGGCCTGAAACATGAGCAAGAAAGTAACTTCCAGATGGCTAGACTCACCCGGACTGGTGTACAGTTTCATCATCTTCTCTTTCCACTCAGCATGATTTTGGGAAGCCTGCGTTGGCTGTTGCTGGCTGCTTTCTTCTCTGAGAGCTGGTGCACTGCCCCAAATGAGCTAAGGAATAAAATGGTTTGAGCCAGATGTCTGGAAACCAGACTGACTCCATTGTGCTGAAGGAAAAACACAAAAAGACCTAGGATTTGAGTATGATGGCAGTTGCCACTGAAGCTATTAGGCATAATGTGAGCTCTGGGAGGACCAACAGACCACAAAAGACATGCCATAGAACAATGGGTAGGCAGCATAGGGTCCTAAGTGACATAAAGTTAATGTGGTGGCCTACCTTGGGTCAGGAGAGTAGGAGAATGGCAGTGGGAGTCTAGGGATGGCCCAGCTCAGGTCCTTCCAAACAGGATGTGACCAACAATGGGTACAGTGGTCCATAATAGCTGGATCAGATTAAAGTAGTCTCAAGACTTCCTCTGCAGGGTTGAATGCAGAGTGCTCGAACCCTCCCCCAGTAAACTTTCAACTTAGGTTTGTCTTTTCTCTCTCTCTCTCTCTCTCTCTCTCTCTCTCTCTCTCTCTCTCTCTCTCTCTCTCCCTTCCTCCCTCTCCTTCCCTTTCTCCCTCCCTCCCTCTATCTCTCTCTCCCTTCCTCCCTTCTTCCCTCTGTCTCTCTCTCTCCATCCTCTGCGTGTTGGGGGGAGGTTGTTGTGAGGTTGTAGTGATGTGTGGGATATGTAAGCTCCTAGTGTGATGTCACAGCGTATCCAGGGAAGAGAATAACCACACCGGGTGATCAAATATAGGTGTGTGTGTGGCAGTGGTGTGCGTGGGTGGGTGTGGGTTTCTGTGCACACTACTGGTAGATGCCTAAGGAAAGGTATGGGTGTGTTTTCGCAGGTGCTGTCCACTTTTTTTCTGAGACAGGGTCTTTATTGGCCTGAAGCTGGCAAAATGGGGTAAGTGTTCTGACTAGTAAACCCAAAGAATATTACAACTGCACAGTTTTGTGCTGGATTTTAAGTACAGACTACCAGAACTGGCATTTTTACTTAGATTCTGGGGGTGGAATTTGTGTCCTCGTGCTTGCAAAGAGAGCACCTTGCTAACTGAGCTATCCTTCAGATGCTAGGATGAAGTTTTATTTGGGATACAAGACAATCAGACATGTAGTTTTTAAAAAGTGAATGTACTAAAAAAAGTGGCTATATTCTAAAAACTTTAACTTAGACCCTGAGAGTTAAGTGTTTCCCAAATCAGCTAGGCCTCCAACAGACCAAGGTATTATTTCACCAAAACCCAACTTGGTGAAGCAAAGAGTTTAAAACGTACAGCTAATGGATGAGGGATTACTTACAGGTGCAGAGCAGCGACTGACTGTGGCTTGGAAGAAGGTTTCCTTCTCTGTAGCTGGATAGATAGAAGTGCCTGCCCTGTCAACCGACCTTCCACATTCTCGGTACTCTAGTGTCTCCAGAGGCTACAGAACCACATGTAACTGGGACAGAATCTCACACAGCTGAAAAGGAGATGCTTCAAGGAGAAGCTGGAATCTCAGGTGTCAGTCTAATGACACCTGCCTCAAGTCTTGTATAAAGAAACTTCAGGAGGCAGGTGGTGATAGCATGTAAAACAGGGAAGCTGAGTAAGCCATGGAAAGCAAGACAGTAAGCAGCATTCCCGAACTGGCCTCTGTATACTGGTATATTTGTGTTTAAATGAATAAAGCTTGCCTGAAGATCAGCGGGCAAAGCAGCCACACTCCTCAGCTATACGGGACAGGGCAGGGGGTGGGGTGGCACACACCTATAATCCTAGAACTGGGAATACAGAGGCAGGCAAATTTCTGTGAGTTCCAGGCTATCCTGGAATATACAAGATTAGTACAGAAACAGATAGAAGTGGTGTTGTTCTACACCTTTAATCTCAGTGTTTGGGAGACACACACTTTTAATCCCAGCAAGAGGGAGTTGGAAACAGGAGCAATATGCTGAGCAGATAGAGGAAAATAAAGGAAAAGAGACAGGCACTCACTGGAGTGTGGAGTCTGAGGATTCATGGAGTCCGGACTCCGCCCTTTGAGCCTGAACACTTAGTAGGGTAAAATGTCTCTCTAGTGGTTTGCTGCTTTGCTTTTCTGATCTTCAGCTTGGACCCCAATACTTATCTCTGGGTTTGTATAATTCTGCTAAACCTCTGCTTTGATTCCTGCTTCGAGATTCCTTCCTTGAGTTCCTTTCACAAAGGACTACAACTGTAAACTTAAATAAATCTTTTCAACTTGACTTTGAACACAGTGATTACAATGTAAAACTAAGACAGCATATTCCCAAGTGGGGGATAAACCAGACACCTTAAACCTCACATTTGAGCCATCCATATTGTTCAGTGTGTCACATACCCAGCACTCAGAGCCTCTACCCACCATAAGGCCACTTCCTTTTAAGAATTTTTTTTTTTAATTTTAGAGATTTATATTTTACGGAAAAGTTGCAAAAAAAAAAAAAGACAGAATATTCACAAATGCCATGCAGCTGGTTGATTCTTTTGTTACTACTTTGAGTAGATGTGTCAAAACTGAGCCAATCAAGGCATTCCTAATTACTGAATCCATGGTTTATAGAGATTTCCTTACCTTTTACCATTACTCTTTACCATTGTCCATTACAAAATCCCGCGAGGAGCCTAATTCATACAACAGTGGTTCATATGGCTTTCCTGTAAGACCATGTCATGTGTGTGTGTGTGTGTGTGTGTGTGTGTGTGTGTGTGTGTGTAGTTTGTGCTGAGAAATCATTTCTTAGACTTCTAGGGTAAAATGAAACGTTAGTGTGTTGCATCCTTCCCTCCTGTCTTTATCTCAATGGAGTCAACTTTGGGAAGAGCATGTGCACACTACACCTTGATGAGGCTTCCATAAGAAGTTCTTCTCTGAAGTAGATCACCTCCGTCAAGGTTGCAGAGAACATCAAGTTCTTCATGTTGTATATTGTTCATTTTATAAAAGCTCCCTCCAGAAATGGAAGCCTCACAGACATGGTGGCAGTCCTAGTTATTTGTTGACCTCCCGCAGTGTCTACTGAGAGGGAATCCACAAATGAGAAACTGCTTACATCAGATTAGGAGGTTGGTCTTGGGACACATCTGTGTGTGGTTTCCTTGATTATTAACTCACATAAGAGGTCCCGACCACTGTAGGCAATATCATTCCTAGGGAGGAGGCTCTGGGTTAGATAAAAGTACCAGCGAAGCATGAGCCTATGAGTAAGCCAGAGAAGGGACAAAGAAACAGCGCTCTTCCTTCCAGGCTTCCCTCCTCCAAGGCCGGCCTTGAGTTCCTGCCCGCATTTCCCCAGTGATGAACTGTGACTTGGAAGCCTGTGCAAATAAACCCTTTCTTCTCTAAGCTGATTTTGTGTTGGAGTGTTTTATAACAGCACCAGAAACTGCTACTGTGACAGACCCTGTTGGCAGGCAAGGGCAAGGAAAGGCACATTCCAGACTAGTCTGTGCTACATAATGAAACACTGAATCAAAAACTAAAACCAAAACCATAGTGATAACCACAAAATGAAACTGTAAATCCACTCTTAGGAATACATGTCGCTGAACAACAGTATTCTGCTGTGTCATGGTAGGCCAATGCCTGTCTCTAATGTTCATTCTCTCCTCTGAGAGCCACCAAAGTCCTCCCGTCTCTTGGGCTTTCTAATACTACTGCAGGTATGAGGTGAATTGATCTACCATGACTTCCTTAAAAGGTACCATGGAATTGATTTTTCGTGTGAGTGGAAAGAGTGAGTGAAAAAAGCCTCATTTGTATACATGGATAGCCGGAAATCCCAAGACCATGTATTGAAAAGATGGCCACTCCCCTCCATCCACTTGAGGTGCTAGCACATCAAGTATGATGTGTTTTATTCAAAAAGCTGTGACTTTCTCATCAGTGACCTTGGACCCTAAAAGAGAGGGAGGGCATATTTTACCAATAAGCTAGAATTAAGCAGAGCAGCTGAAAAAAAACAGATATAATTTAATAATTGAAAAGGATTAACTCACATGACCAGGTAAAGTTTCACACGTCCAAAACCAGTGTGGCTAATGCAGCAAGAAGAGTGCAAAAGAGAGCAAGGGCAGCTGGATTCCCAGGTTTTCTTCCTTGGCTGCAGGCAGCCACACCCTAGCCAAAAGTGCTTGGCCAAGCTACCCTATCAAGAGAGCAGCTTCCTCTAAAAGGTGGTGACAGAAAAAGTTAACTCAGTCTCTTATCCATTGATAACATTCTGCATGCCTGAAGGTGACAGAGATGTTTTCAGAAAGAAAGAAAAGTAAGACTCCTGGGAACAAGCACAAATACACAAATATAAACAATCAGAAATTCTTCTGGTTGAAGAAAAAGACCAGAAACAACAATATCCTTTGGTGCAAATAAAGATCATCAGAACGCATGAATGTCATCTTAATAGCAAGTTCCCTATTTCCACGTTTTTCTTTATAATACACACAGTTCCTGACAAGATGGCCCTGTGCCTACAGATGCTTGCACCAAGCACAATGGCCTGAGTTTGCCTTCCTGGGTACAGTGAAAAGAAAGAAGTGACTCCTAAAAGTAGCCTGCTAACTCCACGTGTGTATTGTGACACACATGCATAAATACATGTGGACAAAATGTAAAATATATGTGAATTCTAAAAAGCAAATGATGATATTTTAGGTATGTTTAACATATATGCACATGAACTAACCACAGTGTATTGTAGAATAAAGATCACTAGATAATGGCAAATGTATTACTATTGTTAAATATTTTACTTTTGAAACATGATTTCACCCTGAAACCCATACTGTACTGAACCTCACCATGTGTCCCCGGCTGGCCTCAAACTCATGTCAACCTCTTTGCTTCCAATTCCTGAGTCCTGGGATTACAGGTGTGAGGCACCACACCTAACATCAGGATTTAATTTCTGGGGAAAGGCGACAAAAGGCAATACTGTGTAGACTATAAAATAGTAAGGACATATAAGTTATAATCACTAAAACATATCAGAAAGGCTGATGAGAAATGAGAATGCTCTAAAGCTAAAATATTAATAATAAGAATTAGAGAAACAAAATATGAGGGGGATAAGAGGGCAAATTATGAAGAGTAGATCATCACAACAGATACATTAGCTATTAATGCATCAAACACTACAAATAAACGATAAATATTTTCTGAACAGTTACAAAAGCAAGAACAGTAATTCCTTATCAGTAAGATAGAGAGATTAAGAAGTGTGTTTGAGGGCTGGGAGGATGGATCAGCAGTCAGCATCACTGACTGCTCTTCCAGAGGATCTGGGTTCAATTCCCAGCACCCACATGGCAGCTCACAGCTGGCTGTCACTAAAATTCCAGGGGACCTGGCACCCGTACACAGGCCTATATCATGCAGGTCAAACAGTAACACACATAAAATAAAAATAAGCAATTCTCTTTAAAGTAGAAGAAAAAGATGTTGTCGACAGTTGTGAACCTGTCACTGGCTTTAGAATCATTTACTGCTAGTTGCTGGGAACAGCTTCTGTTCTCAGTTTAGGTTAGTATACTTAGACTGTTGGTGGGGTTTGCAAGTCTGCTGTTTGAGCACTTAGCCCGCAGCAGGTGACACTGTTGGAGGAGTGTGTGGAGCATCCCAGGCCTGTAGCATGAGGGCAGGGCCTTTGAAGGCTTTTACACTTAGCACTCACTGAATCTGATCTGTAAACTTTGCATCCTGTCCATTGCCACATGAGGAGTCTCCACCATGTGCCGCAGATCCCATTAACAGCACCGTGATGGAATTGTGGGACACTTTTCCTGGGTAGGGAACCCATGTCAGACCAATTTGTGGATAAGGAGTTTATAGAAACAGGGGTGATTCTAAAACACTTGCATCACTAAAAGCCCACTCTCTCTCGGTTGAGGACCCACGGATGCTGCATCTATCTGAATCTCCGTAGGTGGTGGATGACTACAAAGCAGCATCAATAGCCAGACCAAACAGAGCTTATGCACATATGACCTCACAGAGACTGTGACATCACTCACGAGATCTGCAGGAGCTCAAGCTTGATAACATCCCAGCATGGAGGAGGGGAAGTGCCCACAAAGCCCTATTGCTAGCCAAGTAGCTATTTGTGATTGATAGCTGCTTGGAGAATGAAAACAATTTTCTCAATGGAGTGACACTAGGTATAGCAAACACAGCCCAGAACAGGCCCCCTGCCCAGTCGTTTCCAGGATAAATAGGACTCCATGGTTTTCTCTTTAACTTATAAACAGACAGTTTTGTTTGTTTTAAGCATGAGAAACAGCATAATGTTAAGTTGGGAAAAGTTAGGGAAGGGAGAAAATATGATAAAAATGAATCAAAAATTTAAAAATAATGAAAAATGGAAAGTAAAATATATATGTTGAGGTGGGGCTGAGGGGATGGCTCTTGCAAAAGACCTGACTTCAGTTCCCAGACGCGAAATGGTGACTCACAATGGCCTGTTATCTAGTTCCAAGCAAACTGACACCATCTTATGATTTATGTGGGAAAATCCACAAAAACACACGGAGATAAAATACCCATACATATAAAATTAAAATAAACAAAACCTGAAATAATATGATACAAGTATTGATTTCGATAGTGTTCTTAGTCATAGGAACTGAGTTAAGTTCGCAGTAAGGACTAACAACCATCTGTAATGTGAGGCCACGCTGGGCTATTTAGTTCATGTTTTTTTAGCCCATGTTACTTAGCAAGACATACATACACAATCACACACACACACATTCTCCACATATCTGTACATTTATATATTTACTTCACTATTATTGTGACTCCATCTCATAAGCATTGTTGCCATCCTCATTGTACACAAGAAACGAAAGGCCCAGAGAGACTGAATAAGTAGCTTCTAAGTCACAGAGCAACTAAGATGTTACCCATGATTTAGTCATGCCTCCTAGTCATCCTGATCATTGTGAGGTCAGGAGGCAACATGGGCCGTCACTATGTAACCATATGAAGGAGGCAGTAGATACAGGAAACTGAGAAACACCCAAGATGGCACATTCATGGCTCATGTCCTAGGGTCTGGCAAGTACTCGCTCTCCTCTCTATGATTTGGAAAAGGATCAGAAAGTCAAGGCAGGGGATCCCAGGTGGGCCAGACACTGGTTCTCAGACTTTATTCACTGGAAGGGGTATATGAAAGAGAGATATGAGTGTGTGAGGAGAAAGTACGCAGACACTTGTTTTTCTGTTTCCCTAATTTCCTGCGGTGGGCCAGAACAATATCTACCTGTGATTGGAAATGTTGCCCCAGCCTGAAAAGAACAGAATATCTTCTCGGCAGTATCTCTCTCAACATCTAGTAGTCAAGGATGTGAATGACACTTCACACAAAATGTTCCTGTGGAGCCCAGCAGTGAGGACAGGAAGGACCTTGAGCAGAAGGGGAGAAGAGCCAGGACTGTGAGAACAAGACACCCAGTCACTGTGAGGAGCTGCTCTGATACGTTTCTTGGCAAATATCACATTACCCACATTGGGCACATGATGCATGAAACTGATGACACAAAGCTCCTGAAATCACATCTGGAGCCATGAATTCATACGTTCTGGGTAAATACTAAGTCTTCAGCCATCTAGACTTGCTCTTGTGGAGATAGGAACCACAGGCAGGGCCTTAGCCTTGTGCTCCTTGCTTTCTATTCTGGAGGGCTTCCTGGTGCTAGATGGACACCCTGGGAGTCAGAGAATCTTAGAGGACCTGCTCTGTTGGGATCATCTCCTTTCCTTGGCCAGAAGGGACTGGCAATACACCCTGCAGCTCTCCCCTCTGCTCATTGTCCCTGTGTTCTTTCTCAGGCCTGACAAACCCCTCATTCTTACCTTCCAGGTTTAAGATCTGAGGATTCTGCCACCTGCCCAGGCTGAAGCGGTCCATCTACTACTGCAGGAGGCTTCAGTTCCCTTCCCAACCAAGGCCAGAACAACTCATTCTGTGTCCATGGTCCCAGGTAGGCTGAGTTGCCCATTCTTGCTTAAATGGCTTTATTGTTGGTCAGGCCTGAAACATGAGCAAGAAAGAAACTTCCAGATGGCTAGACTCACACTGACTGGTGTACAGTTTCATCATCTTCTCTTTCCACTCATCATGATTCTGGGAAGACTGTGCTGGCTGTCGCTGGCTGCTTTCTACTCTGAGAGCTGGTTCACTGCCCCATATGAGCTGAAGTATAACCAAGATCTGAGCCAGATGTCCGGATACCAGACTGTCTCCATTGTGCAGAAGGAAAGAGACTAAAATGACCTAAGATTAGGAGTCTGATGGCAGTTGCCAGGGAAGCTATTAGGCATAACATGAGCTCTGGGAGGGACCAACAGACCACAAAAGAAAGGCCATAGAACAATGGGTAGGAAGCCTAAGGTCCTGATGTGGCATTAAGATAATGATGGTGGCCTACTTGGGGTCAAGAGCAAAGGAGAATGGCAGTGGGAAACTCTGGAAGAGCCAGCTCAGGACTGTAGTTATAAGGGGGCGGCGGCAGGGCTGCGTCCCCAACACCCCAAGCCGCCTGCCCTGCCCGGCTAGCTTATGCCCTGAAATAATTACACACAAACTGTATTCTTTTATAAACTGCTTGGCCCTTAGCTCTAGCCCTTACTGGCTAATTCTGATATCCCAATCAGCCCATCTCTAACAATCTGTGAGCACCGGTCTTACCGGGAAGATTCTAGCCTAAGTCCATCCTGGGTCAGAGCGTGCGTCTTCCCTGGAGCAGGTAGCATGGCGTCTCTCTGAAGCGTCTG
The DNA here is from genome assembly GCF_037038515.1 of Microtus pennsylvanicus. Lineage (NCBI taxonomy): Eukaryota > Metazoa > Chordata > Mammalia > Rodentia > Cricetidae > Microtus > Microtus pennsylvanicus. The sequence goes on from NC_134601.1 coordinate 67,904,710, forward strand.
CTCCGAAGAGGAGAGCTGTGGAGTCTGACCTCACTTCCTCTTCCTCCCGGCATTCTGTTCTGTCTACTCCTCCCACCTATCTTCTAACCAATGAAATGGGCCGAGGCAGTTCCTTTATTGCTTAGCCAATGAAATCAACAGATTGATATATGACACTCCCACATCACTTCCCCTTTTTCTGTTTAAACAAAAAAAAGGAAGGCTTTAACCTTAACATAGCAAAATTACATATAACAAAAGTTATCAAGTAAAAGTTACATCAGAAACATTTATACATATAACAAAATTGACCTTAAAATCCATACCAATGCAAATTATTCATACCTATATCATTTCCCCCTTTAAATGTAAAAGAATGTTTATAAACCATATTTGGGAACATGGGCGCAGTTTTTTCTCTCCAAACTGCTTCCTGCTGAATGGGGGCGTCGTTAATGATTTTAGGGTGTAACCTGTGTGCCAGGTTTATCTCAGTTGGCAGTTGAGCAAGGCAATTTTCTGAAGATGTTCACAGCAACCCTTCAGGAGGACGTGGTCCATCATACCAAATCGGAATTGAAGAAATCCATAGAGTCTCATCCTCTGTGAAAACAAAAGAAGACTCTCTCCAAAGCATCATATCCTTAGACCCAAATTCTGAAATCGTAATACCCTTATATCCATTCTGGTTTAGCTTGGCAGCCCATGTAATGAAATGTCTCTCTGTACTTAGCTCCTTCACAGTCAAAAATTTTAAAGAAAACACAATAATACAAAGAATCCAGACTCTCTGTGAATTTTTCATCTTTACGCGGCTTATTTTTACTCTATCACTTTACTTTATTCTGTCTCTTTAAAGACTTTACCTTTATTTTTTTTAACCATTAACTTTATTCTCTATATTCTTTCTCTTCTCTGTCCCAAGCCTATGTACATTCATCCAACAGTGTGACTCATTCAGTGGTCTGAATCTGTCCTATTGTGAATCTGCAATTTTTTACTATCCAGGAGCACTTTTGATTTGTGCCTTTAAATCACTAGGCGCTTAAGAATCTAAGCTGTGACATTCCTAGCTTAACTTTTTGCTTTTTGAGCACATATCTTTGACCTGGAATAACCCTGTAGACCAGGCTGTCTTTGAACTCTCAGAGATCCGCCTGTCTCCGCCTCCCAGGCATTGGGATTAAAGGTGTTTGCTACTACACCTTGAACTCACAGAGATCTATCTCCCTCTGCCTCCCAAGTGTTGGGATTAAAGGTGTGTACACACAACAACTCTCTTCCTTTTTATTTGTTTTTTTGCTTTAAGAACTTTAACTTTCAGCTTGCATATATTTTTAACACATTTAGAAATTTTCATTGTCTTTGAATTTCTCTTTACTGTATATCTCTCTGTTTTTTGACCACATGAGTCTTTAGTTTACCAAGCAATCTCACTCAGTAGGACTAAAGGCGTGGCTTTGACAGCTAGATGTAGCCCATTCCTTAGCTTTTCAGCCTCTTGGCTGAGGTACTGGCTGTAGCCATGTTTATAGCATTTCAAGGTCCCTGCCAGCCAGCAAGCTACAACAGACAACACTCAAGTCCTCTCTCGGTAGCCGGCCCTCCTGCCTCAAACAGTCAGAGTTTGCCCTGGCAGGATGGCCCAGAAAGCCGGCATTTTAAAATGGCACAGCTTTTTTCCTGCTACGGCTGAAAACCGAAAAGCATGTGTTCAGCTTTTCATCAACACTGTTTAAGTGTTTTGTGGCAGGACCTCTTAATGAGCCGCAGGGTTTTGCAGCTAAAGCTGAGTCAGGAAGCCTCTTGGGGCTACCAGGTAGGAGCGGCACTCAGCACTTTAATTCTGAGACTGAGCGTGCAGCACAGAAATTCTTTTCATCCAAGTTACATCCAAATCTGACACGCAGAGCACTGCGCAGTCTGAAAACACGTCCCTGAATGGCGGCAGGAATCCGCCATGCTCTTCCGCCTGCCTAAGCCTGATTCTGCCTTTTGCCCAGGGGCAGGCGGGGAGCTCTGAGTCATGTCAAGGTCTCAGAGCACTCTCCTTCCGATCCCAAGCGGGAACACAAACATAAAGCCAGAGTTTGCACTGGTGGCAAAGCCCCAGGAAGCCAAACTTTGAAATGACACAGCGTTTTTTCTGCTGCTGTTGCCGAATCAGGAAATCTCTCTACAGCACGCCACCAACAAACAGCAAAAATCTGTGTTAAACTCTCTCTCCCTTATTTTTAAGCCTTCTCAGGTTTTCTGTGGACTCAGTTAGCCACACGTCTGGGCGTCATTTGTAGTAATAAGGGGGCGGCCCCCAACACCCCAAGCCGCCTGCCCTGCCCGGCTAGCTTATGCCCTGAAATAATTACACACAAACTGTATTCTTTTATAAACTGCTTGGCCCTTAGCTCTAGCCCTTACTGGCTAATTCTGATATCCCAATCAGCCCATCTCTAACAATCTGTGAGCACCGGTCTTACCGGGAAGATTCTAGCCTAAGTCCATCCTGGGTCAGAGCGTGCGTCTTCCCTGGAGCAGGTAGCATGGCGTCTCTCTGAAGCGTCTGCTCCGAAGAGGAGAGCTGTGGAGTCTGACCTCACTTCCTCTTCCTCCCGGCATTCTGTTCTGTCTACTCCTCCCACCTATCTTCTAACCAATGAAATGGGCCGAGGCAGTTCCTTTATTGCTTAGCCAATGAAATCAACAGATTGATATATGACACTCCCACATCGCAGGACCTTCCAAACAAGATGTGAACAACAATGGGGGATGGTGGTCCATATTAGCTGGATCAGGTAAAAACAGCCTCAAGACTTCCTCTGCAGGGTGGCATGCAGAGTGCTCTAACCCTTTCCCCAGTAAACTTTCAACTTAGGTTTGTCCTTTCTTTCTTTCTCTTTTTCTATCTATCTATCTATCTATCTATCTATCTATCTATCTATCTATCTATCTATTTATCTTTCTTTCTTTCTTTCTTTTTTTATCTCTCTCTCTCTCATACTTTCTTTCTCAGGTTCTAAGTCAATGTTTTCAGACTATACCCACCTTCTTTTTTAGTACAGCTATTTTTTTTAAAAAAACTACGTTTCTGATTATCTTGTATCCCAGCTACACACTTCATCCTAGATCTGAGGGGATAGCTCAGTTATCAAGGTGCTTGCTTTGCTAGCATGAGGACACAAATTCAACCGCCAGAATCTAAATTAAAACTCTAGTTCTGGTAGCCTGTACTTGAAATCCCAGCACAAAACTGTGCAGATGTAATGTTCCTGGTGTTTACTGGTGAGAAGGCTTACACTATTTTGTGAGCTTCAGGCCAATGAAAGACTGTCTCAGAAAAAAAAAAAGAGGACTGCAGCTGAGAAAACACACTCAAAGCTGTCCTTAGGCATCTACCACAAGTGTGCACAGATACCCAGACCCACACCAACCCACCGACACACACACACACACACAATCAAACACACACCTACATTTGATCACCTGGTATGGATATTCTCATCCCTGGATACCCGATGAAATCATACTAGGAGCTTTTATACCACACACACCACTACAACCTGACAACACCCTCTGCCACCACACACAGAGGGATGGAGAGAGAGCGTATATTATGTACCTTATGCCCAAGGTCTAATTTGATTAGCCTGAAAGGAGGTCCAGGTATCAGTGTTAAGAAATCAGGTGACACTACCCAACCTAATTCCGGCCTTCTGAATCCTACTTTTAGTTACCTCACTGGTTTTCTTACCAACGGTAGAGGATCTCTATTTTTCTCTGGTCTTGACCTGAACAGCAGTTTCCCTCCTTTCTTCATTCCTTTCATCTTTCTGTATGTCTTTGTTTCTTTCATTTGTTCATTTGATCTTTTTTGTTCTCAAAAGGGAATAATTCTGATAGGATGCAGTAGCTGGTCAAGTACTTAAGAGTGTAAGTAGAATAATCGAGGAGGCAAAGCAAACTGGCCGAGTTGAGATGCAACAAACTAGATCCTGGTAGACACAGGGCCTAAATTGCTCCTCTAACTGTCCATCTCTCCTTTGTCCTCTCCCTAGAATGGATACTTCTGGGAAAAGGCTGTGCTTTTCTCACAAGCCCAGCTTATCTAGAATTCAATCTGTTATAAGTAAGTAGGTGTATAAGGTGGAAGAATATGTAAAGAATTTTAAGAAACAGCTGAAGTTCACCAGGCATGGTGGTGCACGTCTTTAATCCCACTACTCTGGAGGCAGAGGTAGATAAATCTCTGAGTTCTTGGACAGTCTGGTTTATAGAGAAAGTTCCAGAACAGCCAGGGCTACACAGAGATACTCAGATACACAAGAAGGAGGAAGGAAGGAAGGAAGGAAGGAAGGAAGGAAGGAGAAAGAAAGAAAGAAAGAAAGAAAGAAAGAAAGAAAGAAAGAGTAAGTAAGAAAGAAAGGACAAGAAGAGACAAAGGAATGTTTTAGGGAAAGGGTTAGAGCACTCTGCATACTACCCTACAGAGGAAGTATTGAGGATGTTTTAATCTGATCCAACTAATATGAGCCACCGTCCCCCATTGTTGATCACATCTTGTTTGGAATGTCCTGAGCTGGTCCTTCCTGAATCTCCCACTGCCATTCCCCTTCACTCTTGAACCCAGGTAAGCTACCACCATTATCTAATATAGGTAGTTTGTGCTGAGGAATCATTTATTATACTTCTATGGTAAAATGAAATGTTAGTGTATGGAAGGGGCAGCGGGCTGCATTCCTGCCACCCAGCTCCTGACTGCCTGGCTAGCTTATATCCTGAAATAACAACACACAAACTGTATTCATTTAAATACTGCCTGTCCTATTTCTATTAATGTGTGTAGCACCACGAGGTGTGCTTACTGGGAAGATTCTAGCCTACGGCCATCTTGGGTCAGAGCTTCATTGCTTCTGCCTCAGAGAGGAGAGCTATGGCTTGTGTCTGAGGTGTCTTACCTTACTGCCTCTTCCTCCCAGCATTCTGTTCTATTTACACCACCCACCTATGTTCTGACCTATTGGACCAAGCAGTTTCTTTATTAATTAACCAATGATCTTCTGACATGATTAGTGTGTTGCATCCTTCCATCCTGTCTTTATCTCAATGGAGTCAACTTTGGGAAGTCATGTGCACACTAGACCATGATGAGGCTTCCATAAGAAGTTCTTTTCTGAAGTAGATCACCTCTGTCAAGGTTGCAGAAAACATCAAGTTCTTCATGGTGTATATTGTTCATTTTATAAAAACTCCCTCCACAAATGCAAGCCTCACAGACATGGTGGCAGTCCTAGTTTTATTGTCTACCTAACACAGAGTCAACTGAGAGGAAAACATCTAATGAGAAACTGCCTACATCAGATGAGGAGGTTGGTCTTTGGGCACATCTGTGTGTGGTTTCCTTGATTATTAAGTCACATAAGAGGTCCTGGTCTGCTGTAGGCAATACCATTCTTAGGCAGGAAGCTCTGAATTACATAAAAGTACCAGGGAAGCATGAGCCTATGACCAAGCTAGAGAAGGGACTAGCAAACAGCGCTCTTCCTTCCAGGCTTCCCTCTTCCAGGTTCCTGCCTTGAGTTCCTGCCCGCATTTCCCCAGTGATGAACTGTGACTTAGAAGCCTGTGCAAATAAACCCTTTCTTCTCTAAGCTGACTTTGTGTTGGAATGTTTTATAACAGCCCCAGAAACTGCTACTGTAACAGACTCTGTTGTCAGGCAAGGGCAAGGGAAGGCACATCCCAGACTACTCTGGGCTACATAACAAAACACTGAATCAAAAAGTAAAACCAAAACCATAGTAATAACCCCAAAATAAAAGTGTAAATCCACTGTTAGGAATACTTGTCGCTGACCAACATTATTAGCTATGTCATGAAATTCCAATGCCTGACTCTGATGAATCAGAAATTCTTCAGGTTGAAGAAAAAGAATACTAGAAATAAAAACATCCTTTGCTGCAAATAAAGACCATCAGGAGGCTTGAATGTCATCTTAATTCCAAGTTTCCTATTTCCACTTTTTTTCCTTTAAAATATGTACAGTGATGGGAGGAGGAGGGAAATGGGAGGCGGTGGCGGGGAGGAGGCAGAAATCCTTAATAAATAAATAAATTTAAAAAAATAAAATAAAATATGGACAGTGCCTGGCAAGATGGCTCTGTGCATACAGATGCTTGCACCGAGCATGATAGCCTGAGTGTGCCTCCCTGGATACAGCAAAAAGAAAGAAGTGACTCCTAAAAGTAGCCCGCTATATCCATGTGTATATTGTGACACACATGCATCAACACATAAACACAGATAAAACATAAAATATATGTGAATGCTTAAAAGCAAATAATGATATTTTATGTGTGTTTAACACATATGCACGTGTATTGTAGAATATGGAACACTAAAAAATCGCAAGGGGTTTCTACTGTTAAAAAGGTTTACTTTTGAAATGCGATCTCACTCTGTAACCCATATTGGCCTTAACCTCACCATGTGTCCCCCACTGGGCTCAAATTCATGTCAAACCCTTTGCTTCCACTTCTTGAGTCCTGGGATTACAGGAATGAGGCACCACACCTAACATCAGGATTTGCTTTCTGGAGAAAGTGGTCAAAAAGCAATACTGTGTAGACTATAAAATAGTAAGGACATATAATTTCTAATCACTAAAACATATCAGAAAGGCTGATGAGAAATGAGAATGTTCTAAAGCTAAAACATTAAAAATAAGAATTAGAGAAACAAAATATGAGAGGGATAAGAGTGCAAATGATAAAGAGTAGAAAGTCACAACAGATACATTAGCTATTAATGGATCAAACACTACAAATAAAGGATAAATATTTTCTGAACAGATACAAAAGCAAGAACAGTAATACCTTGTCCGTAAGCTAGAGAGTTTAATAAGTGTGTTTGAGAGCTGGGAGGATGGCTCAGCAGTTAGCATCACTGACTGCTCTTACAGAGAACCCAGGTTCAATTCCCAGAACCCAAATGGCAGCTCACACCTGGCTGTCACTACAATTCCAGGGGACCTGGCAACCTTACACAGGCCTGTATCATGCAGGCCAAACACTCACGCACGTAAAATAAAAATAAGTAATTCTCTTTAAAGTTGAAGAAAAAGATGCTGGCGACAGTGGTGATGCTGTCACTGTCTTTAGAATCATTTACTGATCAATTAGTCAGGGCTGATTGCTGGGAATAGCTGCTGCCCTCAGTTCGGTTTAGTACACTTAGACTGTTGGTGGGGTTTGCAAGTCTGCTGTTTGAGTACTTAGCCACCAGCAGGTGGCACTGTTGGAGGACTGTGTGGAGCATCCCAGGCAAGCAGAATGAGGGCAGGGCCTGTGAAGGCTGTTACACTTAGCACTCATTGAATTTGATCTGTAAGCTTTACATCCTGGCCATTGCCACATGAGGAGTCTCCAACATGTGCAGCGGTCCCCATTAACAGCACCGTCGTGTCATTGTGTGACACTTTTCCTGGGTAGGGAACCCATGTCAGACCAAATTGTGGGCAAGGAATTTACACAACAGGGGCGATTCTAAAGCACTTGTACCACTAAAAGCCCACTCTCTCACGTGTGAGTACTCACATAGTCTGCATCTATCTGAATGTCCAGAGGTTGTGGATGACTCCAAAGTAACATCGTTCTCCAGGCCCAACAGAGCTGATGCACATAGGACCTCACAGAGTCTGTGACATCACTCATGAGATCTGCAGGAGCTCAAGCCAGATAAAATCCCAGCATGGAGGATGGGAAGTGGCCACAAAGCCTTATACCTAGCCAATAGCTTTGGTGATTGATAGTCGCTTTCTCAATGGACTGACACTGGGTATGGCAAACACACCCCAGAACAGGCCTCATATGCAGTAGTTTCCAGTATAAATAGAACTCCATGGTTTTGTTTTTGACTTACAAACAGACTGTTTTGCTTAAGCAAGAGAAAGAGCATGATGTTTACTTGAAGGGAGTTGGGGAAGGGGAAAATATAAAATTAAACAAAAATTTAAAAAGAAAGAAAACTTTAAAGTAAAATAAATATGTTTAGGCAAGGCTGAAGGAATGGCTCGTCCAGAAGACCTAACTTCAGTCCCCAGACCACAAATGGTGGTTCATGACTGCCTGTTATTCCAATTCCAAGGGATCTGACACCAACTTTGGACCTCCGAGGGAAAATCCACAGACTCACAGGCAGGTAAAATACCCATACATATAAAATTAAAATAAACAAATCCTGAAATAATATGATATACCTGTTGGCCTGGATAGTGCTCTTATCCAGAGGACCTGAGTTCAGTTTGCAGTACCTATAACAGCCATCTGTAACTGTGAGGCCACCCTGGGCTATTTTAGCCCATGTTTATTTAGTCCTTGCTACATAGCAAGACATACACACATATACCGACACACAAACACACGTTCTCCACATAGTCTGTACATTTATATATTTATTTCACTATTATCGTGATTCTATATCATAAGTATTGTTGACGTCTACATTTATCATGAAAACGGTAAGGCCCAGAGAGGCTGAATAAATAGCTCCCAAGTCACAGAGCAACTAAGATGTTACCCATGATTATGTCATGCCTCCTAGTCATCCTGATCATTGTGAGGTCAGGAGACAACCTGGGCACTCAGTGTGTAACCATATGAAGGAGGCAGTAGATACAGGAAACTGAGAAACACCCAAGATGGGAAATTCAGGGCTCATTTCCTAGACTCTGGCAACTACTCACTCTCAGCTCTATGATTTGGAAAAGAATCAGAAAGTAAAGGCTGGGTAACCCAGGTGGGCCAGACACTGGTTCTCAGACTTTATTCACAGGAAGGGGTATATGAAAGAGAGAGATATAAATGTGTGATGGGAAAGAGTGAGAAGGCTAGTTTGTCTGCTTCCCTGATTTCCTGCTGTGGACCAGTACAAAGTCTACCTGTAATTGGAAATTTTGGCCCAGCATGAAAAGAAGAGAAAAGTTTCTCACCAGAATCTCTGTCAACATCTAGTGGTTGGTAATATGAATGACACGTGACATGGAATGTGCATGTGGGGCCCAGCAGTGAGGACAGTAAGGACCAGGAGCAAAGAGGAGAAGAGCCAGGGCTGTGAGAACAAGAGACCCAGTCACTGTGAGGAGCTGCTCTGATGCGTTTCTTGGCAATTGTCACGTTATCCACAGTGGGCACATGATGCATAAAACTGATGTCACAAAGCTCCTGAAACCAGAGCTGGAGCCATGAATTCATGTGTTTTGGGTGGAGACCAAGACTCCACACATCTACCAGTGGTCTTGTGGAGATAGGAACCAAAGGCAGGGCCTTTGTCTTGTAATTCTTGCTTTCTATTCTGGAGAATTTACTGGCACAAGATGGGCACCCCTGGGAGTAAGAAAATCTGACAGGACTTGCTCTGTAGGGACCATCTTATTCCTGGCCAGAAGGGACTGGCAATGAACCCTGCTGCTCTCCCCTCTGCTCAGCATTCCTCGGGTCTTTCTCAGGCCTGACTAACCAGTCATTCTTACCTTCCAGGTTTAAGATCTGAGATTCTGCCTCCTCCCCAGACTGAAGCCATCCATCTACTACTGCAGTTGGCTTCAGTGCCCTTCCCGGCCAAAGTCAGAACAACTCGTTCTCCTTCCATGGTCCCATGTAGGCTGAGTTGCCCATTCTTGCTTAAAGGACTTTATTGTTGCTCAGGCCTGAAACATGAGCAAGAAAGAAACTTCCAGATGGCTAGTCTCACCCTGACTGGTGTAGAGATTCATCATCTTCTCTTTCCACTCAGCATGAATCTGGGAAGCCTGCGCTGGCTGTTGCTGGCTGTTTTCTTCTCTGAGAGCTGGTGCACTGCCCCAAATGAGCTGAGGATAACCAAGATCTGAGCCAGATGTCCGGACACCAGCCTGTCTGCATTGTGCTGAAGGAAAGAGACTAAAAAGACCTAGGATTTGGAGTATGATGGCAGTTGACATTGAAGCTATTAGGCATAAGGTGAGCTCTGGGAGGACCAAAAGACCACAAAGACAGGCCATAGAACAATGGGTAGGCAGTCTAAGGTCTTGAGATGCTATAAAGTTAATGGGGGTGGCCTGCCTGGGGTCCAGAGAGAAGTAGAATTTCAGTGGGAGACTTGGGACGGAGCCAGTTTATGTCTTTCCAAACAGGATATGACCGACAGAGGGGATGGTGGTCCATATTACCTGGATCAGATTAAAACAGTCTCAAGACGTCCTCTACATTGTGGCTTCCAGAGTGCGCTGACTCTTTCCCCTAGTATAATTTCAACTTAGGTCTGTTCTTTTTTGTCTTTCTTTCTTTCTTTCTTTCTTTCTTTCTTTCTTTCTTTCTTTTCTTCCTTCCTTTCCTTCCTTCCTTCCTTCTTTCCTTCCTTCCTTTCTCTTTCCTTCCTTCTTTATTCCTACCTTCCTTCTTTCCTTCCTTCCTTCTTGTTTATCTGAGTTTCTCTGTGTAACCATGGCTGTCCTGGAACTTTCTCTATAAACCAGACTGGCCAAAAACTCAGAGATTCATCTGCCTCTGCCTCCAGAATACTGGGATTAAAGGCATGCACCACCATGCCCGCAAACTTCAGCTGTTTCTTAAACTTCTTTATATATTCTTGCATCTTATACACATACTTACTTATAACAGATTGAATTCTAGGTAAGCTGTGCTTCTGGGTAAAGCACAGTCTTTTCCTAGAAGTATCCATTCTAGGGAGAGCACAAAGGAGACATGGACAGTGAGAAGAGAAATTTAAGCCCTGTGCCTACCATGATCTAGGTTGCTGCATCTCGACTTGGCCAGTCTGCTTTGACTCCTTGATTGTTCTGCTTACATTCTTGAGTACTTGACCAATTACTGCATCCTATCAGAATTCTTCCCTTTGGAGAAGAAGGATCAAATAAAGAAATGAATGAAAAATGGACAGAAAGTAGGAAGGAAGGAAGGAAGGAAGGAAGGCAGGAAGAAAGGGAGGAAGGGAGGAAGGAAGGATGAGACTGCTGGTAAGGTCAAGACCAGAGAAAACCAAAGATCCTCTCCACTTAATAAGAAAAACCGGTGAGGTAAATGCGAGTAGGAGTCAGGAGGCCGGAACTAGATAGGGTAATATCAACTGATTTTTTAGCACTGATACCTGGACCTCCATTCAGGCAAATCAAATTATCCTTTGGGCATAAGGTCCAAAATTCACTCACTCTCTCTCCCACCCTCTGTGTGTGTGTGTGTGTGTGCGTGTGTGTGTGTGTGTGTCTGTGTGAGTGGGATGGTATGTTTTGAAGTTGTAGTGGTGTGTGTGGTATGTAAGCTCCTAGTATGATTTCGTGAGGTATCCAGGGAGGAGAACCTCCACACCAGATGATCTAATGTAGGGATGTGTGTGTGTGTGTGTGTGTGCGAGCGCGCGCGTGCGTGCGCTCCCGAGCGAAGGTGTCTTTGCACACTTGTAGTGGATGCCAAAGGACAGCTTTGGGTGTATTTCCTCAGGTGCTGTCCAATTTTTTTCTCAGACAGAGTCTTTTATTGGCCTGAAGCTCACAAAATAGGGTAAGCTGTCTGACCAGTAAACCCTAGGAACATTATGTCTCCACAGTTTTTTGCAGGGATTCCACAACTGGAGTTTTATGTAGATTCTGGGGATTGCAAAGAAAGCATCTTGTTAACTGAGATATCCTTTCAGATCTGACAATGAAGTTTTGTTTTTTTCTCTTTTTTTATATTTTATTTATTATGTATACAATATTCTGTCTGTGTGTATTCTGCAGGCCAGAAGAGGGCACCAGACCCCATTACAGATGGTTGTGAGCCACCACGTGGTTGCCGGAAATTGAACTCAGGACCTTTGGAAGAGCAGGCAATGCTCTTAACCACTGAGCCATCTCTCCAGCCCCCTGACAATGAAGTTTTGAATTGGGATACAAGATAATCAGAAATATAGTTTTTAAAAAAGTAAATGTATTTTAAAAAAGTTTGGGTATATTCTGAATACATTGACTAAGACTCTGAGAGATAAGTGTTTCCCAAATCAGCTAGGACTCCAACAGACCAAGGTATTATTCCTCCAAAACCCAACTTGGTAAGCCAAAGAGTTTAAAACTTACAGCTAACGGATGAGGGATTACTTACAGGTGCAGAGCAGCGACTGACTGTGGCGTGGAAGAAGGAGTCCTTCTCTGTAGCTGGATAAATGGAAGTGCCTGCCCCATCAGTCGACCTTCTACACTCTCGGTACTCTAGCGTCTCCAGAGGCTACGGAACCACATGTAACTGGGACAGAATCACACACAGCTGAAAAGGACATGCCTCAAAGAGAGGCTGGAATCACAGGTGAGAGTCTAATGACACCTGCCCAATGCCCAACACCCTTGCATAAAGAGACTTCAGTAGGCAGATGGAGGTAGCGTGTATAACAAGGAAGGTGAGAGAGCCATGGAAAGCAAGCCAGTAATCAGCATTCCCGCCATGACCTCTGTATGCTGGTATATTTGTGTTTAAATGAATAAAGCTTGCCTGAAGATCAGCGGGCAAAGCAGCCACACTCGTCAGCTACACAGGAATGGGGGGGGTGGCAGACACCTTTAATCCCAGGACTCGGGAGACACAGGCAGGCAAATCTCGGTGATTTCAAGGCTGTCCTGGGCTATACAAGATTGATCCAGAAACAGATCCAGATGGTGGTGGTTTATACCTTTCATCTCAGTGTTTGGGTATCACACACTTTAAATCCCAGCACTAGGGATTGTTGACAATAGCAATATGCTGGGAAGAGAGAGGAATATAAAGGGGAAGAGACAGGAACTCATTGGAGTGTGGAGACAGAGGGATCATGTATTCAGGATCTCACCCTTTGAGTCTGAACAGTTGGTAGAGGTAAAAGGTCTCTCTAGTGTTTGCTGCTTTGCCTTTCTGACCTTCAGCTTGGACCCCAATAACTGTATCTGGGTTTGCATTATTCTGCTACACCTCTGCTTTCATTCCTGCTTCAAGATTCCTTCCTTTATTTCCTTACACAATGGACTACATCTGTAAACTTAAATGAACCCTTTCATCTTGACTTTTACCACAGTGATTACAATTTAAACTAAAAGAGCATACTCCCTAGTGGGGGACAAACCAGAAAACCTTAAACATGACATTTGAGCCATCCATAATCTTCAGCGTGACACATACCCTGCATTCAGAGCCCCTAACCATTATAAGATCACTTGTTTTTAAGAAAATTTTTTTTAAATTTAGAAATTTGTATTTTACAGAGAAGTTGCAAAAATAGGACAGAATATTCCCAAATGCCCTGCTCCTAGTTGATTCTTTTGGTACTACTTGGAGTGGATGTGTCACAATTGTTGAGCCAATCAAGACATTTATAATTACTAAAACCATGGTTTATTGACATTTCCTTACCTTTTACCATTACTCTTTACCATTGTCCATTACAAAATCCCGCGAGGAGCCTAATTCATACAACAGTGGTTTTCATTCCTTTCCTGTAAGACCATGTCCTGTGTGTGTGTGTGTGTGTGTGTGTGTGTGTGTGTGTGTAGTTTGGGCTGAGGAATCATTTCTTAGACTTCTAGGGTAAAATGAAACGTTAGTGTGTTGCATCCTTCCCTCCTGTGTTTATCTCAATGGAGTCACCTTTGGGAAGAGCATGTGCACACTACACCTTGATGAGGCTTCCATAAGAAGTTCTTCTCTGAAGTAGATCACCTCCGTCAAGGTTGCAGAGAACATCAAGTTCTTCATGTTGTATATTGTTCATTTTATAAAAGCTCCCTCCAGAAATGGAAGCCTCACAGACATGGTGGCTGTCCTAGGTATTTGTCGACCTACCACAGTGTCTACTGAGAGGGAATCCTCTAATGAGAAACTGCCTACATCAGATTAGGAGGTTGGTCTTTAGACACGTGTGTGTGTGGTTTCCTTGATTATTAACTCACATGAGGTCCTAGTCTGCTGTAGGCAATACCATTCCTAGAGAGGAGGCTATGGTTTATATAAAAGTACTAGGGAATCATGAGCCTATGACCAAGCTAGAGAAGGGACAAGCAAACAGTGCTCTTTCTTCCAGGCTTCCTTCTTATAGGATCCTACCTTGAGATCCTGCCCCGATTTACCCAGGGACGAACTGTGACTTGGAAGCCTGTGCCAAATAAACCCTTTCATCTCTAAGCTGATTTTGTGTTGGAGTGTTTTAGAACAGCACCAGAAACTAATACTGTGGACCACCCTATTGGCAGGCACGTGCAATGAAAGGCACATTCCAGACTAGTATGGGCTACATAATGAAACACTGAATTAAAATTAAAACCCAAACCATAGGGATAAGGACAAAATGAAAGTGTAAATCCACTCTAAGGAATACAAGTCGCTGAACAACAGTATTCTTCTCTGTCATGGTATGCCAATGCCTGTTTCTAATGTTCATTCTCTCCTCTCAGAACCATTGAAGTCCTCCTGTCTCTTTGGCTTTCTCTAATACTACTGCATGTATGAGATGGATTGATCTACCATGCCTTCTTTTAAAGGGACAATGGAATGATTTTTCTTGTGTGTGGAAAGAGTGAGATAGGAGGAAACCTCATTTGTATACATGGATAGCTGGAAATCACAAGACCACGTATTGAAAACATGGCCATTCCTCTCCATACACTTGAGATGCTAGCATATTACGCATGACATGTTTTATTCAAAAAGTTTTGACTTTCTCATCATTGACCTTGGACCCTAGAAGTGAGTGGTGGTGTTTTCGATTGATATGATAGAATTAACCAGACCAGCTCAAAACAACAAATATAACTTAATAATTGAAAACAAAGAAACTCACAGAACCTGGGTAAATGTTCAGATGTCCAAAATGGGATTGGTGAACACATTTCGAAGAGAGCAAGGGCACCTGGATTCCCAGATTTTCTTTACTATCCCCGGATGCCACACTCTAGCCAAATGTGATTGGCTGAGCTTCCCCATCATCTCCCCCTTTTGTCTAAACAAGATCAAATCATACCCACTACAACTATATACAATAGGAACAGATATCAAATATGAAATTACAAGCAACAAACAATATTAAGAAACACATAACAAAAGTTTTACTAAGCATTTTATTTCAAGGAGTCTAAATAACTTATTGAAATTAAGTTTAGTTAAATCATGAGGAGGGTAACTACAGTTCTCTATTCTTAAACTCCATCAAAATTCTGAAAAGGGAAGTAATATCATATGAGCAACCAGGAAGTACTAACGAGAAACTTCCAAAATGTGCCAAATGATAGAGACAACTGACTCCTGGGCAATCACCCAAAGTCTCCTTTGCAATGTTGAGTCAACCAACTTTGGCTAAGGCCTAACGTAACTGACATACCATTTTCAAAGGCAAGAAACTTTTCAGAACTATCTTACCCTGTCTTGGCAGGATATGACAATCCTGTTTTTATCCATTTATGGATACTCTGTAGCTCTGTCAGTGGTCAAGGTATGGGCTTTTCTTTGCCCAAAAGCCAGTTCTTCCAAGAAGTAGACAAGCTCCAAGTGGAGTGTCTTTGGTGCTCAACATTCTCTAGGGAGTAGAACGGTGTTGCCAGGAGTGATTGTGTCTGACTACCACAGAACTGTAGGTTAGATTAAAGGCCATTCTCTACAGCATTTTGAAGAGGTTGAAGATTCTACTATCTATACTAAATATAATCTCTATGTATCTAAATAACCTGATTATCCTAAATATAAATAGGATAAACTTAGATGACTATTGATCTATAATACTCAATGCCTATCTAACTTAAAGACTAAGAAAATTAACAACTGTCTAATAAATGAGGACAATGACCTCGTAATGAAAACAGTATATATCATTACATAAACACTATGTAAGTAACTTAATCAGAGGTAGAAATGTATATATATATCTACTTGTTGCAATGTACATCAATACTATATATATATATATATATATATATATATATACATAAAAATGATTTAAACAGAGTTAGCAGACTCACATACAATATTCAATATAATTTAACTTTGTATCAATATATAAGAATCATTACCAATATAACTTTCTAAAAACAATATCTCACAAATACCAATCTATTATCCCAACACCAATTTACCCTCTCTTTTTTCAAGAATACCCATGAGCCTATGAAATACTTCCCCCATCCCTCAACCATATACCAATTATAACCAACCCCCAAAGGATGTTTCTAAACCTGAAGTTAAACTCTGCTAGGAGAGGGGACGTTATCCTCTAAAATTGCTGTCATGGAGGTGACGTTCTTCTTAGGGGGTTCTGTGGTAAAATTGCAAGATTAATATTTGATCTGGGAAAATTGCAAATAGTGAGTGTTTTGAGGAGGTCTGGCCAGAGTGTTATGAAAGATGTGCACCATTAGGAACCGTCTTGTGCGGTTGATACCAAAAATCATGTCTTGTAGTAGCACTATCAACATGATGAAGTCAAATTAGCCAAGTGGAGTCAATATGTGGGGCCCCATCTTCTTCTTGGAAACTTCAAAGATCACTGCAGGAAAATACATTATTTCTTCTGGGAAACTAAGCATTATATACAAAGACATATACAGACATATATATTCAATGAAAGGTATGATAAAGACAGAAACAGATATGAGGAAAGGCAAACAAAGTTTATAAATTATTATTATTATTATTATTATTATTATTATTATTATGTCCTATATCATAGCTCTTGACATGAGAAAGAAGCTCTGGGATATCTCTTATGAACAGGCTTGGAATTGGAGAGGGACTGAGCCAGAGTCCAACTCCAAAACCTGCTCTCTATATTTATAAATAAATGCACATTAACACATATTTAAAAATATGTTTATTATAATTTATTTACTGAACCTATTCAGTTTTCTTGCTGATCCTTATTGGGTTGTAAATAGTTTCCATCTGTCAGTATTCAAATATCCAGGGTCCCTTGAATTCTTTGAAGATGAGTGTTTTCCTGGGGCGATAAGCAGAGAACCCTGGCCCATTCCTATGTGTTGTTCTTACCATCAGTATGATTATCATCATTGTGGATGAGCTGTCATTTCTTCTTTCTAAGAGATTCCTCCTCTTCAAACTGAACCTTTATTAATTTTGATGGTATCCACAATTTTTCTTCTCCAGTGGAAACAAGAACAAAACCACTTCCCCAACGCAGCACATATCCTGACATCCATTAAGAGGTCAACACATTTTTTAAATAAGCTGGTTGATTTAATTCAGCAGACGTTTCCATTATCCAATGACTTTCTGCAGCCATTGTCCCCTTTTCATGAGCGTTGAGAAAACTCAAGGTTAATAAAGCATTATGAGTGAGCAGAGCTGGGAGCTGGGAGCCAATGGCTGTGTGCTCAGAACAAGTGAGGTCCAGACCTGGGGCACTGGCCCAGGACATAGCACCAAGTGCGGCCACTGGTGCAGGCACAAGCTCCTTGCTCTCAGGTCCCCTCGCTCTGGGCAGGGATGTGGGAGAAAGCTTCCTGCAGCAAGGGCATGAGGCGGTGCTTATATCAATGAACAAATCCTTGTGGTGTGGCCTCAACTGGCCAGAGCCTTAAAGGGCTCTAAAAAGCCCCAAGGAAGAGAACCCACATGGCACCTCACAGCTGGATGTCACTACAATTCTAGGGGACCCAGCACCCTCACACAGACCTGTATCATGCAGGCCAAACACTCACGCACGTAAAATAAAAATAAGTAGAAGTACTTCTCTTTAAAGTAGAAGAAAAAGATGCTGGCGACAGTGGTGATGCTGTCACTGCCTTTAGAATCTGATCTGTTAGCTTTGCATCCTGGCCATTGCCACATGAGGAGTCTCCACCATCTGACACAGTCACCATTAACAGCACCTTGATGGCATTGGTCACACTTTTCCTGGGCAGAGAACCCATGCCAGACTAAATTGTGGGTGTGGACTTTACACAACAGGGGTGATTCTAAAGCACTTGCATCACTAAAAGCCCACTCGGTCACTGGTGATGACTCATGGATTCTGCATCTATCTGAATCTCCGGAGGTGGTGGATGACTACAAAGGAGCATCATTCTCCAGACCCAACAGAACTGATGCACATAGGACCTCACAGAGACTGTGAGATCACTCAGGAGATCTGCAGGAGCTCAAGCCAGATAAAATCCAAGCATGGAGGAGGGGAAGTGGCCACAAAGCCCCACACCTAGCAACTAGCTGTTTGTGATGGATAGCTGCTTTCTCACTTTAGTGACACTGGGTATGGCAAAGAAACCCGAGAACAGGCCCCATGCACAGTAGTTTCCAGTATAAATAGGACTCCATGGTTTTGTTGTTGACTTATAAAAGGACTGTTTGTTTGTTTTAAGCAAGAGAAAAAGCATAATGTTAAGTTGGGAGGAGTTGGGGAAGGGGGAAAATATGGTAAAATTAAATGTAAAATTTAGAAATAAAAAAAAAATTAAAAGTAAAATATTCATGATGATGAGGCGCTGAGGAGATGGCTTTTGAAGAGGACCTGACTTCAGTCCCAAGACCCCAAATAGTGGCTCACAACTGCATGTTATTCCAGTTCCATGGGATATGACAGCGTCATATAACCTGAGTGGGCAAATCCACAGACATCCATGCATGGAAAATATCCATACACATAAAATTAAAATAAACAAAAGCTGAAATAATAATAAGATATATCTTTTGATCTGGATAGTGCTCTTAGCCAGAGGACCTGAGTTCAGTTTGCAGAAACTACTAACAGCCATCTGTGACTGTGAGTCCACCCTGGGCTATTCAACCCATGTTACATAGCAAGACATACATACACACAAACACACACACACACACGTTCTCCACATAGTCTGTACATTTATATATTTACTTCACCATTAGAGTGACTCCATATCATAAGTATTGTTGCCATCCACGTTGTACACAAAAAGCAAACAGCCCAGAGAGGCTAAATAAGTAGCTCCCAAGTCACAGAGCAACTAAGATGTTACCCATGATTAAGTCATGCCTCCTACTCATCCTGATCATGGTGAGGTCAGGAAGCAACATGGGCCTTCACTATGTAACCATATGAGGGAGGCAGTAGATACAGGAAACTGAGAAACACCCAAAATGGCACATTCAGAGCTCATTTCCTAGACTCTGGAAACTACAAACTCTCAGCTCTATGATTTGGAAAAGGATCAGAAAGTCAAGGCAGGGGATCCCAGGTGGGCCAGATACTGGTTCTCAGACTTTATTCACTGGGAGGGGTATATGAAAGAGAGAGATGAGTGTGTGAGGGGAAAGTACACGGACACTTGTTTGTCTGCCTCCCTAATTTCCTGCGGAGGACCAGAACAAAATCTACCTGTGATTGGAAATGTTGGCCCAGCCTGAAAAGAACAGAAAAACTTCTCACCAGTATCTCTGTTGACATCTAGTGGTTGTAGATGTGAACGACACCTCACACAAAATGTTCCTGTGGGGCCCAGCAGTGAGGACAGGAAGGACCATAAGCAGAAGGGGAGAAGATGCAGGGCGGTGAGAACAAGACACAGCCAGTCACTGGGAGGAGCTGCTCTGATGCGTTTCCTGGCAACTGTTGTCACGTTATCCACAGTGGGCGCCATATTGCAGAAAACTGATGTCACAAAGCTCCTGAAACTAGGACAAAGAAACAGCGCTCTTCCTTCTAGGCTTCCCTCCTCCAGGTTCCTGCCTTGAGTTCCTGCCCCCATTTTCACAGTGATGAACTGTGACTTGGAAGCCTGTGCCAAATAAACCCTTTCTTTTCTAAGCTGATTTTGTGTTGGAGTGTTTTATAACAGCACCAGAAACTGCTACTGTGGCCCACCCTGTTGGCAGGCACGGGCAAGGGAAGGCACATTCCGGACTAGTCTGGGCTACATAATGAAACACGGAATCAAAAACTAAAACCAAAACCGTATTGATAAACACAAAATGAAAGTGTAAATCCACTCTTAGGAATACAGGTCGCTGAACAACAGTATTCTGCTGTGTCATGGTATGCCAATGCCTGTCTCTAATGTTCATTCTCTCCTCTCAGAGCCATCGATGTCCTCCCATCTCTTGGGCTTTCTCTAATACTACTGCAGGTATGAGATGAATTGATCTACCATGACTTACTTTAAAGGTACTATGGAATTGATTTTTTGTGTGAGTGGAAAGAGTGAGTGAAAAAAGCCTCATTTGTATACATGGAAAGCCGGAAATCCCAAGACCACATATTGAAAAGATGGCCACTCACCTCCATACACTTGAGGTGCTAGCATATCAAGCATGATGGGTTTTATTCAAAACGCTGTGACTTTCTCATCAGTAACCTTGGACCCTAGAAGAGAGTGAGGGCGTATTTTACCAATAAGCTAGAATTAAGCAGACCAGCTGAAAAAAACTGATATAATTTAATAATTGAAAAGGAGAAACTCACCAGACCGGATAAAGATTCCCTTGTCCAAAACCAGGCTGGCTAATGCAGCAAGAAGAGTGCAAAAGAGAGCAAGGGCAGCTGGATTCCCAGGTTTTCTTTCTTCGCCCCAGGAAGCCACAACCTAGCCAAAAGAGATTGGCCAAGCTTCCCTATCAAGAGAGCAACTTCCTCTGAAAGGTGGTGACAGAAAAAGTTAACTCAGTCTCTTATCCATTGATAACATTCTCCATGCCTGAAGGTGACAGAGATGTTTTCAGAAAGAAAGAAAAGTAAGAGTCCTGGGAACCAGAGGAATACACAAATATAAACAATCAGAAATTCTTCTGGTTGAAGAAAAAGACCAGAAACCAAAATATCCTTTGGTGCAAATAAAGACCATCAGAAGGCTTGAATGTCATCTTAATACCAAGTTCCCTATTTCCACGTTTTTCTTTATAATACACACAGTGCCTGACATGATGGCCCAGTGCCTACACATGCTTGTGTCAAGCACATTGGCCTGAGTTTGACTCCATGGGTACAGTGAATAGAAAGTAGTGACTCTTAAAGGTAGCCTGCTACCTCCAGGTGTATATTGTGACAGGCATAAATACATGTGCACAAAATGTAAAATATATGTGAATGCTAAAAAGCAAATAATGATATTTTAGGTATGTTTAACATATATGCACATGAATTAACCACAGTGTATTGTAGAATAAAGAGCACTAGAAAATGGCAAATGAATTTCTATTGTTAAAAAGTTTCACTTTTGAAATATGGCCTCACCCTGTAAACTATAATAAACTGAATCTCACCATGTGACCCCTCCTGGCATCAAAATCATGTCAAACCCTTTGCTTCCACTTCTTGAGCCCTGGGATTACAGGTATGGGGCACCACACTAATATCAGGATTTACTTTCTGGATAAAGGGGGCAAAAAGCAATACTGTGTAGAGTATAAAATTGTAAGGACATGTAATTTATAATCACTAAAGCATATCAGAAAGGCTGATGAGAAATTAGAGAGCTCTAAAGCTAAAATAATAAAAATAAAAATTAGAGAAACAAAATATGAGGGGGATAAGAATGCAAATGATAAAGAGTAGAACATCACAACAAATACGTTAGCTATTAATGCATAAAACACTGCAAATATAGGAGAAATATTTTCTGAACAGTTACAGAAGCAAGAACAGTAATACCTTATCAGTAAGCTACGTAATTAAAGAAGTGTGTTTGAGGGCTGGGAGGATGGCTCATCAGTCAGCATCACTGACTGCTGTTCCAGAGGACCAGGGTTCAATTCCCAGCACCCACATGGCAGCTCACATCTGGCAGTCACTACAATTTCAGGGCACCTGGCAGCCTCACATACACCTATATCATAAAGATCAAACATTCACGCATGTAAATTAAAAATAAGTAATTCTCTTTAAAATAGATGAAAAAGATGCTGGAGACAGTGGTGAAGCTGTCGCTGCCTTTAGAATCATTTACTGCTCATTTAATAAGGGCTGGTTGCTGGGAATAGCTGCTAACTTCAGTTCAGTTTAGTCTACTTAGATTGTAGGTGGGGTTTGCATGTTTGCTGTTTGAGCACTTAGCCCTCATCAGGTGGCACTGTTGGAGGAGTGTGGGGAGCATCCCAGGCCTGTAGCATGAGGGCAGGGCGTTTGAAGGCTGTTACACTTAGCACTCACTGAATCTGATCTGTAAGCTTTGCATCCTGTCCATTGCCACATGAGGAGTCTCCACCATGTGCCGCGGCACCGTTAACAGCACCGTGATGGCATTGGTGACACTTTTCCTGTGTAGGGAACCCATGACAGACCAAATTGTGGGTAAGGAGTTTACAGAAACAGGGGTGATTCTAAAGCACTTGCATCACTAAAAGCCCATTCTGTCATGAGTGAGGACTCACGCATTCTGCATCTATCTGAATCTCCGGAGGTGGTAGATGACTACAAACAACAACATTCTCCAGACCCAACAGAACTGATGCACATAGGACCTCACAGAGACTGTGAGATCACTCACAAGATTGGCAGAAGCTCAAGCCAGATAAAATCCCAGCCTGGAGGAGGGGAAGTGGCCACAAAGCCCTACACCTAGCAGTGGCTGTTTGTGATTGATAGCTGCTTTCTTAATGGAGTGACACTGCATACAGCAAACACACCCCAGAAAAGGCCCCATGCCCAGTAGTTTCCAGTATAAATAGGACTCCATGGTTTTGTTTTTGACTTATAAAAAGACTGTTTTTTTTTTTTTGTTTTAAGCAAGAGAAAGAGCATGATGTTGAGTTGGAAGGAGTTGGGGAAGGGAGAAAGTATGATAAAAATAAATTAAAAATTTAAAAACAAAGAAAACTTAAAAGTAAAATATATATGTTGAGGCAAGGCTTAGGGGATGGCTCTTTCAGAGGACCTGACTTCAGTCCCGAGACCCCAAATGGTAGCTCACAACTGCCTGTTATTCCAGTTCAAGGGATCTGACACCATCTTATGACCTCTGTGGGCAAATACACAGACACACACACAGGTTAAATAACCATACAAATAAAATTAAAATAAACAAAACTTGAAATAATAATAACATACATACTTTGATCTGGATAGTGCTCTTAACCAGTGGACCTGAGTTCAGATTGCAGTACTTACTAACAGCAATCTAGAACTGTGCGACCTCCCGGGTTATTTCGCCCATGTTTATGTAGCCCATGTTACATAGCAAGACATACATACATACACACACACACACACACACACACACACACCACACGTTCTCCACATAGTCTGTACATTTATATATTTACTTCACCATTAGAGTGACTCCATATCATATGTATTGTTGCCATCCATATAGTACACAAGAAACAAAATGCCCAAAGAGGATGAATAAGTAGCTCCCAAGTCACAGAGCAACTAAGATGTGACCCATGATTAAGTCATGCCTCCTAGTCATCCTGATCATTGTGAGGTCAGGAGGCAACATGGACCCTCAGTATGTAACCATATGAAGGAGGCAGTAGATACAGGAAACTGAGAAACACCCAAGATGGCAAGTTCATGCCTCATTTCCTAGACTCTGGCAATTACTCGCTCTCAGCTCTATGATTTGGAAAAGCATCAGAAAGTAAAGCCGAGGACCCTGGTGGGCCAGATACTGGTTCTCAGACTTTATTCACTGGAAGACTTATATGAAAGAGAGATATGAGTGTGTGAGGAGAAAGTACACAGACACATGTTTGTCTGCCTCCCTAATTTCCTGTAGTGGACCAGAACAAAGTCTACCTGTGATTGGAAATGTTGGCCAAGCCTCAGAAAAATAGAAAAGCTTCTCGCCAGTATCTCTGTCAATGTCTAGTGGTCGAAGATGTGAATGACACCTCACTCGGAATGTGCCTGTGGGGTCCAGCGGTGAGGACAGTAAGGACCATGACTAGAAGGGGAGAAGATTCAGGGCTGTGAGAACGAGACACCCAGTCACTGTGAGGAGCTGCTCTGATGCGTTTCCCAGCAATTGTTGTCACGTTGTCCATAGTGGGCACTATGATGCATAAAACTGATGTCACAAAGCTCCTGAAACCAGAGCTGGAGCCATGAATTCATGTGTTGACAGTAGAAACCAAGTCTCCACCCTTTTAGCCATGGTTTTGTAAAGATAGGAACCAGAGGAAGGGCCTTAGCCCTGGAGTTCCTGCTTCCTATTCTGGAGGGCTTCTGGGTGCTAGATGACTTTATTGTTGCTAAGGCCTGAAACATGAGCAAGAAAGAAACTTCCAGATGGCTAGTCTCACCCTGACTGGTGTAGTTTTATCATCTTCTCTTTCGACTCAGCATGATTCTGGGAAGCCTGTGCTGGCTGTCGCTGGCTGCTTTCTTCTCTGAGAGCTGCTGCACTGCCCCAAATGATCTGAGGAATAACCAAGATCTGAGCCAGATGTCCGGACACCAGACTGTCTCCATTGTGATGAAGGAAAAACACTAGAAAGACCTTGGATTTGGAGTATGATGACAGTTGACAGTGAAGCTATTAGGATGATGTGAGCTCTGGAAGGGACCAACAGACCACATACAATGGGTAGGCAGCCTAGGATCCTGAGATGGCATGAAGATAATGGTGGTGGCCTACCTGGGGTCAAGAGAGAAGGAGAATGGCAGTGGGAGACTCTGGAAGAGTCAGCTCAGGTTCTTCCAAATAGGATGTGTCCAACAATGGGGGCGGTGGTCCATACTAGCTGAATCAGATTAAAACAGCCTCAAGACTTCCTCTGCAGGGTGGCATCTAGAGTACTCTAACCCTTTCCCCTAGTAAACTTTCAATTTAGATATAATCTTTCTTTCTTTGTTTCTTTCTTTATTTCTTTCTTTGTTTTTTCTTTCCTCCTTTCTTCCTTTCATTCTTTCTTTTTTCTTAGTTTCTTTGTTCCTTCCTTCTCTTTCTTCCTTGCTTCCATCCTTCCTTTTTCTTTCCTTCCTTCTTTCTTGTTTATCTGAGTTTCTCTGTGTAGCCCTGGCTGTCCTGAAACATTATCTCCAAACCAGACTGGCCAACAACTCAGAGATTCATCTGCCTCTGCCTCCAGAGTTCTGAGGTTAAAGGTGTGCACCACCATGCCTGGAAAACATCAGCTGATTTAAACTTCTATACATATTCTTGCATCTTATACACGTACGTACATATAACAGATTGAATTCTAGGTAAGCTGGGCTTCTGAGAAAAGCACAGCCTTTTCCAAGGAGTATCTATTCTAGGGAGAGCGAAAAGGAGACATGGACAGTGAGGCCCTGTGCCCATGAGAAATGGGGTTTCTGTATCTCAACTTGGCCAGTTTGCTTTGCCTCCTTGATTGCTCTGCTGACACTCTTTAGTACTTGTCCAACCACTGCATCCTATCTGAATTCTTCTCTTTTGAGAACAAAAAGGATCAAATGAAAAAATGAATGAAAGAAAGACAGACAGAAAGAAGAAAGGAAGGAAGGAAGGAAAGAAGGAAGGAAGGAAGGAAGGAAGGAATGAAGGAAGGAAGAGACTGCTCCTAAAGTCAAGACCAGAGGAAAACAGAGATCCTCTCCACTTAAAAAGAAAAACCAGTGAAGTAACTGGAAGTAGGATTCAGGAGGCCGGAATTAGGTTGGGTAGTATCACCCAAAGGTTGGCAAAGCAGCCAACCCCTAGAGAGACCTTTTACCTCTACCAAGTGTTCATACTCAAAGGGCGAGGTCCTGTCACCAGGAATGCTCACACTCCACACTCCAGTGAGTGCCTGTCTCTTCTCATTTATATTCCTCACTCTGTGCAGAATGTTGCTCCTGTCTCCAACTCAAAGTGATGGGATTAAAAGTGTGTGATCCCAAACACTGAGATTAAAGGTGTAAAGCACCACCACCTGGATCTGTTTCTGGATCAATCTTGTATAGCCAAGGATAGCCAGGAACTCAAGGAGATTTGCCTGCCTCTGTCTTCCAAGTCCTGGGATTAAAGGGGTGTGCTACCACCACCCCCTTGTTCTGTATAGCTGAGGAGTGTGGCTGCTTTGCCTGCTGATCTTCAAGCAAGATTTATTCATTTAAACACAAATATACAAGTATACAGAGGCCATGGCTGGAATGCTGCTTACTGCCTTGCTTTCCATGTCTTACTCAGCTTCCCTGTTATACACACTACCACGACCTGCCTGCTGAAGTTTCTTTATACAAGACTTGGGGCCTGTGTCATTAGACTCTCACCTGAGATTCCAGCTTCTCCTTGAGGCTTTTCCTTTTCAGCTCTGTGTGATTCTGTCCCAGTTACATGTGGTTCCGTAGCCTCTGGAGACACTAGAGTACCGAGAGTGAAGAAGGTCGACTGACAGGCAGGCACTCCCATCTGTTCGACTTCAGAGAAAGCCTCCATCTTCCATGCTGCCATCAGACTTTTCTGTGGTGTCGCTGCTCTGCACCTGTAAGTAATCCCTCATCCGTTAGCTGTAAGTTTTCAACTCTGGCTCACCAAGTTGGGTTTTGGTGGAATAATACCTTGGTCTGTTGGAGGCCTAGCTGATTTGGGAAACAGTTAACTCTCAGGGTTTAAGTCAATGATTTCAGAATAGACCCATTTTTTTTTTTAGTACATGCACTTCTTTTTAGTACATCCACTTTTTTTTTTTTAAAAAAAACTACATTTCTGATTATCTTGTATCCAACTAAACACTTCATCCTAGATGTGAGGAAATAGCTCAGTTAGCAAGGGGCTCTCTTTGCAAGCATGAGGACACAAATTCAACTGGCAGAATCTAAATAAAAACTCTAGTTCTGGTAGCCTGTACTTGAAATCCCAGCACAAAACTGTGCAGATGTAATGTTCCTGGGGTTTACTGGTGAGAAGGTTTACCCTATTTTGTGAGCTTCAGGCCAATGAAAGACTGTGTCTCATAAAAAAAAAGTGGATAGCACCTGAGAAATCACACCCAGCTGTCCTTAGGCATCTAGCACAAGTGTGCACAGACACCCACACCCACATCAACCCACCGAACTCCCACACACACACACACGCATACATACACACACACACCTACATTTGATCACCTGGTGTGGAGATTCTCTTTTCTGGATAGCCTGTGAAATCATACTAGGAGCGTACATACCCCACACACCAATACAACCTGACAACACCCTCCGCCACCACACACAGAGGGATGGAGAGAGAGAGAGTGAATTATGGACCTTATGCCCAAAGGCTAATTTGGTTAGCCTGAAAGGAGGTCCAGGTATCAGTACTAAGAAATCAGGTGAGACTTCCTGATCAACCTACAGGTCTACACTGCCCTTTACCTCCTCTCTATTCCTATCCCATCCCATCCAGCTTACATCCAGATCCCCCCAACCCCTGTTTCTCTCCCCCCTCCCTTCCTTGGTGGCAGAGCGCCTCCCTGCTCTGCCTGCTTGGGCGCTGGGTCCTAACCCCAAGCGTAGGGTAAAGGGGAGCTCGGGGGCTACTTTGTCCCCATAGCCCGCCTGCAGCAAGCAGGGTGGGCCCTTTGTCTGCTAGAGAACCAAGCAGCACGGAGCTGAGATCAAGGCACATAGTGAGACATCATTGTGGTGAGTAAGTGCTGCGGCACCCGGGAACAGCCCGCCTACACTTCCTGATCAACCTACAGGGCTACACTACCCGGTACTTCCTCTCTATTCCTATCCCATCCAGCTTACATCCAGATCCCCCCACCCCCTGTTTCTCTCCCCCCTCCCTTCCTTGGTGGCAGAGTGCCTCCCTGCTCAGCCTGCCTGGGCGCTGGGACTGAACCCGAAGGTGAGTGCAAAGGGGAAGGTGGTAGCTCCTTTGTCTCCATAACCTGCCTGCAGCAAGAAGTGTTGGCCCTTTTTTTGCAAGCTAACCAAGCAGCAAGGAGATCCGAACTGGACTCCAGGAGAAACGTCACGGGGGAGTGACATCACTTGGAAGGTACATCAGTTGGCAAGAAGACCTGATCCTGTAAAAGAAGATCCATAGGAGAATATTGGGAGGAAGAGATGGGGAGACGCCAATGCAAGAATTCACCCAACAATCTGAAAAACAACACGAAACCACCAGAAGCCAGCGACCTCACAACAGGAGGACATGAACAACTTAATCAAGAAGAACTAGAAAAAACTGACTTCATGACAGGGATTGACACCCTTAAACAGCATATAAAAAACGCCCTTATAGAAATGGATGAGAAGTATAACAGAAAGTTCGAGGAATTGAGTAAATCAGTGAATGATACCCTAGGAAAGCAAGGAAAAACAATCAAGCAGATAATGGAAACAGTTCATGATTTGAAAAATGAAATGGAGGCAAAGAAGAAAACACAGAGGGCTGGCTGGACATGGAAAATCTAGGTAAACGAATAGAGACTACAGAAACAAGCATAACTAGCAGAATACAAGAGATAGAAGAAAGAATCTCAGAGTCTGAGGATAACATAGAGAAAATAAACGCACTGATCAAAGAAAACAGCAAGTCCAACAAACTCTCATCACAAAACATTCAGGAAATATGGGACACAATAAAAAGACCAAACTTAAGAATAATTGGAGTAGAAGAAGGAGAAGAAGTGCAGCTCAACGGTCCAGAAAATATACTTAACAAAATGATAGAAGAAAACTTTCCCAACCTGAAAAGGATGTACCTATGAAGGTTCAAGAGGCATACAGAACCCCAAATAGGCTGGATCAAAAAAAAACATCCCCTCGCCATATAATAATCAAAACACAAAATATACAGAATAAAGAAAGAATATTAAGAGCCGCAAAGGAAAAAGGCCAACTTACTTATAAAGGTAAACCTATCAGACTTACACCTGACTTCTCTATGGAAACCATGAAAGCCAGAAGGTCCTGGATAGATGTACTGCAAAAACTAAGAGACCATGGATGCAAGCCCAGACTACTATATCCAGCCAAGCTTTCGTTCACCATAAATGGAGAAAACAAAATTTTCCAGGATATAAACAAATTTAAGCAACACGTAGCCACAAATCCAGCCTTACAGAAAATAATAGAAGGAAAATCACTAACCAAGGAGTCCAACAAAGACCTCAATATCTCAGACATCTAGAGACCCTTCACCAGCGCAACTCAAAGAAGGGAAACACACAAACCCTACTACTAAAAAAGTGACCGGAGTTAACAAACACTGGTCAATAATATCACTTAATGTCAATGGGCTCAACTCACCTATAAAAAGGCACAGGCTAAGAGACTGGATACGAAAACAGGATCCAACATTCTGCTGTCTACAAGAAACACACCTCAACCACAAAGACAGGCACCTACTCAGAGTAAAGGGCTGGGAAAAGGCTTATCAAGCAAATGGACCTAAGAAACAAGCAGGTGTGGCCAAACTAATTTCTAACAAAGTTGACTTCAAACTTAAATCAATCAGAAGAGATGGAGAGGGACATTTTATACTCATAACAGGAAAAATTCTTCAGGAAGAAATCTCAATCCTGAATATCTATGCCCCTAATATAAAAGCACCCACGTATGTAAAAGAAACATTGCTAAAATTCAAGGCAGCCATCGAACCGCACACACTAATAGTAGGAGACTTCAACACTCCTCTTTCACCAATGGACAGGTCAATCAGACATAAACCTAACAGAGAAATTAGAGAATTGATGGAGGTAATGAAACAAATGGACTTAACAGACATCTATAGAATATTCCACCCAAAGAGGAAAGAATATACCTTTTTCTCTGCAGCTCATGGAACCTTCTCGAAAATTGACCACATACTTGGTAACAAAGCTAACTTACACAGCTACAAAAAATATTACTAACCACCTGTGTCTTATCAGACCACCATGGATTAAAGTTAGAATTCAACAACAATGCTACCCCCAGAAAGCCTACAAACTCATGGAAACTAAACAGTCAACTACTGAACCATACCTGGATTAAGGAGGAAATAAAGAAAGAAATTAAAGTCTTCCTTGAATTCAATGAAAATAAAGAAACAACATACTCGAACTTATGGGACACTATGAAATCAGTCCTAAGAGGAAAGTTCATAGAACTAAGTGCCCACTTAAAGAAAACAGAGAAAGCACATATTGGAGACTTAACAGCCCACCTGAAAGCTCTAGAAAAAAAAAGAAGCAGACTCACCTAGGAGGAGTAGAAGACTGGAAATAATCAAACTGAGGGCTGAAATCAACAAAATAGAAACACAGAAAACAATCCAAAGAATCAATGAATCAAGAAGCTGGTTCCTGGAGAAAATCAACAAGATTGACAAACCCCTATCCAAACTAATCAAACGGCAGAGAGAAAATTTGCAAATTAATAAGATCAGAAAAGAAAAGGGGGACATAACCACAAACACAGAGGAAATTCAGAGAGTCATTAGATCTTACTACAAAAGCTTGTATGCCACTAAACTGGAAAATGTAAAAGAAATGGACACTTTTTTAGATAAATACGATTTACCAAAATTAAATCAGGACCAAGTGAACAAGCTAAACAGACCTGTCAGTCACGAAGAATTAGAAGCTGTTATCAAAAACCTCCCTACCAAAAAAAGCCCAGGGCCAGATGGTTTCAATGCGGAATTCTACCAGAACTTCCAAGAAGACCTAATACCTAACTCCTCAATGTATTCCACAATATAGAAACAGAAGGGTCATTACCAAATTCCTTTTATGAAGCTACAGTTACTCTGATACCAAAACCACACAAAGACTCAACCAGGAAAGAGAATTACAGGCCGATCTCACTCATGAATATCGACGCAAAAATCCTCAACAAAATACTGGCAAACCGAATCCAAGAACACATCCGAAAAATTATCCATTATGATCAATTAGGCTTCATTCCTGAGATGCAGGGCTGGTTCAACATACGAAAATCTATCAATGTAATCCATCATATAAATAAACTGAAAGAAAAAAACCATATGATCATTTCATTAGATGCTGAAAAAGCATTTGACAAAATTCAACATCCATTTATGTTAAAAGTCTTGGAGAGATTAGGGATACAAGGGTCATACCTAAATATAATAAAAGCTATATAGAGCAAGCCGACAGCTAACATCAAATTAAATGGAGAGAAACTCAAAGCCATCCCGCTTAACTCAGGAACACGACAAGGCTGCCCAATTTCGCCATACCTCTTCAATATAGTGCTGGAAGTTCTAGCAATAGCAATAAGACAGCATAATGGGATCAAGGGGATTCGAATCGGAAGGGAAGAAGTTAAACTTTCGTTATTCGCAGATGATATGATAGTGTACATAAGCGACCCCCAAAATTCCACCAAAGAACTTTTACAGCTGATAAACAGCTTTAGTAATGTGGCAGGATACAAGATCAACTCCAAAAAATCAGTCGCCCTCCTATACTCAAAGGATATGGAAGCAGAGAGGGAAATCAGAGAAGCTTCTCCATTCACGATAGCCACAAACAGCATAAAATATCTTGGGGTAAATCTAACCAAGGAAGTGAAAGATCTATTTGACAAGAACTTTAAGGCATTGAAGAAAGAAATTGAAGAGGATACCAAAAAATGGATGGACATCCCTTGCTCTTGGATTGGGAGGATCAACATAGTAAAAATGGCAATTCTACCAAAGGCAATTTATAGATTCAATGCAATCCCCATTAAGATCCCATCAAAATTCTTCACAGATCTGGAGAGGACAATAATCAACTTTATATGGAAAAACAAAAAACCCAGGATAGCCAAAACAATCCTATACAATAAAGGATCTTCTGGAGGCATTACCATCCCTGACTTCAAACTCTATTACCGAGCTACAGTAATGAAAACAGGGTGGTACTGGCATAAAAACAGAGAAGTCGACCAAGGGAATTGTATAGAAGACCCGGACTTTATCCCACAAAGCTATGAACACCTCATTTTCGAAAAAGGAGCTAAAAGTATACATTGGAAGAAAGAAAGCATCTTCAACAAATGGTGCTGGCACAACTGGATGTCAACCTGTAGAAGAATGAAAATAGACCCATATCTATCACCGTGCACAAAACTCAAGTCCAAATGGATTAAAGAACTCAATATCAGCCCGAAAACACTGAATCTGATAGAAGAGAAAGTGGGCAGTACCCTACAACAGATGGGCACAGGCGATCGCTTCTTAGGTATAACCCCAGAAGCACAGACATTAAGGGCAACATTGAATAAATGGGACCTACTAAAACTGAGAAGCTTCTGTAAAGCAAAGGACACTGTCACTAAGACACAAAGGCAATCTACTGACTGGGAGAAGATCTTCACCAACCCCGCAACAGACAAAGGTCTGATCTCCAAAATATATAGAGAACTCAAGAAACTAGACTGTAAAATGCTAATTAACCCAATTAAAAAATGGGGCTCTGAACTGAACAGAGAATTCTCAACAGAAGAAGTTCAAATGGCCAAAAGACACTTAAGGTCATGCTCAACCTCCTTAGCAATCAGGGAAATGCAAATCAAAACAACTTTGAGATATCATCTTACACCTGTCAGATTGGCTAAAGTCAAAAACACCAAGGATAGCCTTTGCTGGAGAGGCTGTGGAGGAAGGGGTACCCTCATCCATTGCTGGTGGGAATGCAATCTTGTGCAACCACTGTGGAAGTCAGTGTTTCGGTTTCTCAGGAAATTCGGGATCAACCTACCCCTGGACCCAGCAATACCACTCTTGGAATTTACCCAAGAGATGCTCTATCACATGTCAAAAGCATTTGTTCAACTATGTTCATAGCAGTATTATTTGTAATAGCCAGAACCTGGAAACAACCTAGATGCCCTTCAATGGAATAATGGATGAAGAAAGTATGGAATATATACACACTAGAGTACTACGCTGCGGTAAAAAAACAATGACTTCTCGAATTTTGCATGCAAATGGATGGAAATAGAAAACACTATCCTGAGTGAGGTATCCCAGACCCAAAAAGATGAACATGGGATGTACTCACTCATAATTGGTTTCTAGCCATAAATAGGATTCACGGAGTCTACAATAGGCGAATCTAAAGAAGCTAAGTAAGAAGGTGAACCCAAGGAAAAACATATAGTTATCCTCTTGGATAAGGGAAGTAGACAAAATTGCCGGGGAGAAAAGTGGGATCTTGGGGGTGGGGTGGGATGGGGGTTAGGGGAGATGGGGAGAGAAAAGGTAGAAGGGAAGGAGGGGGGACTTGGGGAAACAGGAGGATCGGGATAAAGGAAGTTTGGATAGGGGAGCACGGAACCACAAATCTTAGTTAAGGGACCCACTTTAGGGTGGGCAGGAGACTTGACCCTAGAGGGGCTCCCAGGTGCCCAAGCTGAGGTCCCCAGTTAGTTCCCTGGGCAGCTGAGGATAGGGAACCTGAAATGACCCTACCCTAGAGCAATACTGACGAATATATTGCATATCATCCTAGAACTTTCATCTGGAGATGGATGGAGATAGAGACAGAGACCCACACTGGAGCACTGGACTGAGCTCCCAAGGTCCCAATGAGGAGCAGAAGGAGTGAGAACATGAGCAAAGATGTCGGGACCACGAGGAGTGCACCCACCCACTGAGACAGTGGAGATGATCTACTGGGAGCTCACCAAGGCCAGCTGGACTGTTACCAGAAAAAGCATGGGATAAAACTGGACTCTCGGAACATGGAGAACAATGAGGGCTGATGAAAAGCCAAGGACAATGGCACGCGGTTTCGATCCTACGCAATGTGCTGGCTTGGTGGGAGCCTAGCCAGTCTGGATGTTCACCTTCCTAGATATGGATGGAGGGGGGAGGACCTAGGACTTACCACAGGGCAGGGAACCCTGACAGCTCTTTGGACTGGAAAGGGAGGGGGAGAGGAGTGGGGGGAAGGGGAGAGGGGTGGGAGGAGGGGGAGAAAAGTGGGAGGAGGGGGAGGGAAATGGGAGGCTGGTGGGAGGAGGTGGAAATTTGTTTTTTTTTTCTTTTCTTTATCCTCCTTTTATCAATAAAAAAATTTTAAAAAAAAGAAATCAGGTGATACTAACCAACCTAATCCCAGCTTCATGAATCTTACTTTTAGTTACCTCACCGGTTTTCTTACTAAGTGCGGAGGATCTCTATTTCTCTGTGGTCTTGACCTTAACAGCAGTTTCCTTCATCTTTCTGACTGTCCTTCTTTCATTCATTTGTTCATTTGATCCACTTGGTCTCAAAAGGGAATAATTCTGATAGGATTCAGTAGTTGGTCAATTACTCAAGAGTGTAAGCAGAGCAATTATGGAGGAAAAGCAAACTGGCCAAGTTGAGATACAGCAACCTACATTCTAGTGGGCCCAGGGCCTAAATTTCTCTTCTCACTTACCATCTCTTATATGTCCTCCCCCAAGAATGAATACTTCTAGGAAAAGTGTGTGCTTTTCTCAGAAGCCCAGCTT
The DNA here is from genome assembly GCF_037038515.1 of Microtus pennsylvanicus. Taxonomy (NCBI): domain Eukaryota; kingdom Metazoa; phylum Chordata; class Mammalia; order Rodentia; family Cricetidae; genus Microtus; species Microtus pennsylvanicus. Next base: position 67,938,979 of record NC_134601.1, read on the forward strand.
ATCTAGAATTCAATCTGTTATACGTAAGTACGTGTATAAGATGCAAGAATATGTATAGAAGTTTAAGAAACAGCTGATGTTTGCCAGGCATGGTGGTGCACGCCTTTAATCCCAGTACTTTGGAGGCAGAGGTAGATGAATCTCTGAGTTTGTGGACAGTCTGGTTTATATAGAAAGTTCCAGGACAGCCAGGGCTACACAGAAAAACTCATATACACAAGAAGGTAAAAAGGAAGGAAGGAAGGAAGGAAGGAAGGAAGGAAGGAAGGAAGGAAGGAAAAGACAAGAAAAGATGAAGGAAAGTTTGCTGGGGGAAAGGGTTAGAGCATTCTGTATGACACCCTGCAGAGGAAGTATTGAGGCTGTTGTAATCTGATCCAGCTAATATGAAGCACCATCCCCCATTTTTGATCATATCCTGTTTGGCCCTCCCTGACTCTCCCACTGCCATTCTTCTACTTGACCCAAGTTAGCCACCACCATTATCTGATATATATAGTTTGGGCTGAGGAATCATTTCTTAGACTTCTAGGGTAAAATGAAACGTTAGTGTGTTGCATCCTTCCATCCTGTCTTTACCTCAGTAGAGTCACCTTTGGGAAGAGCATGCGCACACTACACCTTGATGAGGCTTCCATAAGAAGTTCTTCTCTGAAGGAGATCACCTCCGTCATGCTTACAGAGAACATCAAGTTCTTCATGTTGTATATTGTTCATTTTATAAAAGCTCCCTCCAGAAATGGAAGCCTCACAGACATGGTGGCTGTCTTAGTTTTATTGTTTATCTACCACAGTGTCAGCTGAGAGGGAATCCTCTACTGATAAACTGCCTACATCAGATGAGGAGGTTGGTCTTTGGACACATTTGTGTGTGGTTTCCTTGATTATTAACTCACATAAGAAGTCCCAGTCCGCTGTAGGCAATATCATTCCTAGGGAGGAGGCTCTGGGTTAGAAAAATGTACCACCAAAACATGAGACTATGACCAAGCTAGAGAAGGCTCAAGCTAACAGCACTCTTCCTTCCAGGTTCCTCCCTTGATTTCCTGCCCCAATTTCCCCAGGGATGAACTGTGACTTGGAAGCCTGTGCCAAATAAACCCTTTCTTCTCTAAGCTGATTTTGTGTTGGAGCATTTTAGAACAACGCCAGAAACTGCTACTGTGACAGACCCTGTTGGCAGGCACAGGCAGGGGAAGGCACATTTCAGACTAGTCTGGGCTACATAATGAAACACTGAATCAAAAAGTAAAAACAAAACCATACTGATAACCACAAAATGAAAGTGTAAATCCACTCTTAGGAATACGGGTCGGTGAGCAAAAGTATTCTGCTGTGTCACGTTATGCCAATGCCTGTTTCTAATGTTCATTCTCTCATCTCAGAGCCATTGAAGTCCTCCCGTCTCTTGGGCTTTCTCTAACACTACTGCAGGGGTGAGATGAATTGATCTACCATGCCTTCCTTTAGAGGGACCATGAAATTGATTTTTCCTGTGTGTGGAAAGAGTGAGAGAGGAAGAAACCTCATTTGTATTCATGGATAGCTGGAAATCCCAAGACCACGTATTAAAAAGATGGCCACTCCCCTCCATACACTTGAGGTGCTAGCATATCAAGCATGAAGGGTTTTATTCAAAAAGCTGTGACTTTCTCATCAGTGACCTTGGACCCTAGAAGAGAGTGGTGGCGTTTTTGATTGGTATGGTAGAATTAACCAGACCAGCTCAAAACAACAAATATAACTTAATAATTGAAAACAAGGAAACTCACAGGACCTGAGTAAATGTTCAGATGTCCAAAATGGGTTTGGCGAGCAGAGTGCAAAGAGAGCAAGTGCACCTGGATTCCCAGATTTTCTTTCCTGGCCCCGGATGCCACACTCTAGCCAAATGTGATTGGCTGAGCTTCCCCATCATCTCCCCCTTTTGTCTAAACAAGATCAAATCATACCCAATGCAACTATATACAATAGGAACAGATACCAAATATGAAATTACAAGCAACAAACCATATTAAGAAACACATAACAAAAGGTTTACTAAGCATTTTATTTCAAGGAGTCTAAATAACTTATTGAAATTAAGTTTAGCTAAATCATGAGTAGGGTAACTACAATTCTATAATCTTCAACTCCATCAAAATTCTGAAAAGGGAAGTAATATTATTTGAGCAACCAGGAAGTACAAACGAGAAACTTCCAAAATGTGCCAAATGATAGAGACAACTGATGACCTGAGCAATCACCCAAAGTCTTATTTGCAATGTTGAGGCAATCAACTTTGGCTAAGGCCTAATGTAACTGACATACCATTTTGAAAGGCAAGAAACTTTTCAGAACTATCTTACCCTGTCTTGGCAGGATATGACAATCCTGTTTTAATCCATTTATGGATACTCTGTAGATCTGTCAGTGGTCAAGGAAAGGCTTTTCTTTGCCCAAAGGCCAGTTCTGCCAAGAAGTAGACAAGCTCCAAGTGGCATGTCTTTGGTGCTCAACATTCTCTCGCAAGTAGAACGGTATTTCCAGGAGTGATTGTGTCTCACTACCATGGAACTCTAGGTTATATTAAAGGCCATTTTCTACAGCTCTTTGAAAAGGTTGAAGATTCTACTATCTATACTAAATATAATCTCTGTGTATATAAAGAACCTGATTAGCCTAAACATAAATAGGATAAACATAGATGACTATTGATCTATAATTCTCGATGCCTATCTAACTTAAAGACTAAGAGAATTAACAACTGTGTAATGAATGAGGACAATGACCTCGAAATGTAAACAATATATATCATTACATAAACACTATGTAAGTACCTTAATCAGAGGTAGAAATGTATATTGCAACATGATATATATATATCAATACAATATATATATCAATACATAAAAATGATTTAAACAGAGGTAGCATATTCACATACAATATTCAATATAATTAACTTTGTATCTATATACAAGAATCAATACCAAATTACTTTTCTAAAAACAGTAACTTACAAACACCAATCTATTATCCTATCACCAATTTTCCCTCTTTTTTTTCAAGAATACCCATGAGCCTATGAAATACTTCCCCCATCCCTCAACCATATACCAATCATAAAGAACCCCAAAATAATGTCCCTGAACCTGAAGGCAAAGTCTGCTGCGAGAGGAGACATTATCCCCTAAAATTACTTCCAGCTGTCATGGGGGTGACGTTCTTCTTAGGGGGTCCTGTGAAAGTAAATGATGGTAAAGTTCCAAGATTAATATTTGGTCTGGGAAAATTGCAAATAGTGTCTGAGAGTTTTGAGGAGGTCTGGCCAGGGTGTTGTAAAAGATGTGCACCATTTGGAACTGTCTTGTGCAGTTGGTACCAAAAATCAGGGCTTATAGTAGCACTAGCAACATGATGATGTCTTATTAGCGAGGTGGAGTCGATATTGTGTGTCCCCATCTTCTTCCTGGAAACTTCAAATTTCACGTCAAAAAAATTTATTATTTTTTCTGGGAAACTAAGCATTATATATAAAGACATATACAGACATATATATTCAATGAAAGTATAATAAAGACAGAAACAGATATGAGGAAAGGCAAAGAAAGTTTATAAATTATTATTATTATTATCATTATTATTATTATTATTATTCTGTCCCATATCAAGGCTCTTGATATGAGACAGAGACTCTGGGATATCTCTTATGAACAGATAAGCCCATGTTAAATAGCAATACATACACGGGCACACACAGACATACACACACACACACACACACAAACACACACTTTCTCCACATATCTGTACATTTATATATTTACTTCACCATTAGAGTGACTCCATATCACAAGCATTGTTGCCATCCACATTTTATACAAGAAACAAAAGGCCCAGAGAGACTGAATAAGTAGCTCCCAAGTCACAGAGCAACTAAGATGTTACCCATGATTAAGTCATGCCTTGTAGTCATCCTGATCATTGTGAGGTCAGGAGGCAACCTGGGCCCTCAGTGTTTAACCATATGAAGGAGGCAGTAGATACAGGAAACTGAGAAACACCCAAGATGGCACATTCATGGCTCATGTCCTAGGGTCTAGCCACTACTCAGTCTCAGCTCTATGATTTGGAAAAGGATCAGAAAGTCAAGGCAGGAGATCCCAGGTGGGCCAGACACTGGTTGTCAGACTTTGTTCGCTGGAAGGGGTATATGAAAGAGAGATATGAGTGTGTGAGGGGAAAGTATGCAGACACTTGTTTGTCTGCCTTCCTAATTTCCTGCTTTGGACCAGGACAAAATCTACCTGTGATTGGAAATGGTGGCCCAGCCTGAAAAGAACAGAAAAGCTTCTCACCAGTATCTCTGTCGATAAGCAGAAAATGAAAGTGTAAATCCACTCTTAGGAATACACTTCACTGAACAACAGTATTCTGTTGTGTCATGTTATGACAATGCCTGTTTCTGATGTTCATTCTCTACTCTCAGAGCCATCGAAGTCCTCCCATCTCTTGGGCTTTCTCTAATACTATTGCAGTATGAGGTGAATTGATCTACCATGATTTCCTTTAAAGGGACCATGGAATTGATTTTTCATGTTTGTCGAGTGAGAGAGGAGGAAAGCCTCACTTGTATACAGGGATAGCCGGAAATCCCAAGACCACGTATTGAAAAGATGTCCAATCCCCTCCATACACTTGAGGTGCTAGCATATCACACAAGACATGTTTTATTCAAAAAGCTCTGACTTTGTCATCAGTGACCTTGGAGGCTATTAGACACTGGTGGTGTATTTGACTGGTATACTAGGATTAATCAGTCCAGCTTAAAACAGCAGATATAATTTAATAATTGAAAACAGAGAAACTCAACACTACGGGGTAAAGGTTCCCATGTCCAGAACCAGTCTATGAACACTGTGAACACCACACTAAGAGAGGCAGAGGGAGCAAGGGCACCTGGATTACCAGGTTTTCTTCCCTGCTCCCAGGCAGCCACACCATAGCCGAATGTGATTGGCTGAGCTTCCCATCAAGAGAAAAACTTCCTCTAAAAGGTAGTGACAGAAAAACTTAACTCAAGCAGGGCAGTGGTGGCGCATGCCTTTAATCCCAGCACTCGGGAGGCAGAGGCAGGCGAATCTCTGTGAGTTCGAGACCAGCCTGGTCTACAAGAGCTAGTTCCAGGACAGGCTCCAAAGTGACAGAGAAACCCTGTCTCGAAAACCAAAAAAAAAAAAAAAAAAAGAAAAAAGAAAAAGAAAAACTTAACTCAGTCTCTTATCCATTGATAACATTCTTCCTGCCTGAAGGTGATTTAGATGTTTTCAAAAAGAACGAAAATAAGAGTTGTGGGAACAAGGAGAAATATATAAATATAAACATTCAGAAAAAGAATACCACAGATAACAACATCTTTTGGTGCAAATTAAGCCCATCAGAAGGCTTGAATGTTATCTTAATACCAAGTTCCCTATCTCCACTTTTTCCTCTAAAATACACACAGGGCCTGGCAAGATGGTCCAGTGCCTACAGATGCTTGTGACCACGATGATGGCCTCAATTTGCCTCCCTGTGTACACTGAAGAAAGAATTGACTCCTAAAAGTTGTCTGCTACCTACACGTGTATATTGTGACACATATGCATAAACACATGTGCACAAAATATAAAATATATTAAATGCTTAAGAGCAAATAATCATATTTTAGGTATTTTTAACATATACGCACATGAATTAACTACAGTGTATTGTAGAATAAAGAGCACTAGAAAATGGCAAAAGAGTTTCTATTGTTTAAAAGTTTTACTTTTGAAATACGATCTTACCGTGTAACCCATACTGGCCTGAACCTCACTATGTGGGCCCAGCTGGCCTCAAACTCATGTCAAACACTTGGCTTCCACTTCTTGAGTCCTGGGATTACAGGTATGAGGCACCACACCTACCATCAGGATTTACACTCTGGAGAAAGTGGTCAAAAAGCAATACTGTGTCGACTATAAAATAGTAAGGACATATAATTTTTAATCTCTAAAACATATCAGAAAGGCTGATGAGAAATGACAGAGTTCTAAAGCTCAAACATTAAAAATAAGAATTAGAGAAATAAAATATGAGCGGATAAGAGTAAAAATGATAAAGAATAGAAGGTCACAACAGATACATTAGCTATTAATCTATCAAACACAACAAATAAAGGAGGAATATTTTCTGAACAGATACAGAAGCAATAACAGTAATACCTTATCAATAAGATAGAGACTTGACCCTAGAGGGGCTCCCAGGTGCCCAAGCTGAGGTCCCCAGTTAGTTCCCTGGGCAGCTGAGGATAGGGAAACTGAAATGACCCTATCCTAGAACAATACTGACGAATATCTTGCATATCATCCTAGAACTTTCATCTGTCGATGGATGGAGATAGAGACAGAGACCCACACTGGAGCATTGGACTGAGCTCCCAAGGTCCCAATGAGGAGCAGAAGGAGTGAGAACATGAACAAAGAAGTCGGGACCATGAGGAGTGCACCCACCCACTGAGACAGTGGAGCTGATCTACTGGGAGCTCACCAAGGCCAGCTGGACTGTTACCAAAAAAGCATGGGATAAAACTGGACTCTCTGAACATGGCGAACAATGAGGGCTGATGAGACGCCAAGGACAATGGCACGCGGTTTTGATCCTACGCAATGTGCTGGCTTGGTGGGAGCCTAGTCAGTTTGGATGTTCACCTTCCTAGATATGGACGGAGGGGGGAGAACCTAGGACTTACCACAGGGCAGGGAACCCTGACTGCTCTTTGGACTAGAGAGGGAGGGGGAGAGGAGTGGAGGGAAGAGGAGGGAAATGGGATGCTGGGAGGAGGTGGAAATTTGTTTTTTTTCTTTTCTTTATTCTCCTATTATCAATAAAAAAAAGAATGATTTAATATGTTGACCTATATTGAAAAAGAAAGATAGAGAGATTAAGAAGTGTGTTTGAGGGCTGGGAGGATAGCTCGGCAGTTAGCATCACTGACTGCTCTTCCAAAGGACCTGGGTTCAATTCCCAGTACCCACATGGCAGCTGGCAGCTGGCTGTCACTACAATTCCAGGGGAACCGGCACCCTTACACCGGTCAATATCATGCAGGTCAAACACTAACCCACGTAAAATAAAAATAAGTAATTCTCTTTAATGCAGATGAAAAAGATGCTGGCGACAGTGGTGAAGCTGTCACTGCCTTTAGAATCATTTTCTGCTCATTTAGTAAGGGCTGGTTGCTGGGAATAGCTTCTGCCCTCAGTTCAGTTTAGTCTACTTAGATTTTTGGTGGAATTTGCAAGTTTGCTGTTTGAGCACTTAGCCTCCAGCAGGTGGCACTGTTGGAGGACTGTGGGGAGCATCCCAGGCCTGTAGCATGAGGGCAAGTCCTTTGAAGGCTGTTACACTTAGCACTCACTGAATCTGATCTGTAAGCTTTGCATCCTGGACATTGCCACATGAGGAGTCTCCACCATGTGCCACGGTCCCCATTAACAGCACCGTGATGGCATTGTGTGACACTCTTCCTGGGTAGGGAACCTATGCCAGACCAAATTGTGTTCTAGGACTTTACACAACAAGGGTGATTCTAAAGCACTTGCATCACTAAAAGCCAGCTCTCTCACGGGCGAGGACTCACATAGTCTGCATCTATCTGAATCTCCGGAGGTGGTGGATGACTCCTCTTATAAAGACATATACAGACATATATATTCAATCAAAGGTATGATAAAGACAGAAACAGATATGAGGAAAGGCAAAGAAAGTTTATAAATTTTTATTATTCTCATTATTATTATTATTCTGTCCCATATCATAGCTCTTAACATGAGATAGAAGCTCTGGAATATCTATTATGAACAGGCTTGGAATTGGAGAGGGACTGAGCTAGAGTCCAACTCCAAAACCAGCTCTCTATATTTATAAAAAATTGCACATTAACACATATTTAAAAATATGTGTTACGGGAGGTCCTTCCACCCCTCCAGCCTATCGCCGCTGAGATACCAGCCCCTTGGGGCGTGGTCTCTCTCCCTTTAAAAAAGCGGCCACTTCCCTCTCCTCTTTCTCTTCACTTCCTGCTCCGCTGGTGACTTGACTTCCTTCCTGGTTATGCAGAGGGCTGACAGTGATCTGTAAGTTTTTTCCCCTTTAAATAAATACCACCCTATTAATCATAATTCCAAACTGGTGTGGCATTGTTTATGACTTACGTCTTCAATTGGCACCCAACGTTTGGTTTTAGAACCTCTCCTTTCCCCACTCGGCTGCCGGCCGCGGCTTGGCGGGAGCCCTCCCTTCCTCAGCCGCCGCCTGTGCCTTGCAGCTGAGCCCTTGGCCTCCCCACAAGGCCTCCCCACGTGGGATTTAAACTCCACAGGCCCGCGTAGTCTCTGCCCGCCTGGTTTGCTCTTTTCTGAGTCGTTTTTAAATCTCCCTTGCAAGCACAGCTCTTAAGTGGCGCGAACCAGAGCACGCGGTTGCTGAAAACTGCAACCCCTCAGGGTGACTCTGTCACGTGGAGGCATAAGCGGCTTCTAGGTTGCTCTTCTCTACCCCTGGATACTGGTTTCTGGTTCCAATACAATGGGTTATATCATGCAAGGTTTATATGACTATGGGGATAACTTAATTTACTGGTTACTAGGTTTCAGTATTCTTTTGCATATTCTATCATTTAGGAAGATCATGGCACTCCTAAGAACCATACAATCTTTACTAGAAACTCATGCAGGTCAGGAGATTAAGCATTCAAAAGAGACAATAATAAAAAGACTTGAAATGATTGAAGAAATGATTGGAGCTGGTGAACAGAGTAATAAGGCACAAGGACAGGATACAATGCCAACACCAGCTATTAGAACTGGCTTACCAAAGGTTTTAGCAGCATACCCTATACTTAATTCTGACAAAGCATCAACTTCTAAAGGCTCAAAGGGAGTCAGAGAAGCTAGATGGACGCCAATAGCAATGAATGATCTAAAAGAAATTAAGCAAGCTATTGTTAATTTTGGCTTGCACTCTGCATACGTAAAGGAAATGATAAGGACTTGGGCTTCTAATGCTAGAGCTACCCCCCATGATTTCCATCAGTTAGTGTCTGCAGTTTTAGATAATGGACCTTCCTTGATGTTTGGAATTTATTTCAGAGAAGAATCCAAACATATGGAACAGCAAGGAAGAGCAAAAGGTATTGAGGTTTCCCAAGATCAAATTCTTGGTGCAGGAGAATATGCTGATCCACAGGTCCAAGCTCTTTATGATGATGAAGTACTGTGTCTATGTCACCAAGCAGCTTTAAATGCTTGGAATAGGATACAAGATCCAGCAAAAAGGGTTGAATCATATACCAGAATTAGGCAGGGACAGAGAGAACCCTTTATTGACTTTTTGCAAAGATTAATTAAGGCTCTGGACATAGGGGTAACAGACCCAGAAGCTAGACGAATACTTCTTGAATCTCTAGCTTTTGAGAATGCAAACATAGAAGGCAAAAAGATAATTGGGCCTTTAAAGTCTAGATCAGCACCTATGGATGAATGGATTCAGCATACGATGAATGTTGAGACGTTTAGCTATAACGATGAATCTTGGGTAGGAGAAGCGATTTCCACAGCAATGAGGAGACATCAAACTGCCAGGTGTTTTAATTGTGGTAAATTAGGACATCTGAAAAGGGATTGCAGACACAGAATTTCTAGGAATATTATCTCCTCTGGGAATGACAAAAATAGGAGACCTAGGCCTTCAGGCATATGTAGGAGATGCGGTAAAGGCCGACATTGGTCCAATGAATGCAGGTCAACAACAGACAAACAAGGCAACCCGATACCGTCGGGAAACTCCTTGAGGGGCCTCTCGCAGGCCCCCAAGCCAACAGTGGCCCAGTCATTCCCAGTCACAGTGGAGAACGTGCCTCACCAAGAAAATTAAAAGCTCCAATTTCTGCTGTAAAAAGTAATACTGGTCTAAATGATGAAATCCATGTGGAGGATGAGTCAAAAAACCCAGTTGGACAGAGTAAACGTATATTTTGGCAGACTTCTATTAATGATCAAAGACCAAAGCTAAGAGTCTGTATAAATGGCACTTTTATTGAAGGCTTATTAGACACAGGTGCGGATGTAAGTATCATTACCCCAGAATCTTGGCATCCGAATTGGCCTCTTCAAGAGGTAGATGTTCAGTTCCTGGGAATTGGAACCCTATCTCGTGTAAAACAAAGCACAAGATGGGTTGAATGCATAGGGCCCGAAGGGCAAATAGGAAGACTAAGGCCATATATAGCCAATATTGCCATAAATTTATGGGGCCGTGACCTGCTACAGCAATGGAATACCCAGATTAACATTCCTGTAGTTCCAGGAACTCATAATTCTGGGAAGTATATGATGAGGTATTATGGAAAAAGGTCACCAGCCATTCAGGCTGTACAAGAACATACAGCAAATACCAAACCTTTAGAGGTACCAACAGCCCTACCTTTGAAATGGCTAACTGAGAAGCCAATATGGATCAAACAGTGGCCTCTAGCTGAAGATAAACTACAGGCATTGGAACAGCTGGTGCAGGAGCAACTAGATGCTCACCACATTGAAGAATCAACCAGCCCTTGGAATTCTCCTGTGTTTGTTGTAAAAAAGAAATCTGGTAAATGGAGAATGGTGACAGATCTAAGAGCTGTCAACAAATTAATTCAACCTATGGGCTCACTACAATCTGGAATTCCTTTGCCTTCTCTGTTACCAAAAGGATGGCCTCTTATAGTTATTGATTTGAAAGATTGTTTTTTCACTATACCATTACAAGAAAAGGATAGAGAAAAATTTGCCTTCACAGTGCCTACTTATAATAATTCTCAGCCCAATAGGAGATATCAATGGACTGTCCTCCCACAGGGTATGCTCAATAGTCCTACACTGTGCCAATATTTTGTAAGTAAGCCATTGGAAATAATTGGTAAACAATTCCCCAAGTCCATTATTTATCATTACATGGATGACATCTTGTTATCTGATTCAAATAAAGATACTTTAGAAAGGATGTTTGAAGAAGTAAAGAAAGTCTTGCCTAGGTGGGGATTACAAATTGCCCCTGAAAAGATTCAAAGAGGAAATTCTATTAATTACCTAGGTTACAGAATAGGGTTAGAGAAAATTAAAACGCAAAAGGCACAAATTAGGAGAGACCGGTTAAAGACTCTTAATAACTTCCAAAGATTGTTAGGAGACATTTCCAGTCTACGACCAGCTGTTGGGATAACACCTGATCTAATAGTCCATTTAAACAAAACCTTAGATGGTGATAAAGATTTGAATAGTCCAAGAAAACTGACAGCTGAAGCAGAAAAGGAACTGACAATGATTGAGGAAAAATTACAGGAGGCACATGTGGATAGGGTGAACCCAAATCTTAGCTGCATCCTAATCATATTGCCTTCCAGAATTTCCCCTACAGGGATTCCAATGCAGAGGGAAGATATTATTTTAGAGTGGATATTTATACCTAATAAACCAAGTAAAAAATTAAAAACTTATGTGGAAAAAGTCTCTGAATTAATTATAAAAGGTAAGCTGAGACTTCGTCAACTAGCAGGTATAGACCCAGCAGAAATTATAGTGCCTTTTACTACTGAAGAAATAAAAAAAGTTATGGGAAGACAATGAACCGTGGCAAAGAGCTTGTGCTAATTTTTTGGGAGAAATTAATAGCAACTATCCCAAAAGTGGTAGACTTAACCTCATAAAAAGAACTTCTTGGATTCTTCCTAGAATTGTACGTGATGCTCCAATAACTGGAGCCCGTATGTTCTATACTGATGCAAATAAATCAGGGAAAGTAGGTTACAAGTCAGATGAATTGAGTAAGGTGGAACAAAGCCCTTATAATTCTGTCCAGAAGGCAGAATTATATGCCATTCCTATGGTGCTAAGGGATTTTAAAGAACCTCTTAATATAGTTACAGATTCACAATATGCAGAAAGAGTTATCTTGCATATTGAAACCGCTGAATTTATACCAGATGACACAGAGTTGACTTCATTGTTTATCCAAGTACAAGACATAATCAGGAACAGGCTTTGTCCGATGTACATAACACACATCCGTTCCCATACAGGTCTGCCTGGTCCTCTAGCCCAAGGCAACGCTGAGATTGATCAATTATTGATTGGAAGTGTGTTGCAGGCCTCAGAATTTCATAAGAAGCATCATGTCAATAGTAAAGGCCTAAAGAAAGAATTTTCCATTACTTGGCAACAAGCTAAGGACATTATAAAGAGATGTCCTACTTGTTCTTTCTATAATCAAACACCGTTGCCTGCAGGGAGTAACCCAAAGGGCACTAAGAGAAATGAAATCTGGCAGATGGATGTGATCCACTTTATAGAATTTGGTAAATTAAAATATGTACACCACACCATAGACACATATTCAGGTTTTCAATGGGCTACTGCCCTGAGCTCAGAAAAGGCTGATTCAGTAATCACACATTTATTGGAAGTTATGGCCATCATGGGTATACCTGCGCAAATAAAGACAGATAATGGTCCAGCATATGTATCTAAGAAAATGAAACACTTTTTTGATTATTATAATATAAAACACATTACAGGTATACTAAATAATCCTACAGGTCAGGCAATTATAGAAAGATCAAATCGTACTATAAAGGATATGCTGAACAAACAGAAAGGGACCGAAAACACCCCCAGAAATAGATTACATAATGCTTTATTAACCTTGAATTTTCTTAACGCTAATGAGAAAGGAACGACAGCAGCAGAAAGACATTGGATAATGGAAATGTCTGCTGAACTAAATCAACCGATTTATTTCAAAGATGTGCTGACCTCTCAGTGGAAGCCAGGAGATGTGCTACGTTGGGGAAGGGGTTTTGCTCTTGTTTCCACAGGAGAAGAAAAATTGTGGATACCATCAAAATTAATAAAGTTTCGATTTGAAGAGGAGAAACCTCTTGGAAAGGTGAAATGACAACTCATCAACAATGATGATATTCATACAGGTGGTAAGAAAAACATATAGAATGGGGGCAGGGTTCTGTTCTTATCTCCACAGGAAAACACTCATCTTTGAGAAATTCAAGGGACCCTGGATGTTTGGATACTGACAGACGGAAAAATACCTGCCCGATAGGAAATATCAAGAAAACTGAATGGGTTGTGTAAGTAATATTAAACCATATTTCTAAATTTATAAAGCTGGTTTTGAAGTTGGACTCTGGCTCAGTCCCTCTCCAATTCCAAGCCTGTTAGTAAGAGAAAAACCCAGAGTTTCTGGAGTTTCTGTCTCATGTCAAGAGCCATGATGTGGGACAGAAAGAAATATGAGTTTAGAAAACATCTTTGCTTTTCTTCATATCTATCATACTTTTCATTGAATATATCTATCATGTCTTTCATTGAATATATATATATATATATGTCTATATGATTAATGCTTAAGTTTTTCATAATGAACAATGAGTTTTTCCTGAAGTGACATTTGAAGTTTCCAGGAAGAAGATGGGGCCCCATAACAACAACTCCACCTGGTTGATATGACGTCATGATACTGATAGCGCTACAACAAGACCTGCTTTGGGTACCAGCTGCACAAGACAGTTCCAACTTGGTTAGCTGAAATGGTGCACATCTTATACAACATTTTGGCCAGACCTGCACAAAATACTCAGAGACTATTGGCAATTTTAAAAGACATTGATCTTGAAATTTAACCATCATTTTACTTTCACAGGATCCCCCAGAAAGAACGTCGCCCCCATGACAGCTGGAAGTAATTCTAGAGGACGACGTCCCCTCTCCCAGTAAAGTTTGCCCTTGGGTTTAGGGACATCATTTAGGGGTTGATTATAATTAGTATACGATTGAGGGTTGGGGGAGGAATTTTATAAGCTCAGGGATCATTTTGAAAAAAAAAGAGGGATGATGGGATAATAGATTTGTAATTGTGAGTTACTGTTTTTAGACAAATATATTGGTATAGATTCTTGTATATTGATACAAAGTTAAATTATATTGACTATTGTATGCAGGCATGTTTCTACCTTGTTTAAAACATTTTTATGTATTGACATATATTGTATTGTATATATTTACCATATTGCTGTGTACATTTCTACCTCTGATTAAGATACTTATATAATGTTTGTGTATTGATATATATTTACCTACTGCAATGTATATTTGTACATTGTTTATATTTGGAGGTCATTGTCCTCATTTGTTTCACAGTTGTTTATTGTCTTAATCTTTAAGTTAGATAGATATTGAGAATTATATAGACTAATAGTCATCTAAGTTTGTCATTTATAATTAGACTAATCAGGTTCTTTAGATATATAGAGATTATACTCAGTATAGATAGATAATCTTCAACTTCTTCAAAGAGCTGTAGAAAATGGCCTTTAATCTAACTCAGAGTTTTGTGGTAGTGAGACACAATTGCTCCTGGCAACACCACTCTATTCCCGAGAGAATGTTGAGCACCAAAGACACTCCACCTGGAGCCTTTGTTTTTAGCAGAACTGGCCTTTGGGCAAAGAAATGCCCGTACCTCAACCACCGACAAAGATACAGAGCATGCATCAATGGATAAAACAGGACTGTCTTATCCTGCCAAGACAGGGTAAGATAGTTTTGAAAAGTTGCTTGCCTTTGAAAATGGTGTGTCAGTTATGTTAGGCCTTAGCCAAAGTTGGTTGCTTCAACGCTGCTAATGTGACTTTGGGTGATTGCCTAGGTAGCTAGTTGTCTCTGTGATTTGTTGCATGTTTTGGAAGTTGTTTTATTGAACTTCCTAATTAACCAGGTAACATTATTTCCCTTCTCAGATCTTTGATGGGGTTGAAGACTATATAGATGTAGTTACTTTTCTCTCATGACTTGGCCAAGTTATTTATTATACAAGACCTAAGCTAGTTAGAATAGGATATTTGTACTTATTGTATATAATTTCATAGTAGGTTTAGAACTCTCTTATTTAAACAAAAGGGGGAGGTGTTACGGGAGGTACTCCCATTCCTCCAGCCTATCGCCGCTGAGATACCAGCCCCTTGGGGCGTGGTCTCTCTCCCTTTAAAAAAGCGGCCACTTCCCTCTCCTCTCTCTCTTCACTTCCTGCTCCGCCGGTGACTTGACTTCCTTCCTGGTTATGCAGAGGGCTGACAGTGATCTGTAAGTTTTTTCCCCTTTAAATAAATACCACCCTATTAATCATAATTCCAAACTGGTGTGGCATTGTTTATGACTTACGTCTTCAAATATGTTTATTATAATTTATTTACTGAACCTATTCAGTTTTTTTGCTGATCCTTATTGGGTTGTAAATAGTTTCCATCTGTCAGTATTCAAATATCCAGGGTCCCTTGAATACTTTGAAGATGAGTGTTTTCCTGGGGAGATAAGCAGAGAACCCTGGCCCCATCCTATATGTTGTTCTTACCATCGGTATGATTATCATCATTGTGGATGAGCTGTCATTTCTTCTTTCTAAGAGATTCCTCCTCTTCAAACTGAACCTTTTATTAATTTTGATGATATCCACAATTTTTCTTCTCCAGTGGAAACAAGAGCAAAACCAATTCCCCAACACAGCACATATCCTGGCATCCATTGCAAGGTCAACACATCTTTTAAATAAGCTGGTTGATTTAATTCAGCAGACTTTTCCATTATCCAATGACTTTCTGCAGCTATTGTCGCCTTTTCATGAGCGTTGAGAAAACTCAAGGTTAATAAAGCATTATGAGTGAGCAGAGCTGGGAGCTGGGAGCCAATGGCTTGGTGCTCAGAACAGTTAAGGTCCAGACCTGGGGCACTAGCCCAGGACATAGCACCAAGTGCGGCCGCTGGTGCAGGCACAAGCTCTTTGCTCTCAGGTCCCCTCGCTCTGGGCGGGGATGTGGGAGAAATCTGCCTGCAGTGAGGGCATGAGATGGTGCGGATATCAATGAACAAATGGATGTGGTGTGGCCTCAACTGGCCAGAGCCTTAAAGAGTTCCAAAAAGCCCCAAGGACGGGCACCAAGTGATGATACATTCGATCGGCATGCTAGAATTAACCAGACCAGCTGAAAACAACAGATATAATTTAATAATTGAAAACGGGGAAAATCACACGACCTGGGTAAAGGTTCCCATGTCCAAAACAGGTCTGAAGAACACCATGCAAAGAGAGAAAAAGAGAGCTAATTCACCTGGATTTCCAGGTTTTCTTCCCTGGCCCCAGGCAGCTGCACCCTAGCCAAATGTGATTGGCTGAGCTTCCCCATCCAGAGAGCAACTTCCTCTAAAGGGTGGTGACAGAAAAAGTTAACTCAGTCTCTTAGCCATTGAAAACATTCTTCATGCCTGAAGGTGACATAGATGTTTTCAGAAAGAAAGAAAAGTAAGAGTCCTGAGAACAAGCAGAAATACACAAATATAAACAATCAGAAATTGTCCAGGCTGAAGAAAAAATACCAGAAACAACAACATCCTTTGTTGCAAATAAAGACCATCAGAAGGCTTGAATGTCTTCTTAATGCCAAGTTCCCTATTTCCACTTTTTTCTTTAAAATACACACAGGGCCTGGCAAGATGGCCCAGTTCCAACAGATGCTTTTGCGGAGCAGGATGTCCTGAGTTTGCCTCCCTGGGTACAGTAAAAAGAAAGAAGTGACTCCTAAACGTAGCCTGCTACCTCCACGTGTATATTGTGACACAAATGAATAAATACATGCAGACAGATGAAATATAAAATATATGTGAATGCTTAAAAGCACGATAATATTTTATATGTGTTTAACACATCTGCACATGGATTATCTATAGGGAATTGTAGAATAAAAGCACTAGAAAACAGCAAATGTATTTCTATTGTTAAATGTTTTACTTTTGAAATATTATTTCACCCTAAACCCATACTAAACTTAACTTCACGATGTGTCCCTGGCTGGCCTCAAACTCATGTCCAACCCTTTGCTTCCACTTCTTGAGCCCTGGGATTACAGGTGTGAGGTACCACACCTAACATCATGATTTACACTCTGGAGAAAGTGGTGAAAAAGCAATACTGTGTAGACTATAAAATAGTAAGGACATAAAATTTATAATCACTAAAACATATCAGAAACGCTGATGAGAAATGAGAATGCTCTAAAGCTAAAACAATAAAAATAAGAATTAGAAAAACAAAATATGAGCAGATAGGAGTGCAAATGATAAAGAGTAGAACGTCACAACAGATACATTAGCTATTAATGGATCAAACACTACAAATAAAGGATAAATATTTTCTGAACAGATACAAAAGCAAGAACAGTAATACCTTATCAGTAAGATAGAGAGATTAAGAAGTGTGTGTGAGGGCTGGGAGGATGGCTCAGGAGTCAACATCCCTGACTGCTCTTCCAGAGGATCTGTGTTCAATTCCCAGCACCCACATGGCAGCTCGCAGTTGGCTGTCACTACAATTCCAGGGGACCTGGCACCCTTACACAGGCCAATATCATGCAGGTCAAACACAAAAACACATAAAATAAAAATAAGTAATTCTCGTTAAATTGAAGCAAAAGATGCTGTCGACAGTTGTGAACCTGTCACTGCCTTTAGAATCATTTACTGCTGGTTGCTGGGAACAGCTTCTGTTCTCAGTTCAGTTTAGTCTACTTAGATTTTGGTGGGGTTTGCAAGTGTGCTGTTTGAGCTCTTAGCCCCCAGCAGGTGGCACTGTTGGAGGACTGTGTGGAGCATCCCAGGCCTGTAGCATGAGGGCAAGTCCTTTGAAGGCTGTTACACTTAGCACTCACTGAATCTGATCTGTAAGCTTTGCATTCTGTCCATTGCCACATGAGGAGTCTCCACCATGTGCCGTGGTCCCCACTAACAGCACCTTGATGGCACTGGTGAGACTTTTCCTGGGTAGGGAACCCATGTCAGACCAAATTGTGGGTGAGGAGTTTACAGAAACAGGGGTGATTTTAAAGAACTTCTATCACTAAAAGCCCACTCTCTCATGGGTGAAGACATGCTGCATCTATCTGAATCTCCGGAGGTGGTGGATGACTCCAAAGTAACATCGTTTTCCAGACTCAACAGAGCTGATGCACATAGGACTTACAGAGACTGTGACATCACTCACGAGATCTGCAGGAGCTCAAGCCAGATAAAATCCCAACATGGAAGGGTGGAAGTGGCCACAAAGTCCTAGACCTAGCCAAGTGGCTATTTGTGATTGATAGCTGCTTGGAGAGGGAAAACAATTTTCTCAATGAAAAGACACTGCATATAGCAAACACAGCCCAGTACACGCCCCACGCCCAGTTGCTTCCAGTATAACTAGGACTCCATGGTTTTGTTTTTGACTCATAAAAGGACTGTTTTGTTTGTTTTAAGCAAGAGAAAGAACATTATGTTAAGTTGGGAAAAGTTAGGGAAGGGAGAAAATATGATAAAAATGAATAAAAAATTTAAAAATAAGGAAAAATGAAAAGTAAAATATATATGTTGAGGTGGGGCTAAGGGAATGGCTCTTGCAAAAGACCTGACTTCAGTTCCCAGAGGCCAAATGGTGACTCACAATTGCCTGTTATCTAGTTCCAAGCAATCTGACACCATCTTATGACCTATGTGGGCAAATCCACAAAGACACACAGAGATAAAATATCCCTACACATAAAATCAGAATGAACAAAACCTGAAATGATAAGATTACAACTATTGGTTTCGATACTGCTCTTAGTCATAGGACCTGAGTTCAATTTGCAGAACTTACTAACAGCAATCTGTAATGTGAGGCCACCGTGGGCTATTAAGCCCATGTAAAATAGCAAGACATACACATGCACACACAAACTCACACACATAAACACACACACACAAACACATTCTCCACATATCTGTACATTTATATATTTACTTCACTATTAGTGTGATTCCATATCATAAGTATTGTTGCCATCCACATTGTACACAAGAAACGAAAAGCCCAGAGAGGCTGAATAAGTAGCTCCCAAGTCACAGAGCAACTAAGATGTTACCCATGATTAAGTCATGCCTCCTAGTCATCCTGATCATTGTGAGGTCAGGAGGCAACCTGGGCCCTCAGTGTTTAACCATATGAAGGAGGCAATAGATACAGGAAACTAAGAAACACCCAAGATGGCACATTCATGGCTCATGTCCTAGAATCTGGCCACTACTCAGTCTCAGCTCTATGATTTGGAAAAGAACCAGAAAGTCAAGGCAGGGGATCCCAGGTGGGCCAGACACTGGTTGTCAGACTTTATTCACTGGAAGGGGTATTTGAAAGAGATATATGAGTGTGTGAGGGGAAAGTATGCGGACACATGTTTGTCTGCCTTCCTAATTTCCTGCAGTGGACCAGAACAAAATCGACCTTTGTTTGGAAATGTTGGCCCAGCTTGAAAAGAACAGAAAAGCTTCTCGCCAGTATCTCTGTCGATAAACAGAAAATGAAAGTGTAAATCCACTCTTAGGAATACAGGTCCCTGAACAACAGTATTCTGCTGTGTCATGTTATGACAATGCCTGTTTCTGATGTTCATTCTCTCCTCTCAGAGCCATCGAAGTCCTCCCGTCTCTTGGGCTTTCTCTAATACTATTGCAGTATGAGGTGAATTGATCTACCATGATTTCCTTTAAAGGGACCATGGAATTGATTTTTCATGTGTGTGGAAAGAGTAAGAGAGGAGGAAAGCCTCACTTGTATACAGGGATAGCCGGAAATCCCAAGACCACGTATTGAAAAGATGTCCAATCCCCTCCATACACTTGAGGTGCTAGAATATCACACAAGACACGTTTTATTCAAAAAGCTCTGACTTTCTCATCAGTGACCTTGGAGGCTATAAGTGACTGGTGGTGTATTCGACTGGTATGCTAGGATTAATCAGACCAGCTCAAAACAGCAGATATAATTTAATAATTGAAAACGGAGAAACTCAACACTACTGGGGTAAAGGTTCCCATGTCCAAAACCAGTCTGTGAAACTGCACTAAGAGAGCAAAAGAGAGCAAGGGCACCTGGATTCCCAGGTGTTCTTCCCTACCCCCAGGCAGCCACACCTTAGACAAATGGGATTGGCTGAGCTTCCCCATCAAGAGAGAAACTTCCTCTAAAAGGTAGTGACAAAAAACTTAACTCAGTCTCTTATCCATTGATAACATTCTTCCTGCCTGAAGGTGATGTAGATATTTTCAAAAAGAATGAAAAGTAAGAGTCCTGGGAACAAGGAGAAGTATACAAATATAAACAATCAGAAATTATTCAGGTTGCAGAAAAAGAATACCACAGATAACAACATCTTTTGGTGCAAATTAAGCCCAACAGAAGGCTTGAATGTAATCTTAATACCAAGTTCCCTATCTCCACTTTTTCCTTTAAAATACACACAGGGCCTGGAAAGATGGCCCAGTGCCTACAGATGCTTGTGACCATGATGATGGCCTCAATTTGCCTCCCTGTGTACACTGAAGAAAGAAGTGACTCCTAAAAGTAGCCTGCTACCTCCACGTGTATATTGTGACACACATGCATAAACACATGTGCACAAAATGTAAAATATATTGAATGCTTAAATGCAAATACTGATCCTTTAGGTATGTTTAACACATATTCATATGGATTATCTATAGTGTATTGTAGAATAAAGAACTCTAGAAAACGGCAAATGTATTTCTATTGCTAAATAATTTACTTTTAAAATATGATTTCACCCTGAAACCGATACTATACTGAACCTCACCATGTGTCCCCGGCTGGCCTCAAACTAATGTCAAACCATTGGCTTCCACTTTCTGAGCCCTGGGATTACAGGTATGAGGCACCACACCTAACATCAGGATTTACACTCTGGAGTAAGTGGTCAAAAAGCAATACTGTTGTAGACTATAAAATAGTAAGGACATGTAATTTATAATCACAAAAACATATCAGAAAGGCTGATGAGAAATGAGAGAGTTCTAAAGCTAAAACAATAACAATAAGAATTAGAGAAACAAAATATGATGGGGATAAGAGTGCAAATGATAAAGAGTAGAACGTCACAACAGATACATTAGATATTAATGGATCAAACACTGCAAATAAAGGATGAATATTATCTGAACAGATACAAAAGCAAGAACAGTAATACCTTATCAGTAAGATAGAGAGATTAAGAAGTGTGTTTGAGGGCTGGGAGGATTGCTCAGCAGTTAGCATCACTGACTGCTGTGTTCCAGAGGACAGGGGTTCAATACCCAGCACCCACATGGCAGCTGGCTGTCACTACAATTCCAGGGAAACTGGCACCCTTAAACAGGCCTGTATCATGCAGGCCAAACACTAACACACGTGAAATAAAAATAAATAATTCTCTTTAATGTAGATGAAAAAGATGCTGGCGACTGGTGAACCTGTCACTGCCTTTAGAAACATTCACTGCTCATTTAGTAAGGGGTTTGCAAGTTTGCTGTTTGAGCACTTAGCCCTCATCAGGTGGCACTGTTGGAGGACTGTGGGGAGCATCCCAGACCTGCAGCATGATGGCAGGGCCTGTGAAGGCTGTTACACTTACCACTCACTGAATCTGATCAATAACCTTTGCATCATGTCTATTGCCACATGAGGAGTCTCCACCATGTGTCATGGTCACCATTAACAGCACCGTCGTGGCATTGTGTGACATTATTACTGGGTAGGGAACCCATGCCAGATCAAATTGTGAATTAAGACTTTACACAACAAGGGTGAATCTGAAGCACTTGCATCACTAAAAAGCCCACTCAGTCATGGGTGATGACTCACGAAGTCTGCATCTATCTGAATCTGCGGAGGTGGTGGTTGACTCCAAAGGAACATCGTTCTCCAGACCCAACAGAGCTGATGCACATAGGACCTCACAGAGACTGTGACATCACTCACGAGATCTGCAAGAGCTCAAGCCAGATAAAATCCCAGCATGGAGGAGCGGAAGTCGCCACAAAGCCCTACACCTAGCAAGTAGCTGTTTGTGATGGATAGCTGCTTTCTCACTTTAGTGACACTGGGTATGGTAAAGAAACCCGAGAATAGGCCCCATGCACAGTAGTTTCCAGTATAAATAGGACTCTACAGTTTTGTTGTTGACTTATAAAAGGACTGTTTTGTTTGTTTTAAGCAAGAGAAAGAGCATAATGTTAAGTTGGGAGGAGTTGGGGAAGGGGGAAATATGATAAAAATGTAAAATTTAAAAATAAGGAAAAATTAAAAGAAAAATATATATGATGAGGAGGCGCTGAGGAGATGGCTCTTGCAGAGGACCTGACTTCAGTCCCAAGACCCCAAATGGTGGCTCACAACTGCATGTTATTCCAGTTCCATGGGACATGACAGCATCTTATGACCTCAGTGGGCAAATCCACAGACACCCACGCAGGGAAAATATCCATACGCATAAAATTAAAATAAACAAGACCTGAAATAATAATAATAAGATATATCTTTTGATCTGGATAGTGCTCTTAGCCAGAGGACCTGAGTTCAGTTTGCAGAAACTACTAACAACCATCTGTGACTGTGAGGCCACCCTGGGCTATTCAACCCATGTTACATAGCAAGACACACACACACACACACACACACACACACACACACACACACACACGTGATCCACATAGTCTGTTCAGTTATATATTTACTTCACCATTAGAGTGACTCCATGTCATAAGTATTGTTGGCATTTACATTGTACATAAGAAGCAAAATGCTCAAAGAGGCTAAATAAGTAGCTTTCAAGTCACAGAGCAACTAAGATGTTACCCATGATTTGGTCATGCCTCCTAGTCATCCTGATCATTGTGAGGTCAGGAGGCAACATGGGCCATCACTATGTAACCATATGAAGGAGGCAGTAGATACAGGAGACTGAGAAACACCCAAAATGGCACATTCACGGCTCATTTCCTAGACTCTGGCAACTACTCACTCTCAGTTCTATGATTTGGAAAAAGATCAGAAAGTCAAGCCAGGGGATCCCAGGTGGGCCAGATACTAGTTCTAAGACTTTATTCACTGGAAGGGGTATATGAAAGAGAGATATGAGTGTGTGAGGGGAAAGTACAAGGACGCTTGTTTGTCTGTCTCCCTAATTTCCTGCGGTGGACCAGAACAAAATCTACCTGTGATTGGATATGTTGGCCCAGCCAGAAAAGAACAGAAAAGCTTCTCACCAGTATCTCTGTGGACATCTAGTGGTTGTAGATGTGAATGATACCTTATACAAAATGTTCCTGTGGGTCCCAACAGTGAAGACAGGAAGGACCATGAGCAGAACGGGAGAAGAGTCAGGGCTGTGAGAACAAGACACAGCCAGTCACTGGGAGGAGCTGCTCTGATGTGTTTCCTGGTAACTGTTGTCACATTATCCACAGTGGGCACTATGTTACAGAAAACTGATGTCACAAAGCTCCTGAAACTAGAGCTGGAGCCATGAATTCATGTGTTCCAGGTAGAGACCAAGTCTCCACCCATCTAGCCTTGGTCTTGCGGAGATAGGAACCACAGAAAGGGCCTTAGTCCTGTTCTTCCTGCTTTCTATTCTGGGCGGCTTTCGGGCTTGAGATGGGCACCCCAGGGAGTAAGAGAATCTTACAGGACCTGCTCTGTAGGGACCATCTCCTTTCCTTGGCCAACAGGGACAGGTAGTACAACCTGCTGCTCTCCCCTCTGTTCAGCATCCCTGGCGCCTTTCTCAGGCCTGACTAACCCCTCATTCTTACCTTCCAGGTTTAAGGTCTGAGGATTCTGCCTCCTTCCCAGGCTGACGCCGTCCATCAACTACTGCAGTCTACTTCAGTGCCCTTCCCGACCACGGCCAGACCCACTCATTTGGTCCCAATGGTCCTAGGTATGCTTAGTTGCCCACTCTTGCTTAAAATGCTTTTTGTTGGTCAGGCATGAAACATGAGCAAGAAAGTAACTTCCAGATGGCTAGACTCACCCTGACTGTTGTACAGTTTCATCATCTTCTCTTTCCAATCAGCATGATTTGGGGAAGCCTGTGCTGGCTGTGGCTGGCTGTTTTCTTCTCTGAGAGCTGGTGCACTGCCCTAAATGAGCTAAGGAATATCAAGGTTTGAGCCAGATGTCCAGACACCAGACTGTCTCCATTGTGCTGAAGGAAAAACACAAAAAGACCTAGGATTTGGAGTATGGTGGCAGTTGCCAGTGAAGCTATTAGGCATAATGTGAGCTCTGGGAGGACCAACAGACCACAAAAGACATGCCATAGAACAATGGGTAGGCAGCCTAGGGTCCTAAGTGATATAAAGTTAATGTGGTGGCCTACCTGGGGTCAAGAGAGTAGAAGAATGGCAGTGGGAGACTAGGGATGGCCCAGCTCAGGAACTTCTAAACAGGATGTGACCAACAATGGGTGTGGTGGTCCATAATAGCTGGATCAGATTAAAATAGTCTCAAGATTTCCTCTGCAGTGTGGCATGCAGAATTTTCTAACCCTTTCCCCTAATAAATTTTAAAGTTAGCTTTGTTCTCTCTCTCTCTCTCTCTCTCTCTCTCTCTCTCTCTCTCTCTCTCTCTCTCTCGTTGTCTCTCTCTCCCTTCCTTCCTTTCTTCATTTTTTTGATTTCTACCTTCCTTCTTTTTTCTGAGTTTCTCTGTGTAGCCCTGAATATCCTGGAACATTCTCTATAAACTCAACTGGCCAAGAACTCAGAGATTCCTGTGTCTCTGCCTTCAGAGTGCTAGGATTAATGACGTGCACCACCATAACTGACAAACTTCAGCTGTTTCTTAAACTTCTTTACATATTCTTGCATCTTATACACCTAATTACTTATAACAGATTGAATTTTAAGTAAGCTGGACTACTCAGAAATGCACAATGCTTTTATAGAAGTAGCCATCCTAGGGGGAGCACAACGGAGAAAAGGACAGTAAGAAGAGAATTTTAGGTCATGTGCACACTAGAATCTAGGATGCTGCATCTCAACTTGGCCAGTTTGCTTTGCCTCCTTCATTGCTGTGCTTACACTCTTGAGTACTTGACCAACTACTGCATCCTACTGGAATTATTCCCTTTTGAGAACACGAAGGATCAAATGAACAAATAAATGAAAGAAAGACACAGAAAGATGAAAGGAAGAAAGAGAGAAAAGAAGGGAGAGACTGCTGGTAAGGTCAAGAGCAGAGAAAAAGAGAGATCCTCTCCGCTTAGTAAGAAAACCCGCAAGGAAACTGCAAGTAGGAGTCAGGAGGGCGGAATTAGGTTGAGCAGTGTCACCTGATTTCTTAGCACTGATACCTGGACCTCCTTTCAGGATAATCAAATTAAACCTTGGGCATAAGTACATAATTCTCTCTCTCTCTCTCTCTCTCTCTCTCTCTCTCTCTCTCTCTCTCTCTCTCTATTCATCCTCTGCATATTGGGGGGAGGTTGTTGTGAGGTTGTAATGATGTGTGGGATATGTAAGCTCCTAGTATGATGTCACAGCGTATCCAAGGAAGAGAATAACCAAACCAGTGATCAAATATAGGTGTGTGTGTGGCAGTGGTGTGCGTGGGTGGGTGTGGGTTTCAGCACACACTTCTGGTAGATGCCTAAGGAAAGGTATGGGTGTGTTTTCGCAGGTGCTGTCTCTTTTTTTCTGAGACAGTGTCTTTATTGGCCTGAAGCTGACAAAATGGGGTAAGTGGTCTGACTGGTTAACCCAAGGAACATTACGACTGCACAGTTTTGTGCTGGATTTTATGTACAGACTCTCAGAACTGGAATTTCTACTTAGATTCTGGGGGTGGAATTTGTGTCCTCGTGCTTGCAAGGAGAGCACCTTGCTAATTGAGCTATGCTTCTAATGCTAGGATGAAGTTTAATTTGGGATACAAGATAATCAGACATGTAGTTTTTAAAAAAGTGGATTACTAAAAAAAAGTGGCTATATTCTGAAAACATTAACATAGACCCTGAGAGTTAAGTGTTTCCCAAATCAGCTAGGCCTCCAACAGACCAAGGTATTATTCCACCAAAACCCCACTTGGTGAGCCAGATTTTAAAACTTGCAGCTAACGGATGAGGGATTACTTACAGGTGCAGAGCAGCAACTGACTGTGGGATGGAAGAAGGAGTCCTTCTCCATAGCTGGATAGATGGAAGTGCCTGCCCCATCAATTGACCTTCTACACTCTCGGTACTCTAGTGTCTCCAGAGGCTACGGAACCACATGTAACTGGGACAGAATCTCACACAGCTGAAAAGGAAAAGCCTCAAGAGAGACTGGAATCTCAGGTGAGAGTCTAATGACACCTGCCCAAAGCCTTGTATAAGGAAATTTCAGCAGGCAGGTGGTGGTCGCATGTATAACAGGGAAGCTGAGTAAGCCATGGAAAGCAAGGCAATAAGCAGCATTCCCACACTGGCCTCTGTATACTGGTATATTTTTGTTTAAATGAATAATGCTTGCCTGAATATCAGTGGGCAAAGCAGCCACACTCCTTAGCTATACGGGACAGGACAGGGGATGGGGTGGCACACACCTATCATCCTAGAACTGGGAAGACAGAGGCAGGCAAATTTCTGTGAGTTCCAGGCTATCCTGAAATTTACAAGATTAATACAGAAACAGATACAAGTGGTGTTGGTTTACACCTTTAATCTCAGTGTTTGGGAGTCACACACTTTTAATTCCAGCGCAAGGGAGTTGGAGACAGGAGCAATATGCTGAGCAGAGGGATGAATATAAAGGAGAAGAGACGGGAACTCACTGGAGTATGGAGTGTGAGGATTCGTGGTGACAAGACCTTGCCCTTTGAATCTGAACACAAGGTAGAGGTAAAAGGTCTCTCTAGTGGTTTGCTGCTTTGCTTTTCTGATCTTCAGCTTGGACCCCAATACCTGTCTCTGGGTTTGTATTATTCTGATACACCTCTGCTTTGATTCCTGCTTTGGGATTCCTTCCTTGAGTTCCTTTCACAAAGGACTACAACTGTAAACTTAAATAAATATTTTCAACTTGACTTTGAACACAGTGATTACAATTTAAAACTAAGACAGCATATTCCCAAGTGGGGGATGAACCAGACACCTTAAACCTTACATTTGAGCCATCCATAATCTTCAGTGTGTCACATACTCTGCATTCAGAGCCTCTAACCACCATAAGTCTACGTCCTTTTAAGAAATTTTTTTTTAATCTTAGAGATTTATATTTTACAGAAAAGTTGCAAAATAAAAGACAGAATATTCACAAATGCCATGCAGCTTGTTGATTCTTTTGTTACTAATTTGAGTAGATGTGTCAAAACTGAGCCAATCAAGGCATTCCTAATTACTGAATCCATGGTTTATTGAGATTTCCTTACCTTTTACCATTACTCTTTACCATTTTCCATTACAAAATCCCGCGAGGAGCCTAATTCATACAACAGTGGTTATCATGGCTTTACTGTAAGACCATGTCGTGTGTGTGTGTGTGTGTGTGTGTGTAGTTTGTGCTGAGGAATCATTTCTTAGACTTCTAGGGTAAAATGAAACGTTAGTGTGTTGCATCCTTCCCTCCCCTCTTTATCTCAATGGAGTCACCTTTGGGAAGAGCATGCGCACACTACACCTTGATGAGGCTTCCATAAGAAGTTCTTCTCTGAAGTAAATCACCTCCGTCAAGGATGCAGAGAACATCATTTTCTTCATGTCGTATATTGTTCATTTTATAAAAGCTCCCTCCAGAATTGGAAGCCTCACAGACATGGTGGCAGTCCTAGTTATTTGTTGACCTCCCGCAGTGTCTACTGAGAGGGAATGCTCTAATCAGAAACTGCTTACATCAGATTAGGAGGTTGGTCTTTGGACACATCTGTGTGTGGTTTCCTTGATTATTAACTCAGATAAGAGGTCCCGAACAATGTAGGCAATACCATTCCTAGGGAGGAGGCTCTGGGTTAGATAAAAGTACCAGGGAAGCATGAGCCTATGAGTAAGCCAGAGAAGGGACAAGGAAACATCGCTCTTCCTTCCAGGCTTCCCTCCTCCAGGTTCCTTCCTTGACTTCCTGCCCGCATTTCCCCAGTGATGAACTGTGACTTGGAAGCCTGTGCAAATAAACCCTTTCTTCTCTAAGCTGATTTTGTGTTGGAGTGTTTTATAACAGCACCAGAAACTGCTACTGTGGCCCACCCTGTTGGCAGGCAAGGGCAAGGAAAGGCACATTCAAGACTAGTCTGGGCTACATAATGAAACACTGAATCAAAAACTAAAACCAAAACCATAGTGATAACCACAAAATGAAAGTGTAAATCCACTCTTAGGAATACAGGTCGCTGAACAACAGTATTCTTCTCTGTCATGGTATGCCAATGCCTGTCTCTAATGTTCAATCTCTCCTCTCAGAGCCACCAAAGTCCTCCCGTCTCTTGGGCTTTCTCTAATACTACTGCAGGTATGAGGTGAATTGATCTACCATGACTTCCTTTAAATGTACCATGGAATTGATTTTTCGTGTGAGTGGAAAGAGTGAGTGAAAAAAGCCTCATTTGTATACATGGATAGCCGGAAATCCCAAGACCACGTATTGAAAAGATGGCCACTCCCCTCCATCCACTTGAGGTGCTAGCACATCCAGTATGATGTGTTTTATTCAAAACGCTGTGACTTTCTCATCATTGACCTTGGACCCTAGAAGAGAGTGAGGGCGTATTTTACAAATAGGCTAGAATTAAGCAGACCAGCTGAAAAAAAAGATATAATTTAATAATTGAAAAGGATTAACTCACACGACCAGGTAAAGTTTCACACGTCCAAAACCAGTCTGGCTAATGCAGCAAGAAGAGTGCAAAAGAGAGCAAGGGCAGCTGGATTCCCAGATTTTCTTCCCTGGCAGCAGGCATCCACAACCTAGCCAAAAGTGATAGTCTGAGCTTCCCTATCAAGAGAGCAACTTCCTCTAAAAGGTGGTGACAGAAAAAGTTAACTCAGTCTCTTATCCATTGATAACATTCTCCATGCCTGAAGGTGACAGAGATGTTTTCAGAAAGAAAGAAAAGTAAGAGTCCTGGGAACAAGAGGAATACACAAATATAAAAAATCAGAAATTCTTCTGGTTGAAGAAAAAGACCAGAAACAACAATATCCTTTGGTGCAAATAAAGACCATCAGAAGGCTTGAATGTCATCTTAATTCCAAGTTCCCTATTTCCACGTTTTTCTTTATAATACACACAGTGCCTGGCAAGATGGCCCTGTGCCTACACATGCTTGCACCAAGCACAATGGCCTGAGTTTGCCTTCCTGGGTACAGTGAAAAGAAAGAAGTGACTCCTACAAGTAGCCTGCTAACTCCACATGTATATTGTGACACACTTGCATAAATACATGTGGACAAAATGTAAAATATATGTGAATGCTAAAAAGCAAATAATGATATTTTAGGTATGTTTAACATATATGCACATGAACTAACCACAGTGTATTGTAGAATAAAGAGCATTAGATAATGGAAAATGTATTACTATTGTTAAATATTTTACTTTTAAAATATGATTTCACCCTGAAACCCATACTGTACTGAACCTCACCATGTGTCCCCGGCTGGCCTCAAACTCATGTCAAACCCTTTGCTTCCACTTCCTGAGCCCTGGAATTACAGGTGTGAGGCACCACACTTAACATCAGGATTTAATTTCTGGGGAAAGGCGACAAAAGGCAATACTGTGTAGACTATAAAATAGTAAGGACATATAAGTTACAATCACTAAAACATATCAGAAAGGCTGATGAGAAATGAGAATGCTCTAAAGCTAAAATATTAAAAAAAAAGAATTAGAGAAACAAAATATGAGGGGGATAAGAGGGCAAATGATAAAGAGTAGAACATCACAACAGATACATTAGCTATTAATGCATCAAACACTACAAATAAAGGATTAATATTTTCTGAACAGTTACAAAAGCAAGAACAGTAATACCTTATCAGTAAGATAGAGAGATTAAGAAGTGTGTTTGAGGGCTGGGAGGATGGCTCAGCAGTTAGCATCACTGACTGCTCTTCCAGAGGACCAGGGTTCAATTCCCAGCACCCACATGGCAGCTCGCAGCTGGCTGTCACTACAATTCCAGGGGACCTGGCACCCGTACACAGGCCTATATCATGCAGGTCAAACAGTAACACACATAAAATAAAAATGAGCAATTCTCTTTAAAGTAGAAGAAAAAGATGCTGGCGACAGTGGTGAACCTGTCACTGCCTTTAGAATCATTTACTGCTAGTTGCTGGGAACAGTATCTGTTCTCATTTTAGGTTAGTCTACTTAGACTGTTGGTGGGGTTTGCAAGTTTGCTCTTTGAGCACTTAGCCCCCAGCAGGTGGCACTGTTGGAGGACTGTGTGGAGCATCCCAGGCCTGTAGCATGAGGGCAGGGCCTTTGAAGGCTTTTACACATAGCACTCACTGAATCTATCTGTAAACTTTGCATCCTGTCCATTGCCACATGAGGAGTCTCCACCATGTGCCGTGGTCCCCATTAACAGCACCGTGATGGAATTGTGTGACACTTTTTCCTGGGTAGGGAACCCATGTCAGACCAATTTGTGGGTAAGGAGTTTATAGAAACAGGGGTGATTCTAAAGACTTGCATCACTAAAAGCCCACTCTCTCACAGGTGTGGACCCATGGATGCTGCATCTATCTGAATCTCCAGAGATGGTGGATGACTACAAAGCAGCATCAATCTCCAGACCAAACAGAGCTGATGCACATAGGACCTCACAGAGACAGTGACATCATTCACGAGATCTTCAGGAGCTCAAGCCAGATAAAATCCCAGCATGGAGGATGGGAAGTGGCCACAAAGCCCGACTGCTAGACAAGTAGCTATTTGTGATTGATAGCTGCTTGGAGAATGAAAACATTTTCTCAATGGAGTGACACTAGGTATAGCAAACACACCCCAGAACAGGCCCCCTGCCCAGTCATTTCCAGGATAAATAGGACTCCATGGTTTTGTCTTTAACTTATAAACAGACAGTTTTGTTTGTTTTAAGCATGAGAAACAGCATAATGTTAAGTTGGTAAAAGTTAGGAAAGGGAGAAAATATGATAAAAAGTGAATGAAAAATTTACATATAAAGAAAAATGAAAATTAAAATATATATGTTGAGGTGGGGTTGAGGGGATGGCTCTTGAAAAAGACCTGACTTCAGTTCCCAGACGCCAAATGGTGACTCACAATGGCCTGTTATCTAGTTCCAAGCAAACTGACACCATCTTATGATTTATGTGGGCAAATCCACAAAAACACACGGAGATAAAATATGCATACACATAAAATTAAAATAAACAAAACCTGAAATAATATGATACAACTATTGATTTCGATAGTGCTCTTAGTCATAGGAACTGAGTTAAGTTCGCAGTAACTACTAACAACCATCTGTAATGTGAGGCCACGCTGGGCTATTTAGTTCATGTTTTTTTAGCCCATGTTACATAGCAAGACATACATACACATTAACACACACACACACACACACACACACACACGTTCTCCATATATCTGTACATTTATATATTTACTTCACTATTATTGTGACTCCATATCATAAGCATTGTTGCCATCCTCATTGTACACAAGAAACGAAAGGCCCAGAGAGACTGAATAAGTAGCTTCCAAGTCACAGAGCAACTAAGATGTTACCCATGATTTAGTCATGCCTCCTAGTCATCCTGATCATTGCGAGGTCAGGAGGCAACATGGGCCGTCACTATGTAACCATATGAAGGAGGCAGTAGATACAGGAAACTGAGAAACACCCCAAGATCGCACATTCATGGCTCATGTCCTAGGGTCTGGCAAGTACTCGCTCTCCTCTCTATGATTTGGAAAAGGATCAGAAAGTCAAGACAGGGGATCCCAGGTGGGCCAGACACTGGTTCTCAGACTTTATTCACTGGAAGGGGTATATGAAAGAGAGAGATGAGTGTGTGAGGGGAAAGTACACAGACACTTGTTTTTCTGTTTCCCTAATTTCCTGCGGTGGGCCAGAACAATATCTACCTGTGATTGGAAATGTTGCCCCAGCCTGAAAAGAATAGAATATCTTCTCGGCAGTATCTCTCTCAACATCTAGTAGTCAAAGATGTGAATGACACTTCACACAAAATGTTCCTGTGGAGCCCAGCAGTGAGGACAGGAAGGACCATGAGCAGAAGGGGGGAAGAGCCAGGCTGTGAGAACAAGACACCCAGTCACTGTGAGGAGCTGCTCTGATACGTTTCTTGGCAAATGTCACATTACCCACATTGGGCACATGATGCATGAAACTGATGACACGAAGCTCCTGAAATCACATCTGGAGCCATGAATTCATACGTTCTGGGTAAAGACTAAGTCTTCAGCCATCTAGACTTTCTCTTGTGGAGACAGGAACCACAGGCAGGGCCTTAGCCTTGTGCTCCTTGCTTTCTATTCTGGAGGGCTTCCTGGTGCTAGATGGACACCCTGGCAGTCAGAGAATCTTAGAGGCCCTGCTCTGTTGGGATCATCTCCTTTGCTTGGCCAGAAGGGACTGGCGGTACGCCCTGCAGCTCTCCCCTCTGCTCATTGTCACTGTGTTCTTTCTCAGGCCTGACAAACCCCTCATTCTTACCTTCCAGGTTTAAGATCTGAGGATTCTGCCACCTGCCCAGGCTGAAGCCGTCCATCTACTACTGTAGGCGGCTTCAGTTCCCTTCACAACCAAGGCCAGAACAACTTATTCTGTGTCCATGGTCCCAGGTAGGCTGGGTTGCCCATTCTTGCTTAAATGGCTTTATTGTTGGTCAGGCCTGAAACATGAGCAAGAAAGAAACTTCCAGATGGCTAGACTCACCCTGACTGGTGTAGAGATTCATCATCTTCTCTTTCCACTCATCATGATTCTGGGAAGACTGTGCTGGCTGTCGCTGGCTGCTTTCTACTCTGAGAGCTGGTGCACTGCCCCATATGAGCTGAAGTATAACCAAGATCTGAGCCAGATGTCCGGAAATCAGACTGTCTCCATTGTGCAGAAGGAAAGAGACTAAAAAGACCTAGGATTAGGAGTATGATGGCAGTTGACAGTGAAGCTATTAGGCATAAGGTGAGCTCTGGGAGGGACCAACAGACCACAAAAGAAAGGCCATAGAACAATGGGTAGGCAGCCTAAGTTCCTGATGTGGCATTATGATAATGATCGTGACCTACCTGGGGTCAAGAGAAAAGGAGAATGGGAGTGGGAAACTCTGGAAGAGCCAGCTCAGGAACTTCCAAACAAGATGTGAACAACAATGGGGGATGGTGGTCCATATTAGCTGGATCAGATAAAAACAGCTTCAAGACTTCCTCTGCAGGGTGGCATGCAGAGTGTTCTAACCCTTTCCCGAGTAAACATTCAACTTAGGTTTGTCCTTTCTTTCTTTCTCTTTTTCTATCTATCTATCTATCTTTCTTTCTTTCTTTCTTTCTTTCTTTTTTTATCTCTCTCTCTCTCTTTCTTTCTCTCTCAGGGTCTAAGTCAATGTTTTCAGACTATACCCACCTTCTTTTTTAGTACAGCTATTTTTTAAAAAAAACTACGTTTCTGATTATCTTGTATCCCAGCTACACACTTCATCCTAGATCTGAGGGGATAGCTCAGTTAGCAAGGTGCTTGCTTTGCTAGCACTAGGACACAAATTCAACTGCCAGAATCTAAATTAAACCTCCTGTTCTGTTAGCCTGTACTTGAAATCCCAGCACAAAACTGTGCAGATGTAATGTTCCTGGGGTTTACTGGTGAGAAGGCTTACCCTATTTTGTGAGCTTCAGGCCAATGAAAGACTGTCTCAGAAAAAAAAAAAAAGAGGACCGCAGCTGAGAAAACACACTCAAAGCTGTCCTTAGGCATCTACCACAAGTGTGCACAGATACCCAGACCCACACAAACCCACCGACACCCCCCCACACACACAATCAAACACACACCTACATTTGATCACCTGGTATCGATATTCTCATCCCTGGATACCCTGTGAAATCATACTAGGAGCTTATATACCACACACACCACTACAACCTGACAACACCCTCTGCCACCACACACAGAGGGATGAAGAGAGAGAGTGAATCATGGACCTTAAGCCCAAGGTCTAATTTGATTAGCCTGAAAGGAGGTCCAGGTATCAGTGTTAAGAAATCAGGTGACACTACCCAACCTAATACGGACTTCTGAATCCTACTTTTAGTTACATCACTGGTTTTCTTACCAAGTGCAGAGGATCTCTATTTTTCTCTGGTCTTGACCTGAACAGCAGTTTCCCTCCTTTCTTCATTCCTTTCATCTTTCTGTATGTCTTTGTTTCATTCATTTGTTCATTTGATCTTTTTTGTTCTCAAAAGGGAATAATTCTGATAGGATGCAGTAGCTGGTCAAGTACTTAAGAGTGTGAGTAGAACAATCGAGGAGGCAAAGCAAACTGGCCGAGTCGAGATGCAACAAACTAGATCCTGGTAGGCACAGGGCCTAAATTGCTCCTCTAACTGTCCATCTCTCCTTTGTCCTCTCCCTAGGATGGATACTTCTGGGAAAAGGCTGTGCTTTTCTCACAAGCCCAGCTTATCTAGAATTCAATCTGTTATAAGTAAGTAGGTGTATAAGATGGAAGAATATGTAAAGAAGTTTAAGAAACAGCTGAAGTTCACCGGGCATGGTGGTGCACGTCTTTAATCCCACTACTCTGGAGGCAGAGGTAGATAAATCTCTGAGTTCTTGGACAGTCTGGTTTATAGAGAAAGTTCCAGAACAGCCAGGGCTACACAGAGATACTCAGATACACGAGAAGGAGGAAGGAAGGAAGGAAGGAAGGAAGGAAGGAAGGAAGGAAGGAAGGAGAAAGAAAGAAAGAAAGAAAGAAAGAAAGAAAGAAAGAAAGAAAGAAAGTAAGTAAGAAAGAAAGGACAAGAAGAGACAAAGGAATGTTTTAGGGAAAGGGTTAGAGCACTCTGCATACTACCCTACAGAGGAAGTATTGAGGATGTTTTAATCTGATCCAACTAATATGAGCCACCATCCCCCATTGTTGATCACATCTTGTTTGGAATGTCCTGAGCTGGTCCTTCCTGAATCTCCCACTGCCATTCCCCTTCTCTCTTGAACACAGGTAGGCTACCACCATTATCTAATATAGGTAGTTTGTGCTGAGGAATCATT
The DNA here is from genome assembly GCF_037038515.1 of Microtus pennsylvanicus. NCBI lineage: Eukaryota > Metazoa > Chordata > Mammalia > Rodentia > Cricetidae > Microtus > Microtus pennsylvanicus. The sequence continues at coordinate 67,974,181 of NC_134601.1, forward strand.
TATTATACTTCTATGGTAAAATGAAATGTTACTGTATAGAACGGGCAGCGGGCTGCATTCCTGCCACCCAGCTCCTGACTGCCTGGCTAGCTTATATCCCAAAATAACAACACACAAACTGTATTCATTTAAATACTGCCTGTCCTATTTCTATTAATGTGTGTAGCACCACGAGGTGTGCTTACTGGGAAGATTCTAGCCTACGTCCATCTTGGGTCGGAGCTTCATTGCTTCTGCCTCAGAGAGGAGAGCTATGGCTTGTGTCTGAGGTGTCTTACCTTACTGCCTCTTCCTCCCAGCATTCTGTTCTATTTACACCACCCACCTATGTTCTGACCTATCGGACCAAGCAGTTTCTTTATTAATTAACCAATGATCTTCTGACATGATTAGTGTGTTGCATCCTTCCATCCTGTCTTTATCTCAATGGAGTCAACTTTGGGAAGTCATGTGCACACTAGACCATGATGAGGCTTCCATAAGAAGTTCTTTTCTGAAGTAGATCACCTCCGTCAAGGTTGCAGAAAACATCAAGTTCTTCATGGTGTATATTGTTCATTTTATAAAAGCTCCAACCACAAATGCAAGCCTCACAGACATGGTGGCAGTACTAGTTTTATTGTCTACCTAACACAGAGTCAACTGAGAGGAAAACGTCTAATGAGAAACTGCCTACATCAGATGAGGAGGTTGGTCTTTGGACACATCTGTGTGTGGTTTCCTTGATTATTAAGTCACATAAGAGGTCCCGGTCTGCTGTAGGCAATACCATTCTTAGGCAGAAAGCTCTGAATTACATAAAACTACCAGGGAAGCATGAGCCTATGACCAAGCTAGAGAAGGGACTAGCAAACAGCGCTCTTCCTTCCAGGCTTCCCTCCTCCAGGTTCCTGCCTTGAGTTCCTGCCCGCATTTCCCCAGTGATGAACTGTGACTTGGAAGCCTGTGGAAATAAACCCTTTCTTCTCTAAGCTGACTTAGTGTTGGAATGTTTTATAACAGCCCCAGAAACTGCTACTGTAACAGACTCTGTTGTCAGGCAATGGCAAGGGAAGGCACATCCCAGACTAGTCTGGGCTACATAACAAAACACTGAATCAAAAAGTAAAACGAAACCATAGTAATAACCCCAAAATAAAAGTGTAAATCCACTGTTAGGAATACTTGTCACTGACCAACATTATTAGCTATGTCATGAAATTCCAATGCCTGACTCTGATGAATCAGAAATTCTTCAGGTTGAAGAAAAAGAATACTAGAAATAAAAACATCCTTTGCTGCAAATAAAGACCATCAGGAGGCTTGAATGTCATCTTAATGCCAAGTTTCGTATTTCCACTTTTTTTCCTTTAAAATATGTACAGTGAGGGGAGGAGGAGGGAAATGGGAGGCGGTGGCGGGGAGGAGGCAGAAGTCCTTAATAAATAAATAAATTTAAAAAAATAAAATAAAATATGGACAGTGCCTGGCAAGATGGCTCAGTGCATACAGATGCTTGCACCGAGCATGATGGCCTGAGTGTGCCTCCCTGGATACAGCAAAAAGAAAGAAGTGACTCCTAAAAGTAGCCCGCTATATCCATGTGTATATTCTGACACACATGCATCAACACATAAACAAAGATAAAACATAAAATATATGTGAATGCTTAAAAGCAAATAATGATATTTTATGTGTGTTTAACACATATGCACGTGTATTGTAGAATATGGAACACTAAAAAATCGCAAGGGGTTTCTACTGTTAAAAAGTTTACTTTTGAAATGCGATCTCACTCTGTAACCCATATTGGCCTTTACCTCACCATGTGTCCCCCACTGGCCTCAAATTCATGTCAAACCCTTTCCTTCCACTTCTTGAGTCCTGGGATTACAGGAATGAGGCACCACACCTAACATCAGGATTTGCTTTCTGGAGAAAGTGGTCAAAAAGCAATACTGTGTAGACTATAAAATAGTAAGGACATATAATTTCTAATCACTAAAACATATCAGAAAGGCTGATGAGAAATGAGAATGTTCTAAAGCTAAAACATTAAAAATAAGAATTAGAGAAACAAAATATGAGGGGGATAAGAGTGCAAATGATAAGGAGTAGAACGTCACAACAGATACATTAGCTATTAATGGATCAAACACTGCAAATAAAGGATAAATATTTTCTGAACAGATACAAAAGCAAGAACAGTAATACCTTGTCCGTAAGCTAGAGAGTTTAATAAGTGTGTTTGAGAGCTGGGAGGATGGCTCAGCAGTTAGCATCACTGACTGCTCTTCCAGAGAACCTAGGTTCAATTCCCAGAACCCAAATGGCAGCTCACACCTGGCTGTCACTACAATTCCAGGGGACCTGGCAACCTTACATAGGCCTGTATCATGAAGGCCAAACACTCACGCACGTAAAATAAAAATAAGTAATTCTCTTTAAAGTTGAAGAAAAAGATGCTGGCGACAGTGGTGATGCTGTCACTGCCTTTAGAATCATTTACTGATCAATTAGTCAGGGCTGATTGCTGGGAATAGCTGCTGCCCTCAGTTCAGTTTAGTCTACTTAGATTGTTTGTGGGGTTTGCAAGTGTGCTGTTTGAGCACTTAGCCACCAGCAGGTGGCACTGTTGGAGGACTGTGTCGAGCATCCCAGGCAAGCAGAATGAGGGCAGGGCCTGTGAAGGCTGTTACACTTAGCACTCATTGAATTTGATCTGTAAGCTTTGCATCCTAGCCATTGCCACATGAGGAGTCTCCACCATGTGCCACGGTCCCCATTAACAGCACCGGGATGGTATTGTGTGACACTTTTCCTGGGTAGGGAACCCATGTCAGACCAAATTGTGGGCGAGGACTTTACACAACAGGGCGATTCTAAAGCACTTGTACCACTAAAAGCCCACTATCTGACGGGTGAGGACTCACATAGTCTACATCTATCTGAATCTCCGGAGATGGTGGATGACTTCAAAGTAACATCGTTCTCCAGACCCAACAGAGCTGATGCACATAGGACCTCACAGAGACTGTGACATCACTGACGAGATCTGCAGGAGCTCAAGCCAGATAAAATCCCAGCATGGAGGATGGGAAGTGGCCACAAAGCCTTATACCTAGCCAATAGCTTTGGTGATTGATAGCCGCTTTCTCAATGGAGTGACACTGGGTATGGCAAACACACCCCAGAACAGGCCTCATATGCAGTAGTTTCCAGTATAAATAGAACTCCATGGTTTTGTTTTTGACTTACAAACAGACTGTTTTGTTTAAGCATTAGAAAGAGCATGATGTTTAGTTGAAAGGAATTGGGGAAGGGGAAAATATAAAATTAAACAAAAATTTTAAAAAGAAAGAAAACTTTAAAGTAAAATAAATATGTTGAGGCAAGGCTGAGGGAATGGCTCGTCCAGAAGACCTAACTTCAGTCCCCAGACCACAAATGGTGGTTCATGACTGCCTGTTATTCCAATTCCAAGGGATCTGACACCATCTTTTGACCTCTGAGGGAAAATCCTCAGACTCACAGGCAGGTAAAATACCCATACATATAAAATTAAAATAAACAAAACCTGAAATAATATGATATACCTGTTGGCCTGGATAGTGCTCTTATCCAGAGGACCTGAGTTCAGTTTCAGTACCTATAACAGCCATCTGTAACTGTGAGGCCACCCTGGGCTATTTAGCCCATGTTTATTTAGTCCTTGTTGCATAGCAAGACATACACACATATACCGACACACAAACACACGTTCTCCACATAGTCTGTACATTTATATATTTATTTCACTATTATCGTGATTCTATATGATAAGTATTGTTGACGTCTACATTTATCATGAAAACGGTAAGGCCCAGAGAGGCTGAATAAATAGCTCCCAAGTCACAGAGCAACTAAGATGTTACCCATGATTAAGTCATGCCTCCTAGTCATCCTGATCATTGTGAGGTCAGGAGGCAACCTGGGCACTCAGTGTGTAACCATATGAAGGAGGCAGTAGATACAGGAAACTGAGAAACACCCAAGATGGGAAATTCAGGGCTCATTTCCTAGACTCTGGCAACTACTCACTCTCAGCTCTATGATTTGGAAAAGAATCAGAAAGTAAAGGCTGGGTAACCCAGGTGGGCCAGACACTGGTTCTCAGACTTTATTCACTGGAAGGGGTATATGAAAGAGAGAGATATAAATGTGTGATGGGAAAGAGTGAGAAGGCTAGTTTGTCTGCTTCCCTGATTTCCTGCTGTGGACCAGTACAAAGTCTACCTGTAACTGGAAATTTTGGCCCAGCATGAAAAGAAGAGAAAAGTTTCTCGCCTGAATCTCTGCCAACATCTAGTGGTTGGTAATATGAATGACACGTGACATGGAATGTGCATGTGGGGTCCAGCAGTGAGGACAATAAGGACCAGGAGCAAAGAGGAGAAGAGCCAGGGCTGTTAGAACAAGATACCCTGTCACTGTGAGGAGCTGCTCTGATGCGTTTCCTGGCAATTGTTGTCACGTGATCCACAGTGGGCACTATGATGCATAAAACTGATGTCATAAAGCTCCTGAAAACCAGAGCTGGAGCCATGAATTCATGTGTTTTGGGTAGAGACCAAGACTCCACACATCTACCAGTGGTCTTGTGGAGATAGGAACCAAAGGCAGGGCCTTTGCCTTGTGCTTCTTGCTTTGTATTCTGGAGAACTTACTGGCACAAGATGGGCACCTCTGGGAGTCAGAAAATCTGACAGGACCTGCTCTGTAGGGACCATCTTATTCCTAGCCAGAAGGGACTGGCAATACACCCTGCCACTCTCCCCTCTGTTCAGCATCCCTGGAGTGTATGTCAGGCCTGAAAAACCCCTCATTCTTACCTTCCAGGTTTAAGTTCTGAGGATTCTGACTCCTCCCCAGGCTGAAGCTGTCCATCTACTACTGCAGTCGGCTTCAGTGCCCTTCCCGACCACAGCCAGAAGAACTCATTCTGTGTCCATGGTCCCAGGTATGCTGAGTTGCCCATTCTTGCTTAAAAGGCTTTATTGTTGCTCAGGCCTGAAACATAAGCAAGAAAGAAACTTCCAGATGGCTAGACTCACCCTGACTGGTGTACAGATTCATCATCTTCTCTTTCCACTCAGCATGAATCTGGGAAGCCTGCGCTGGCTGTGGCTGGCTGTTTTCTTCTCTGAGAGCTGGTGCACTGCCCCAAATGAGCTGAGGAATAACCAAGATCTGAGCCAGATGTCCGGTCACCATACTCTCTCCATTGTGCTGAAGGAAAGACACTAAAAAGACCTAGGATTTAGAGTATGATGGCAGTTGACAGTGAAGCTATTAGGCATAAGGTGAGCTCTGGGAGGGACCAACAGACCACAAAGACATGTCATAGAACAATGGGTAGGCAGCCTAAGGTCCTGAGATGCTATAAAGATAATTTGGTGGTAGTTGCTGAGGAATTCCATCTGGAGGGGTGAGTGTGTGCTATCCAGGGGCAGACTGTCCTGGAAGAGAGCACAAGCCCCCCTCCCCCAGCTCCTTCTGCAGGGCTGTCTTTCTTTCGCACGACCCAGCACCCCAGCCCCCCTCCCCAACCCTGCCCTGTTGTAGGCTAGGACCAGTGCTCAAGAACAGTTTTAAGCTCCTACACTAAGGCTACCCACCCAGAGCGGTGAATGCCTGCCTACCGGGCAGGCCTTAGGGTCCCCTGTAAGGGAGCCCTCACACCTCCAGCTCCTGCGCCAGGCTTCCTGGGCTCTTCTGGATACCGCTCCCCCCCCTTACTCCATTCATCCTTTCGTCCCTGGATCAATGAGCTACCTAGCGGCCCTGTTTAGTTGCTGAGGAATCCCATCTGGAAGGGAACAGTTCCTGCTTCTACACTGAAGAGATACACCCAGAGAGTCAATCACAGCAGAGACTGGACCAAGACACCAGGCCTCTCCGGGCTCCATTTGAAGGAAGAGATGGGAAGGCACCAAGGCAAGAATTCCTCCTACAACCTGAAAGGCAACATGACACCACCAGAATCCAGGGATCCCGAAATAAGAAAAATTGTACACCCTACTCCAGAAGAAATAGAAGAAATCGACTCAAAAGTGAACTATATGAAAATAATAGAGGACCTTAAACAGGAGGTGAAAAACTGCCATGAACAATTAGAGATTACAAACAAAAAGGTAGAGGAAATGAATAAATCGCTCAAAGACACGCAAGAAAACCAAGAGAGACAAGAAAAAGCAATCAAACAGGTTAGGGAAGCGGTTCAATACTTGAAGAATGAGATGGAAGCAATGAAGCAAACACAAACCGAGGAAAGAATGGAGATGGAAAATCTGGGTAAATGAACAGGAACTACAGAGACAAGTACTAACAACAGATTACAAGAGATAGAAGAAAGAATGTCAGACACTGAAGATACCATAGAGAAAATAAACACACTAATCAAAGAAAACAGCAAAACCAACAAATCCTCATCACAAAACATTCAGGAAATCTGGGACACAATAAAAAGACCAAACATAAGAATAATTGGGATAGAAGAAGGAGAAGAAGTACAGCTAAACAATCCAGAAAATATATTTAATAAAATTATAGAAGAAATCTTTCCCAACCTGAAGAAAGATGTACTTATGAAGGTTCAAGAAGCATACAGAACACCGAATAGGCTGGATCAAAAAAAACATCCCCTTGCCACATAATAATCAAAACACAAAGCATACAGAATAAAGAAAGAATATTAAGAGCCGCAAAAGAAAAAGGCCAAGTTACTTATAAAGGTAAATGTATCAGACTTACACTTGGCTTCTCTATGGAGACCATGAAAGCCAGAAGGTCCTGGATAGATGTACTGCAAAAACTAAGAGACCATGGATGCAAGCCTAGACTACTATACCCAGCCAAGCTTTCATTCACTATAAATGGAGAAAACAAAATTTTCCAGTATAAAAACAAATTTAAACAATACGTAGCCACAAATCCAGCTTTACAGAAAATAATAGAAGGAAAATCACTAACGAAGGAGTCCAACAATGACCACAATAACTCACACATCTAGAGACCCTTCACCAGTGAAACTCAAAGAAGGGAAACACACAAACCTTATGACTAAAAAAGTGACCGGAGTTAACAAACACTGGACATTAATATCACTTAATGTCAATGGGCTCAACTCACCTATAAAAAGGCACAGGCTAAGAGACTGGATACGAAAACAGGATCCAACATTCTGCTGTTTACAAGAAACACACCTCAACCACAAAGACAGACACCTACTCAGAGTAAAGGGCTGGGAAAAGGCTTATCAAGCAAATGAACCTAAGAAATAAGCAGGTGAGGCCATACTAATTTCTAACAAAGTTGACTTCAAACTTAAATCAATCAGAAGAGATGGAGAGGGACATTTTATACTCATAACAGGAAAAATTCATCAGGATGAACTCTCAATCCTGAATATCTATGCCCCTAATATAAAAGCACCCACGTACGTAAAAGAAACATTACTAAAACTCAAGGCAGCCGTCAAACCACACACACTAATAGTAGAAGACTTCAACACTCCTCTCTCACCAATGGACAGGTCAATCAAACAGAAACCTAACAGAAAAATTAGAGAATTAATGGAGGTAATGAAACAAATGGACTTAACAGACATCTATAGATTATTCCACCCAAAGAGGAAAGAATATAAGTTCTTCTCTGCAGCTCATGGAACCTTCTCAAAAATTGACCACATACTCGGTAGCAAAGCTAACTTACACAGTTACAAAAAAAAAAGTAACCACCTGTGTCTTATCAGATCACCATGGATTAAAGTTAGAATTCAACAACAATGCTACCCGCAGAAAGCCTACAAACTCATGGCAACTGAACAGTCAACTACTGAACCATACCTGGATTAAGGAAGAAATAAAGAAAGAAATTAAAGACTTCCTTGAATTCAAGGAAAATAAAGAAACAACATTCTCGAACTTATGGGACACTATGAAATCAGTGCTAAGAGGAAAGTTCATCGCACTAAGTGCCCACTTAAAGAAAACAGAGAAAGCACATATTGGAGACTTAACAGCCCACCTGAAAGCTCTAGAAAAAAAAGAAGCAGACTCACCTAGGAGGAGTAGGAGACTGGAAATAATCAAACTGAGGGCTGAAATCAACAAAATAGAAACACAGAAAACAATCCAAAGAATCAATGAAAAAAAAGCTGGTTCCTGGAGAAAATCAACAAGATTGATAAACCCCTATCCAAACTAATCAAACAGCAGAGAGAGAATATGCAAATTAATAAGATCAGAAATGAAAAGGGGGACATAACCACAGACACAGAGGAAATTCAGAGAATCATCAGATCTTACTACAAAAGCCTGTATAACTGGAAAATGTAAAAGAAATGGATACTTTTTAGATAAATACCATATACCAAAGTTAAACCAGGACCAGGTGAACAATCTAAACAGACCTGTTTGTCGCGAAGAACTAGAAGCTGTTATCAAAAAACTCCATACCAAAAAAAGCCCAGGACCAGATGGTTTCAATGAGGAATTCTACCAGAACTTCCAAGAAGAGCTAATACCTATACTCCTTAATGTATTCCACAATATAGAAACAGAAGGGTCATTACCAAATTCTTTTTATGAAGCTACAGTTACTCTGATAGCAAAATCACACAAAGACTCAACCAGGAAAGAGAATTACAGGCCAATCTCACTCATGAACATCAACGCAAAAATCCTCAACAAAATACTGGCAAACCGAATCCAAGAACACATCTGAAAAATTATCCATTATGATCAAGTAGGCTTCATTCCAGAGATGCAGGGCTGGTTCAACATACGAAAATCTATCAATGTAATCCAGCATATAAATAAACTGAAAGAAAAAAGCCATATGATTATTTCATTAGATGCTGAAAAAGCACTTGGCAAAATTCAACATCCCTTTATGATAAAAGTATTGGAGAGATTAGGGGTACAAGGGTCATACCTAAATATAATAAAAGCTATATACAGCAATCCAACAGCTAACATCAAATTAAATGGAGAGAAACTCAAAGCCATACCACTAAACTCAGGAACACGACAAGGCTGTCCACTCTCTCCATACCTCTTCAATATACTGCTTGAAGTTCTAGCAATAGCAATAAGACAACATAATGGGATCAAGTGGATTCGAATTGGAAAGGAAGAAGTTAAACTTTCGTTATTTGCAGATGATATGATAGTGTACATAAGCGACTCCCAAAACTCCACCAAAGAACTTTTAGAGCTGATAAACACCTTTAGTAATGTGGCAGGATACAAGATCAACTCCAAAAAATCAGTTGCCCTCTTATACACAAAGGATATGGAAGCAGAGAGGGAAATCAGAGAAGCTTCACCACTCACAATAGGCACAAACAGCATAAAATATCTTGGGGTAAATCTAACCAAGGAAGTGAAAGATCTATTTGACAAGAACTTTAAGGCATTGAAGAAAGAAATTGAAGAGGATACCAGAAAATGGAAGGACCTCCCTTGCTCTTGGATTGGGAGGATCACCATAGTAAAAATGGCAATTCTACCAAAGGCAATTCATAGATTCAGTGCAATCCCCATCAAGATCCCATCAAAATTCTTCACAGATCTGGAGAGGACAATAATCAACTTTGTATGGAAAAACAAAAAACCCAGGATAGCCAAAACAATCCTATACAATAAAGGATCTTCTGGAGGCATTACCATCCCTGATTTCAAACTCTATTACAGAGCTACAGTAATGAAAACAGTGTGGTACTGGCATAAAAACAGAGAAGTCGACCAATGGAATCGTATAGAAGACCCGGATTTTAACCCACAAACCTATGAAAACCTCATTTTCTATAAAGGAGCTAAAAGTATACAATGGAAGAAAGAAAGCATCTTCAACAAATGGTGCTGGCAGAACTGAATGTCAACCTGTAGAAGAATGAAAATAGACCCATATCTATCACCATGCACAAAACTCAAGTCCAAATGCATTAATGACCACACTATCAGCCCGAACACACTGAACCTGATAGAAGAGAAAGTGGGAAGTAGGTTACAACACATGGGCACAGGAGATCGCTTCCTATGTATAACCCCAGCAGCACAGACATTAAGGGCAACACTGAATAAATGGGACCTACTAAAACTGAGAAGCTTCTGTAAAACAAAGGACACTGTCACTAAGACAAATAGACAACCTCCTGACTGGGAGAAGATCTTAACCAACCCCGCAACAGACAAAGGTCTGATTTCCAAAATATATAGAGAACTTAAGAAACTAGACTTTTAAATGCTTATTAACCCAATTAAAAAATGGGGCACTGAAGTGAACAGAGAATTCTCAACAGAAGAAGTTCAAATGGCCAAAAGACACTTAAGGTCATGCTCAACTTCCTTAGCAATCAGGGAAATGCAAATCAAAACAACTTTGAGATATCATCTTACACCTGTCAGAATGGCTAAAGTCAAAAACACCAATGATAGCCTGTGCTGGAGAGGCTGTGGAGGAAGGGGTACCCTCATCCATTGCTGGTGGGAATGCAATCTTGTGCAACCACTGTGGAAATCAGTGTGGCGGTTTCTCAAGAAATTCAGGATCAACCTACCCCTGGACCCAGCAATACCACTCTTGGAAATATACCCAAGAGATGCTCTATCATATGACAAAAGCATTTGTTCAACTATGTTCATAGCGGTATTATTTGTAATAGCCAGAACTTGGAAAAAACCTAGATGCCCTTCAATGGAAGAAAGGATGAAGAAAGTATGGAATATATACACATTAGAGTACTACGCTGTGGTAAAAAACAATGACTTCTCGAATTTTGCATGCAAATGGATGGAAATAGAAAACACTATTCTGAGTGAGGTATCTTAGACCCAAAAAGATGAACATGGGATGTACTCACTCATAATTGGTTTCTAGCCATAAATAAGGGTCATGGACACTACAATTGGTGAACCTAAAGAAACTAAATAAGAAGGTGAACCCAAGGAAAAACATATAGTTATCCTCTTGGCTATGGGAAGTAGACAAAATTCCCGGGGAGAAAATTGGGATCTTGGGGGTGGGGTGGAATGGGGGTAAGGGGAGATGGGGAGAGAAAAGTTAGAAGGGAAAGAGGGGGGGGGGAACTTGGGGAAAAAGGAGGATTGGGAAAAAGGAAGATTGGACAGGGGAGCACGGAACCACAATTCTTAGTTAAGGGAGCCACTTTAGGGTTGGCAAGAGACTTGATCCTAGAGTGGCTCCCAGGAGCCCATGGTGATGTCCCCAGTAAGTCCCTTGGGCAGCTGAGGATAGGCAACCTGGAATGACCCCATCCTATAGCAATACTGATGAATATCTTGCATACCACCATAGAACCTTCATCTGGTGATGGATGGAGATAGAGACAGAGACCCACACTGGAGCACTGGTCTGAGCTCCCAAGGTCCCAATGAGGAGCAGAAGGAGGGAGAAGATGAGCAAGGAAGTCAGGACCACGAATGGCGTACCCACCCACTGAGACAAGGGGGCTGATCTAGTAGGAGATCACCAAGGCCAGCTGGACTGTGACTGAAAAAGCATGGGATAAAACCAGACTCTCTGAACATGGCAAACAATGAGGGCTGATGAGAAGCCAAGGACAATGGCACAGGGTTTTGACCCTACTTCATGTTCTGGCTTTGTGGGAGCCTAGCCAGTTTGGTTGTTCACCTTCCTAGACATGGACGGAGGGGGGCAGACCTTGGACTTTCCACAGGGCATGGAACACTGACTGATCTATGGACTGGAGAGGGAGGGGAGAGGAGTTTTGGGGAGAGGAGTTTGTGGGAGAGGGAGAAGGGTGGGAGGAAGGGGAGGGAAATGGGAGGCTGGGAGGAGGCGGATACATTTTTTTCTTTTTCTCAATAAAAAAAGATAAAGAAAAAAACACAACTTAAAAAAAATAAAAAGAAAAAAAGAAAAGGGGAAACTCACACTACCAGGGTATAGTTTCTAATGTCCAAAATGTTTCTGGAGAACACCTCACTTAGAGTGCAAAAGAGAGCAAGGGCAACTGGATTCCCAGGTTTTCTTCCCTGGCCCCAGGCTGCCACACCCTAGCCAAATGTGTTTGGCTGAGCTTCCCCATCAAGAGAGCAACTTCCTCTAAAAGGTAGTAAAGGAAAAAGTTAAATCAGTCTCTTATCCATTGAAAACATTCTTCATGCCTGAAGATGACATAGATGTTTTCAGAAAGAAAGAAAAGTAAGAGTCCTGGGAACAAGAGGAATACAGAAATATAAACAATCAGAAATTCTTCAGGTTGAAGGAAAAGACCAGAAACAACAACATCCTTTAGTGCAAATAAAGACCATCAGAAGGCTTGAATGTCATCTTAATACCAAGTTACCTATTTCCACTTTTTTCCTTTATAATACACAAGGGCCTCCCAAGATGGCCCAGTGCCTACAGATGCTTGTGCCAAGATGATGGCCTGAGTTTGCCTTCCTGGGTACAGTAAAAAAAAAAACAATTGAATCCTAAATTAAACCCTAAAGGGAGCCTGCTACCTCCACGTGTATATTGGGACACACATGCAAAATACATGTGCACAAAAAATAAAATATATGTGGATGCTAAAAAGCAAATTATGATATTTTAGGCATGTTTAACACATATGCAAATGAATTAACTATAGTGTATTGTAGAATAAAGAACACTAGAAAATGGCAAATGAATTTCTATTCATAAAAAGTTTTATTTTTGAATTATGATCTCACCCTATAAACCATAATGGACCGAACCTCACTATGTAAACCGGGCTGGCATCAAATTCTTGTCAAACCCTTTGCTTCCACTTCTTGAGTCCTGATATTATGGGTTTGAGGCACCACACCTAACATCGGGATTTACTTTCTGGATAAAGGGGTCAAAAAGCAATACTGTGTAGACTATAAAATAGTAAGGACATATACTTTATAATCACTAAAACATATCCCAATGACTGATGAGAAATTATAGAGTTCTAAAGCTAAAACATTAAAAATAAGAATTAGAGAAACAAAATATGAGGGGGTAAGAGTACAAATGACACAGAGTAGAACGTAACAACAGATACATTAGATATTAATGGATCAAACACTGCAAATAGAGGATAAATATTTTCTGAACAGATACAGAAGCAAGAACAATAATACCTTATCAGTAAGATAGAGAGTTTAGAAGTGTGTGTGAGTGCTGGGAGGATGGCACAGCAGTTAGCATTACTGACTGCTCTTCCAGAGGACCAGGGTTCAACTCCCAGCACCCACCTGGCAGCTCACAGCTGGCTGTCACTACAACTCCAGGGAACCTGGCACCCTCACACAGGCCTATATCATGCAGGTCAGTCCTTCACACACGTAAAATAAAAATAAGTAATTTTCTTTAAAGTTGAAGAAAAATATGCTGGCGACAGTTGTGAACCTGTCACTGCCTTTAGAATCATTTACTGCTCGTTTAGGAAGGGCTAGTTACTGGGAATAGCTGCTTCCTTCAGTTCAGTTTAGTCTACTTAGATTGTTGGTGGGGTTTTCAAGTTTGCTGTTTGAGCACTTAGCCCCCAGCAGGTGGCACTGTTGGAGGACTGTGGGGAGCATCTCAGGCCTGTAGCATGAGGGCAGGGCCTTTGAAGGCTGTTAAACTTAGCACTCACTGAATCTGATCTGTAAGCTTTGCATCCTGTCCATTGCCACATGAGGAATCTCCACCATGTGCTGCGGTCCCCATTAACAGCACCTTGATGGTATTGGTGACACTTTCCTGGGCAGAGAACCCATGCCAGACCAAATTGAGGGTGAGGAGTTTACATAAACAGGCGTGATTCTAAAGAACTTGCATCACTGAAAGACCACTCGGTCACTGGTGATGACTCATGGAGTCTGCATCTATCTGAATCTCGGGAGGTGGTGGATGACTCCAAAGTAACATCGTTCTCCAGACCCAACAGAGCTGATGCACATAGGACCTCACAGAGACTGTGAGATCACTCACAAGATCAGCAGGAGCTCAAGCCAGATAAAATCCCTGCATGGAGGAGGGGAAGTGGCCACAAAGCCCTACACCTAGCCAAGTAGCTATATGTGATGGATAGCTGCTTTCTCAATGGAGTGACACTCGAATAGCAAACACACCCCAGAACAGGCACCATGCCCAGTAGTTTCCAGTATAAATAGGACTCCATGGTTTTGTTATTGACTTATACACAGGCTGTTTTTATTTGTTTTAAGCAAGCGAAAGAGCATGACGTTGAGTTAGGGGTAGTTAGGGAAGAGTGAAATATGATAAAAAAATAAATGAAAAATTTAAAAATACAGAAAAAAATAAAATAAAATATATATATATATATATATATATATATATATATATGTACGGGGAGGCTGAGGGGATGGCTCTTCCAGAGTCTTATTCTTAAAAAATATCCCTGGGGTCAGGCCGCACCGTAGCAAACTCGGCGCTTCCCAGCAGTGCCGGGCGCCGGTGCACCTGAACAAGCGGCTACAGTCTGTGGCTGTGGCGGCGGGTCAGACATATAAACACAGGAAATAGTTATAAATGTTTATTAATAAAGGGGGGAGAGAAGAAGTGAGAGAGAGAGAAGAAGAAAGAGAGGGAAAGAAGGAGAGTGAGAGGAGGAGGAGGAGAGAAGAAGGGAGAGAGAGGAGGAGAGAGGCAGAGCCCCGTGTGTACAGCAGGGGAGAACACAGGGAGAGAGCAATGGCCAGCAGAGGGCAGAGGTTAAAAAGGAGTGGGCTGCCACATGGCCCGCCATCATTGCTCTGAGACCAGCTGCTGTCTCTGCCTGGGACTGGCTGCTCCAGGGCCTGCTGTCTGAGGCCACATGGCCGGCCACTACCACTGCCTGGCCGCTGCTCTGGACTGGGAACCAACCACTGCTCCAAGACCAGCAGCTGTCTCTGCCTGGGATTGGCTGCTCCCAGAGCCCACTGTCTGCAGCCACATGGCCCGCCACCACCACCGCTCGGACCACTGCTCTGGGACCAGCAGCCATTTCTGCCTGGGACTGGCTGCTCCCAGGGCCCGCTGCCTGCCACCACATGGCCCGCCGCCACCATTTGGGACCTACAGCATTTCTGCTGCCTACTGCCGTGGGGATCTTGGAGCATTTTTTAAAAAGAACAACACAGAGGACCTGACTTCAGTCCCCAGACCACAAATGGTGGTTCACAACTGCCTGTTATTCCGGTTCCAAGGGATATGACACCATCTTATGAGCTCCATGGGAAAATCCAAAGACACAAACGCAAGTAAAATACCCATACACATGAAATTAAAATAAACAAAACCTGAAATAATAATAAGATACATACTTTGTTCTGGATAGTGCTCTTAACCAGCAGACCTGAGTTCAGGTTGCAGTACTTAATAACAGCAATCAATAACTGTGAGGCCTCTCTGGGTTATTTTGCCCATGTTTATGTAGCCCATGTTACATAGCAATACATACATGCATACATACACACACAGGCACACACACACACGTTCTCCACATAGTCTGTACATTTATATATTTACTTCACCATTACAGTGATTCCATATCACAAGTATTGTTGCCAACCACATTGTACACAAGAAGTGAAACGCCCAGAGAGGCTGGATAAGTAGCTCCCAAGTCACAGAGCAACTAAGATGTTACCCATGATTAAGTCATGCCACCTAGTCATACTGATCATTGTGAGGTCAGTAGGCAACCTGGGCACTCAGTGTATAACCATATGAAGGAGGCAGTAGATACAGGAAACTGAGAAACTCCCAAGATGGCACATTCACGCCTCATGTCCTAGACTCTGGCAACTGCTTGCTCTCAGCTCAATGATTTGGCAAAGGATCAGAAAGTCAAGGCTGGGTAACCCAGGTGGGCCAGACACTGGTTCTCAGACTTTATTCACTGGAAGGGGTATATGAAAGAGAGATATGATTGTGTGAGGAAAAGTATGAGGACACAATTTTGTGGGCCTCCCTACTTTCCTGCAGTGGACCAGGACAAAGTCTACCTGTGCTTAGAAATGATGGACCAGCCTGAACAGAACAGAAAAGCTTCTCACCAGGATCTCTGTTGACATCCAATGGTCAAGGATGTGGGGGCCAGCAGTGAAGAGAGTAAGGACCATGAACAGAAGGGGAGAAGAGCCACGGCTGTGAGAACAAGACACCCAGTCACTGTGAGGAGCTGCTCTGATGCGTTTCCCAGCAATTGTTGTCACGTTATCCACAGTGGGCAATATGATGCATAAAACTGATGTCACAAAGCTCCTGAAACTAGAGCTGGAGCCATGAATTCATGTGTTTTGGGTGGAGACCAATTCTCCACACATCTACCAATGATCTTGTGGAGATAGGAACCAAAGGCAGGGCCTTAGCCTTGTGCTTCTTGCTTTCTATTTTGGAGAATTTACTGGCACAAAATGGGCACCCCTGGGAGTCAGAAAAATCTGACAGGACCTGCTCTGTAGGGACCATCTAGTTCCTTGGCCAGAAGGGACTGGCAATACAGCCTGCCGCTCTCCCCTCTGTTCAGCATTCCTCCGGTCTTTCTCAGGCCTGACTAACCCCTCATTCTTACATTCCAGGTTTAAGATCTGAGATTCTGTCTCCTCCCCAGACTGAAGCCATCCATCTACTACTGCAGTTGGCTTCAGTGCCCTTCCTGGCCAAAGTCAGAACAACTCTTTCTCTTTCCTAGGTCTCAAGTAGGCTGAGTTGCCCATTCTTGCTTAAAAGACTTTATTGTTGCTCAGGCCTGAAACATGAGCAAGAAAGAAACTTCCAGATGGCTAGACTCACCCTGACTGGTGTAGAGATTCATCATCTTCTCTTTCCACTCAGCATGATTCTGGGAAGCCTGGGCTGGCTGTTTCTGGCTGTTTTCTTCTCTGAGAGCTGGCGCACTGCCCCAAATGAGCGGAGGAATAAGCAAGATCTGAGCCAGATGTCCGGACACCAGACTGCCTCCATTGTGCTGAAGAAAAAAGAATAAAAAGACCTAGGATTTGTAGTATGATGGCAGTTGACAGTGAAGCTATTAGGCATAAGGTGAGCTCTGGGAAGGACCAACAGACCACAAAGACATGCCATAGAACAATGGGTAGGCAGCCTAAGGTCCTGAGATGCTATAAAGATAATGGGGGTGGCCTACCTGGGGTCCAGAGAGAAGGAGAATGGCAGTGGGAGACTTGGGATGGAGCCAATTTATGTCTTTCCAAACAGGATGTGACTGACAAAGGGGATGGTGGTCCATATTACCTGGATCAGATTAAAACAGTCTCAAGACGTCCTCTATATTGTGGCTTCCAGAGTGTGCTGACTCTTTCCCCTAGTATAATTTCAACTTAGGTCTGTTCTTGCTTTCTTTCTTTTTTTCTTTCTTTCCTTCTTTCTTTCTTTCTTTGTTTCTTTTTTCCTTCCTTTCCTTCCTTCCTTCCTTCCTTCCTTCCTCTTTCCTTCCTTCCTTTGTTCCTACCTTCCTTCTTTCCTTCCTTCCTTCTGGTTTATCTGAGTTTCTCTGTGTAGCCATGGCTGTCCTGGAACATTCTCTATAAACCAGACTGGTCAAAAACTCAGAGATTCATCTGCCTCTGCCTCCAGAGTACTGGGATTAAAGGTATACACCACCATGCCCGCCAAACTTCAGCTGTTTCTTAAACTTCTTTATATATTCTTGCATGTTATACACATACTTACTTATAACAGATTGAATTCTAGGTAAGCCGTGCTTCTGGGTAAAGCACAGTCTTTTCCTAGAAGTATCCATTCTAGGGAGAGCACAAAGGAGACATGGACAGTGAGAAGAGAAATTTAAGCCCTGTGCCTACCAGGATCTAGGTTGCTGCATCTCGACTTGGCCAGTCTGCTTTGCTTCCTTGATTGCTCTGCTAACACTCTTGAGTACTTGACCAATTACTGCATCCTATCAGAATTCTTCCCTTTCGAGAAGAAGGATCAAATGAACAAATGAATGAAAAATGGACAGAAAGTAGGAAAGAAGGAAGGAAGAGAGGAAGGGAGGAAGGGAGGAAGGAAGGATGAGACTACTGGTAAGGTCAGGACCAGAGAAAAACAGAGGTCCTCTCCACTTAATAAGAAAAACCAGTGAGGTACCTGGAAGTAGGAGTCAGGAGGCCAGAGTTAGGGTAACATCACCTGATTTTTTAGCACTGATACCTAGACCTCCATTCAGGCAAAATCAAATTATCCTTTGGGCATAAGGTCCAAAATTCAATCAGTGTCTCGCCCACCCTTTGTGTGTGTGTTTGTGTGTGTATGTGTGTGTGTGTGAGTGGGATGGTATGTTTTGAGGTTGTAGTGGTGTGTGTGATATGTAAGCTCTTAGTATTATTTCGTGAGGTATCCAGGGAGGAGAACTTCCACACCAGATGATCTAATGTAGGGATGTGTGTGTGTGTGTGCTCCCGAGCAAAGGTGTCTTTGAACACTTGTGGTGGATGCCAAAGGACAGCTTTGGGTGTGTTTCCTCAGGTGCTGTCCACTTTTTTTCTCAGACAGAGTCTTTCATTGGCCTGAAGCCCACAAAATAGGGTAAGCTGTCTGACCAGTAAACCCCAAGAACATTATGATTCCACAGATTTTGCGGGGATTCCACAACTGGAGTTTTATGTAGATTCTGGGGATTGCAAATAAAGCATCTTCTTAACTGAGATATCCTTTCAGATCTGACAATGAAGTTTTTAATTGGGATACACGATAATCAGAATTATAGTTTTTAAAAAAGTAGATGTATTTTTAAAAAAATGTGGGTATATTTTGAATACATTGACTAAGACACTGAGAGATAAGTGTTTCCCAAATCAGCTAGGACTCCAACAGACCAAGGTATTATTCCTCCAAAACCCAACTTGGTGAGCCAAAGAGTTTAAAACTTACAGCTAACAGAGGAGGGATTACTTACAGGAGCAAAGCAAGGACTGACTGCTGCGTGGAAGAAGGATTCCTTCTCTGTAGCTGGATAGATGGAAGTGCCTGCCCCATCAGTCGACCTTCTACACTCTCGGTACTCTAGTATCTCCAGAGGCTACGGAACCACATTTAACTGGGACACAATCACACACAGCTGAAAAGGAGATGCTTCAAGGAGAGGCTGGATTCACAGGTGAGAGTCTAATGACACCTGTACAAAGCCCAACACCCTTGCATAAAGAGACTTCAGCAGGAAGATGGAGGTAGGGTGTATAACAAGGAAGGTGAGAGAGCCATGGACAGCAAGCCAGTAAGCAGCATTCCCGCCATGACCTCTGTATGCTGGTATATCTGTGTTTAAATGAATAAAGCTTGCCTGAAGATCAGCAGGCAAAGCAGCCACACTCGTCAGCTACACAGGAATGGGGGGGTGGCAGACACCTTTAATCCCAGGACTCGGGAGACACAGGCAGGCAAATCTCGGTGATTTCAAGGCTGTCCTGGGCTATACAAGATTGATCCAGAAACAGATCCAGATGGTGGTGGTTTATACCTTTCATCTCAGTGTTTGGGTGTCACACACTTTAAATCCCAGCACTAGGGAGTTGGAGACAGGAGCAATATGCTGGGAAGAGAGAGGAATATAACGGGGAAGAGACAGGAACTCACTGGAGTGTGGAGACTGAAGAATCGTGGAGACAGGATCTCGCCCTTTTGAGTCTGAACACTGGGTAGAAGTAAAAGGTCTCTCTAGTGTTTGCTGCTTTGCCTTTCTGACCTTCAGCTTGGACCCCAATAACTGTATCTGGGTTTGTATTATTCTGCTACACCTCTGCTTTGATTCCTGCTTGAGATTCCTTCCTTTATTTCCTTACACAATGGACTACATCTGTAAACTTAAATGAACCCTTTCAACTTGACTTTGACCACAGTGATTACAATTTAAACTAAGACAGCATATACCCTAGTGGGGGATAAACCAGAAAACCTTAAACATGACATCTGAGCCATCCATAATCTTCAGCGTGACACATACCCTGCATTCAGAGCCCCTAACAACCATAAGATCACTTGTTTTTAAGAAATTTTTTTTTAATTTAGAAATTTGTATTTCACGGAGAAGTTGCAAAAATAGGACAGAATATTTCCAAATGCCCTGCTCCTAGTTGATTCTTTTGGTACTACTTTGAGTGGATGTATCACAATTGTTGAGCCAATCAAGACATTTCTAATTACTAAAACCACGGTTTATTGAGATTTCCTTACCTTTTACCATTACTCTTTACCATTGTCCATTACAAAATCCCGTGAGGAGCCTAATTCATACAACAGTGGTTTTCATTCCTTTCCTGTAAGACCATGTTGTGTGTGTGTGTGTGTTTGTGTGTGTGTGTGTGTGTGTGTGTGTAGTTTGTGCTGAGGAATCATTTCTTAGATTTCTAGGGTAAAATGAAACATTAGTGTGTTGCATCCTTCCCTCCTGTCTTTATCTCAATGGAGTCACCATTGGGAAGAGCATGTGCACATTACACCATGATGAGGCTTCCATGAGAAGTTCTTTTCTGAAGTAGATCACCTCCGTCAAGGTTGCAGAGAACAACAATTTCTTCATGGTGCATATTGTTCATTTTATAAAAGCTCCCTCCAGAAATGGAAGCCTCACAGACATGGTGGCTGTCCCAGTTTTATTGTCTACCTATCACAGTGTCAGCTGAGAGGGAAGCATCTACTGAGAAACTGCCTACATCAGATTAGGAGGTTGTTCTTTGGGCACGTGTGTGTGTGGTTTCCTTGATTATTAACTCACATAAGAGGTCCTGACCGCTGTAGTCAATACCATTCCTAGAGAGGAGGCTCTGGTTTATATAAAAGTACCATGGAAGCATGAGCCTATGACCAAGCTAGAGAAGGGACAAGCAAACAGTACTCTTTCTTCTAGGCTTCCTTCTTATAGGTTCCTACCTTGAGATCCTGCCCCAATTTCCCCAGGGATGAACTGTGACTTGAAAGCCTGTACCAAATAAATCCTTTCATCTCTAAGCTGATTTTGTGTTGGAGTGTTTTATAACAGCACCAGAAACTCCTACTGTGGACCACCCTGTTGGCAGGCACAGGCAAGGAAAGGCACATTCCAGACTAGTATGGGCTACATAATGAAACACCGAATCAAAAAGTAAAACCCAAACCATAGGGATAATGACAAAATGAAAGTGTAAATCCACTCTTTGGAATACAGGTCGTTGAACAACAGTATTCTTCTCTGCCATGGTATGCCAATGCCTGTCTTTAATGTTCATTCTCTCCTCTCAGAGCCACGAAAGTCCTCCTGTCTCTTTGGCTTTCTCTAATACTACTGCAGGTGTGAGATGAATTGATCTACCATGTCTTCTTTTAAAGGGACAATGGAATGATTTTTCAGGTGTGTGCAAAGAGTGAGAGAGGAGGAAACCTCATTTGTATACATGGATAGCTGGAAATCCCAAGACCACGTATTGAAACATGGCTAATCCACTCCATACACTTGAGGTACTAGCATATTACGCACGACATGGTTTATTCAAAAAGTTTTGACTTTCTCATCAGTGACCTTGGAGCCTAGAAGAGAGTGGTGTCGTTTTCGATTGATATGATAGAATTAACCACCCCAGCTCAAAACAACAAATATAACTTAATAATTGAAAACAGGGAAACTCACAGGACCTGGGTAAAGGTTCTGATGTCGAAAATGGGATTGGTGAACACGTTTCGAAGAGAGCAAGTACACCTGGATTCCCAGATTTTCTTTCCTAGACCTAGGATGCCACACTCTAGCCAAATGTGATTGGCTGAGCTTCCCCATCATCGCCACCTTCTGTCTAAACAAGATCAAATAATACCCAAAACAACTATATAAAATAGGAACAGGTACCAAATATGAAATTACAAGCAACAAACAATATTAAGAAATACATAACAAAAGTTTTACTAAGCATTTTATTTCATGGAGTCTAAATAACTTATTGAAATTAAGTTTAGCTAAATCATGAGGAGGGTAACTATAATTCTCTAATCTTAAATTCCATCAAAATTCTGAGAAGGGAAGTAATATTATATGAGCAACCAGGAAGTACAAACGAGAAACTTACAAAATGTGCCAAATGATAGAGACAACTGACTCCTAGGCAATCACCCAAAGTCTCCTTTGCAATGTTGAGTCAACCAACTTTGGCTAAGGCCTAATGTAAATGACATACCATTTTGAAAGGCAAGAAACTTTTCAGAACTATCTTACCTTGTTTTGCAGGATATGACAATCCTGTTTTTATCCATTTATGGATACTTTGTAGCTCTGTCAGGGGTCAAGGTATGGGCTTTTCTTTGCCCAAAGGCCAGTTCTGCCAAGAAGTAGACAAGCTCCAAGTGGCATGTCTTTGGTGCTCAACATTCTCTAGGGAATAGAACGGTGTTGCCAGGAGCGATTGTGTCTCACTACCACAGAATTGTAGGTTAGAGTAAAGGCCATTTTCTACAGCTCTTTGAAGAGGTTGAAGATTCTACTATCTATACTAAATATAATCTCTGTGTATCTAAAGAACCTGGTTAGCCTAAATATAAATAAGATAAACATAGATGACTATTGATCTATAATTCTCGATGCCTATCTAACTTAAAGACTAAGAGAATTAACAACTGTCTAATAAATGAGGACAATGACAATATATATCATTACATAAACACTATGTAAGTAACTTAATCAGAGGTAGAAATGTACATTGGAACATGGTATATATACATATATATATATATGTATATCAATACAATATATATACATCAATACAATATATATACATCAATACAATATATATATATATATATATATATCAATACATAAAAAATGATTTAAACAGATGTAGCCGACTCACATACAGTATTCAATATAATTTAACTTTGTATCAATATATAAAAATTGATACCAATATAATTTTCTAAAAACAATAACTCACAAATACCAATCTATTATCCCATCACCAATTTTCCCTCTTTGTTTTCAAGAATACCCATGAGCCTATGAAATACTTCCCCTATCCCTCAACCATATACCAATTATTACCAACTCCAAAAGGGTGTCCCTAAACCTGAAGACAAACTCTGCTGGGAGAGGGGACGTTATCCTCTAAAATTGCTGTCATGGGGGTGACGTTCTTCTTAGGGGTCCTGTGAAAGTAAAAAACGGTAAAATTCCAAGATTAATATTTGGTCTGGGAAAATTGCAAATAGTGTCTGAGTGTTTTGAGGAGGTCTGGCCAGGGTGTTGTAAAAGATGTGCACCATTAGGAACTGTCTTGTGCGGTTGGTACCAAAAATCATGTCTTGTAGTTGCACTATCAACATGGTGATGTCATATTGACCAGGTGGAGTCAATATGTGGGGCCCCATCTTCTTCTTGGAAACTTCAAAGATCACTGCAGGAAAATACATTATTTCTTCTGGGAAAATAAGCATTATCTATAAAGACATATACAGATATATATATTCATTGAAATGTATGATAAAGACAGAAACAGATATGAGGAAAGGCAAAGAAAGTTTATAAATTATTATTATTATTATTTCCGATATCATGGCTCTTGACATGAGAAAGAAGCTCTGGGATATCTCTTATGAACAGGCTTGGAATTGGAGAGGGACTGAGCTAGAGTCCAACTCCAAAACCAGCTCTCTATATTTATAAATAAATGCACATTAACACATATTTAAAATATGTTTATTATAATTTATTTACTGAACCTATTCAGTTTTCTTGCTGATCCTTATTGGGTTGTAAATAGTTTCCATCTGTCAGTATTCAAATATCCAGGGTCCCTTGAATTCTTTGAAGATGAGTGTTTTCCTGGGGAGATAAGCAGAGATCCCTGCCCCCATCCTATATGTTGTTCTTACCATCGGTATGATTATCATCATTGTGGATGAGCTGTCATTTCTTCTTTCTAAGAGATTCCTCCTCTTCAAACTGAACCTTTATTAATTTTGATAGTATCCACAATTTTTCTTCTCCAGTGGAAACAAGAGCAAAACCACTTCCCCAACACAGCACATATCCTGACATCCATTGCGAGGTCAACACATCTTTTAAATAAGCTGGTTGATTTAATTCAGCAGACTTTTCCATTATCCAATGACTTTCTGCAGCCATTGTCCCCTTCTCATGAACATTGAGAAAACTCAAGGTTAATAAAGCATTATGAGTGAGCAGAGCTGGGAGCTGGGAGCCAACGACTGGGTGCTCAGAACAAGTGAGGTCCAGACCTGGGGCACTAGCCCAGGACATAGCACCAAGTGCGGCCGCTGGTGTAGGCACAAGCTCCTTGCTCTTAAGTCCCCTTGCTCTGGGCTGGGATGTGGGAGAAAGCTGCCTGTAGCAAGGGCGTGAGATGGTGCAGATATCAATGAACAAATGGATGTGGTGTGGCCTCAACTGGCCAGAGCCTTAAAGGGCTCTAAAAAGCCTCAAGGACAGGCACCAAGTGGTGGTGCATTCGATCAGCACGCTTGAATTAACCAGACCACCTTAAAATAACAGATATAATATAATAATTGAAAACGGGGAAACTCACACGACCTGGGTAAAGATTCCCATGTCCAAAACAGGTTTGAAGAACACCATGCAAAGAGAGGCAAAGAGAGCTAATTCACCCGGATGCCCAGGTTTTCTTCCCTGTCTACAGGCAGCTGCACCCTAGCCAAATGTGATTGGCTGAGCTTCCCCATCCAGAGACCAACTTCCTCTAAAGGGTGGTGACAGAAAAAGTTAAATCATTCTCTTATCCATTGAAAACATTCTTCATGCCTGAAGGTGACATAGATGTTTTCAGAAAGAAAGAAAAGTAAGAGTCCTGAGAACAAACAGAAATACACAAATATAAACAATCAGAAATTCTTCAGGCTGAAGAAAAGAATACCAGAAACAACAACATCCTTTGTTGCAAATAAAGACGATCAGAAGGCTTGAATTTCTTCTTAATGCCAAGTTCCCTATATCCACTTTTTTCCTTTAAAATACATACAAGGCCTGGCAAGATGGCCAAGTTCCAACAGATGCTTTTGCGGAGCAGGATGGCCTGAGTTTGCCTCTCTGGGTACAGTAAAAAGAAAGAAGTGACTCCTAAAAGTAGCCTGCTACCTCCACGTGTATATTGTGACACACATGCATAAATACATGCACACAGATGAAATATAAAATATATGTGAATGCTTAAAAGCATGATAACATTTTATGTGTGTTTAACACATATGCACATGGATTATCTATAGGGTATTGTAGAATAAAGAGCACTAGAAAACGGCATATGTATTTCTATTGCTAAATATTTTACTTTTAAAATATGCTTTCACCCTGAAACCGATACTGTACTGAACTTCACGATGTGTCCCCGGCTGGCCTCAAACTCATGTCCAACCCTTTGCTTCCACTTCCTAAGCTCTGGGATTACAGGTATGTGGCACCACACTTAACATCAGGATTTACACTCTGGAGAAAGTGGTCAAAAAGCAATACTGTGTAGACTATAAAATAGTAAGGACATGTAATTTATAATCACTAAAACAAATCAGAAAGGCTGATGAGAAATGAGAGAGCTCTAAAGATAAAACATTAAAAATAAGAATTAGAGAAACAAAATATGAGCAGAAAAGAGTGCAAATGATAAAGAGTAGAACGTCACAACAGATACATTAGCTATTAATGGATCAAGCAAAACAAATGAAGGATGAATATTTTCTGAACAGTTACAAAAGCAAGAACAGTAATCTCTTATCAGTAAGATAGAGAGTTTAAGAAGTGTGTTTGAGGGCTGGGAGGATGGCACAGCAGTTAGCATCACTGACTGCTCTTCCAGAGGACCAGGGTACAATTCCCAGCACCCACATGGCAGCTGGCAGCTGTCTGTCACTAAAATTCCAGGGGACCTGGCACCCGTATATAGGCCTATATCATGCAGGTCAAACACTAACACACATAAAATAAAAATAAGCAATTCTCTTTAAAGTAGAAGAAAAAGATGCTGGCGACAGTTGTGAACCTGTCACTGCCTTTAGAATCATTTACTGCTAGTTGCTGGGAACAGCTTGTGTTCTCAGTTTAGGTTAGTCTACTTAGACTGTTGGTGGGGTTTGCAAGTTTGCTGTTTGAGCACTTAGCCCCCAGCAGGTGGCACTGTTGGAGGACTGTGGGGAGCATCCCAGGCCTGTAGCATGAGGGCAGGGCCTTTGAAGGCTTTTACACTTAGCACTCACTGAATCTGATCTGTAAGCTTGGCATCCTGTCCATTGCCACAGGAGGAGTCTCCACCATGTGCTGCGGTCCCCATTAATGGCACTGTGATGGTATTGTGTGACACTTTTTCTGTGTAGGGAACCCTTGTCAGACCAAATTGTGGGTGAGGACTTTACACAACAGGGGTGATTCTAAAGCACTTGCATCACTAAAAGCCCACTCTCTCACTGGTGAGGACTCACATAGTCTGCATCTATCTGAATGTCCGGAGGTGGTGGATGACTCCAAAGTAACATCGTTCTCCAGACCCAACAGAGCTGATGCACATAGGACCTCACAGAGACTGTGACATCACTCACGGGATCTGCAGGAGCTCAAGCCAGAAAAAATCCCAGCATGGAGGATGTGAAGTGGCCACAAAGCCCTACACCTAGCCGATAGCTTTTGTGATTGATAGCTGCTTGCAGAGGGAATAAAGTTTTCTCAATGAAGTGACACTGGGTATAGCAAACACAGCCCAGAACAGGCCCCATGCCCAGTAGTTTCCAGGATAACTAGGACTCCAAGGTTTTGTTTTTGACTTATAAAAGGACTGTTTTGTTTGTTTTAAGCAAGAGAAAGAGCATGATGTTAAGTTGGGAAAAGTGAGGGAAAGGAGAAAATATGATAAAAATGAATGAAAAATTAAAAATAACAAAAAATGAAAAGTAAAATATATATGTTGAGGTGGGGCTGAGGGGTTGGCTTTTGCAAAAGACCTGACTTCAGTTCTCAGACGCCAAATGGTGACTCACAATTGCCTGTTATCTAGTTCCAAGCAATCTGACACCATCTTATGACCTATGTGGGCAAATCCACAAAGACACACGGAGATAAAATATCCCTACACATAAAATTAAAATAAACAAACCAGAAATAATATGATACAACTATTGGTTTCGATAGTGCTCTTAGTCATAGGACCTGAGTTCAGTTTGCAGAACCTAATAACAGCCATCTGTATTGTGAGGCGACCATGGGCTATTAATCCCATGTTAAATAGCAAGACATACACACACACACACACACACACACACACATTCTCAACATATCTCTACATTTATATATTTCTTTCACTATTAGTGTGACTCCATCTCATAAGCATTGTTGCCAAACATTTTTTATACAAGAAACAAAAGACCCAGAGTGACTGAATAAGTAGCTCCCAAGTCACAGAGCAACTAAGATGTTACCCATGATTAAGTCATGCCTCCTAGTCATCCTGATCATTGTGAGGTCAGGAGGCAACCTGGGCCCTCAGTGTTTAACCATCTGAAGTAGGCAGTAGATACAGAAAACTGAGAAACACCCAAGATGGCACATTCACGGCTCATGTCCTAGGGTCTAGCCACTACTCAGTCTCAGCTCTATGATTTGGAAAAGGATCAGAAAGTCAAGGCAGGGGATCCCAGGTGGGCCCGACACTGGTTCTCAGACTTTATTCACTGGACGGGGTATATGAAAGAGATATATGAATATGTGAGGAAAAAGTATGTGGACACTTGTTTGTCTGCCTCCCTAATTTCCTGGAGTGGACCAGGACAAATTTTACCTGTGATTGGAAATGGTGGCCCAGCCTGAAAAGAATAGAAAAGCTTCTCCCCAGTATCTCTGTCAATAAGCAGAAAATGAAAGTGTAAATCCACTCTTAGGAATACAGGTAGCTGAACAACAGTATTTTGCTGTGTCATGTTATGCCAATGCCTGTTTCTGATGTTCATTCTCTACTCTCAGAGCCATCGAAGTCCTTCTGTCTCTTGGGCTTTCTCTAATACTACTGCAGTATGAGGTGAATTGATCTACCATGATTTCCTTTAAAGGGACCATGGAATTGATTTTTCATGTGTGTGGAAAGAGTGAGAGAGGAGGAAAGCCTCACTTGTATACAGGGATAGCCGGAAATCCCAAGACCACGTATTGAAAAGATGTCCAATCCCCTCCATACACTTGAGGTGCTAGCATATCACACAAGACACATTTTATTCAAAAAGCTCTGACTTTCTCATCAGTGACCTTGGAGACTATTAGAGTGGTGGTGTATTCGACTGGTATACAAGGATTAATCAGACCAGCTCAAAACAGCAGATATAATTTAATAATTGAAAACGGAGAAAGTCAACACTACTGCGGTAAAGGTTCCCATGTCCAAAACCAGTCTGTGAACACTGTGAACACTGCACTAAGAGAGGCAGAGGGAGCAAGGGCAGCAGGATTCCCAGGTTTTCTTCCCTGCCCCCAGGCAGCCACACCCTAGCCAAATGTGACTGGCTGAGCTTTGCACCAAGAGAGAAACTTCCTCTAAAGTTAGTGACAGAAAAACTTAACTAAGTCTCTTATCCATTGATAACATTCTTCCTGAAAGAAAAACTTAATCTCTTATACATTGATAACATTCTTCCTGCCTGAAGGTGATGTAGGTGTTTTCAAAAAGAACGAAAAGTAAGAGTCCAGGGAACAAGGAGAAATATATAAATATAAACAATCAGAAGTGATTCAGGTTGCAGAAAAAGAATACCACAGAAAACAACATCTTTTGGTGCAAATTAAGCCCATCAGAAGGCTTGAATGTCATCCTAATACCAAGTTCCCTATCTCCACTTTTTCCTTTAAAATACACACAGGGCCTGGCAAGATGGCCCCATGCCTACAGATGCTTGTGACCACGATGATGGCCTCAATTTGACTCCATGGGTACAGTGAATAGAAAGAATTGACTCTTAAAAGTTGCTTGCTACCTCCACGTGTATATAGTGACACACATGCATAAACACATGTGCACAAAATGTAAAATATATTGAATGCTTAAAAGCAAATACTGATACTTTAGGTATGTTTAACACATATTCATGTGGATTATTTATAGTGTATTGTAGAATAAAGAGCACTAGAAAATGGCAAATGTATTTCTATTGTTAAATATTTTACTTTTGAAACATGATTTCACCCTGAAACCCATACTGTACTGACCCTCACTATGTGTCCCCGGCAGGCCTCAAACTCATGTCAAACCCTTTGCTTCCACTTCCTGAGCCCTGGGATTACAGGTGTGAGCACCACACCTACCATCAGGATTTACTTTCTGGGGAAAGGGGTCAAAAAGAAATACTGTGTAGACTATAAAATAGTAAGAACATATAAGTTATAATCACTAAAACATATCAGAAAGGCTGATGAGAAATTAGAGAATTCGAAAGCTAAAACATTAACAATAAGAATTAGAGAAACGAAATATGAGGGGGATAAGAGTGCAAATGATAAAGAGTAGAACGTCACAACAGATACATTAGCTATTAATGCATAAAACACTGCAAATAAAGGATGAATATTTTCTGAACAGATACAAAAGCAAGAACAGTAATCTCTTATCAGTAAAATAGAGAGATTAATAAGTGTGTTTGAGAGCTGAAGGGAGGATAGCTCAGCAGTTAGCATCACTGACTGCTCTTCCAGAGGACGAGGGTTCAATTCCCAGCACCCACATGGCAGCTCGCAGCTGGCTGTCACTACAATTCCAGGGGAACCGGCACCCTTAAACAGGCCTGTATCATGCAGGCCAAACACTAACACACGCAAAATAAAAATAAGTAATTCTCTTTAATGTAGATGAAAAAGATGCTGGTGAAAGTGGTGAACCTGTCACTGCCTTTAGAATCATTTACTGCTCATTTAGTAAGGGCTAGTTGCTGGGAATAGCTTCTGCCCTCAGTTCAGTTTAGTATACTTAGATTGTTGGTGGGGTTTGCAAGTTTGCTGTTTGAGCACTTAGCCCCCAGCAGGTGGCACTGTTGGAGGAGTGTGTGGAGCATCCCAGGCCTGCAGCAAGAGGGCAGGGCATTTAAAGGCTTTTACACTTAGCACTCACTGAATCTGATATGTAAGCTTTGCAACCTGTCCATTGCCACATGAGGAGTCTCCACCATGTGCCTGGGTCACCATTAACAGCACCGTGATGGTATTGTGTGACACTTTTCCTGGGTAGGGAACCTATGCCAGACCAAATTGTGGGCGAGGACTTTACACAACAGGGGTGATTCTAAAGCACTTGCATCAGTGATAGCCCACTCTCTCACGGGTGATGACTCTTGGAGTCTGCATCTATCTCTATCTCCGGAGGTGGTGGATGACTCCAAAGTAACATCGTTCTCCAGACCCAACAGAGCTGATGCACATAGGACCTCACAGAAACTGTGAGATCACTCACAAGATCGGCAGGAGCTCAAGCCAGATAAAATCCCTGCATGGAGGAGGGGAAGTGGCCACAAAGCCCTACACCTAGCCATGTAGCTATATGTGATGGATAGCTGCTTTCTTAATGGAGTGACACTGCGTACAGCAAACACACCCTAGAACAGGCCCCATGCCCAGTAGTTTCCAGTATAAATAGGACTCCATGGTTTTGTTTTTGACATATAAACAGACTGTTTTATTTTTTTTAAGCAAGAGAAAGAGCATGACGTTGTGTTAGGGAGAGTTAGGGAAGAGTGAAATATGATAAAAAAATAAAAAATTTTAAAATACGGAAAAATTAAAAGTTAAATATCTATGTTGCGGCAAAGCTGAGGGGATGGCTCTTCCAGAGACCCTGACTTCAGTCCCCAGACCCCAAATGATGGCTCACAAGTTCCTGTTATTCCAGTTCCAAGGGATCTGACACCATCTTATGAGCTCCGTGGGCAAATCAACAGGCACAAACGCAAGTAAAATACCTATACACATGAAATTAAAATAAACAAAACCTGAAATAATAATAAGATATACCGGTTGATCGGCATAGTGCTCTTTGCCAGAGGACCTGAGTTCAGTTTGCAGTACCTACTGACAGCCATCTGTAACTGTGAGAGGCCACTCTGGGCTATTTAGCCCATGTTTATTTAGACCATGGTACATAGCAGGCCATACATACATACATACATATTTACATACATACAACACATTGTCTACATAGTCTATACATTTATATATTTACTTCACCATTATAGTGATTCCATATCACAAGTATTGTTGCCATCCACAACACAATTTTGTGTTCCTCCCTACTTTCCTGCGGTGGACCAGTACAAATTCTACCTGCGCTTAGAAATGTTGACCCAGCCTGAACAGAACAGAAAAGCTTCTCACCAGTATCTCTGTGGACATCTAGTGGTCAAGGATGTGGGGACCAGCAAGAAGACAGTAAGGACCATGAGCAGAAGGGGAGAAGAGCCAGGGCTGTGAGAACAAGACACCCAGTCACTGGGAGGAGCTGCTCTGATGCGTTTCCCAGCAATTGTTGTCACATCGTACACAGTGGGCATTATGATGCATAAAAGTGATGTCACAAAGCTCCTGAAACCAGAGCTGGAGCCATGAATTCATGTGTTCCTGGAAGAGACCAAGTCTCGACCCTTCTAGCCATGGTTTTGTAGAGATAGGTACCACAGGCAGGGCCTTAGCCTTGTGCTCCTTGCTTTCTATTATGGAGGGCTTCCTGCCGCCCGATGGACACCCCTAGGACTCAGAGAATCTGAAGGACCTGCTCTGTAGGGACAATCTCCTTTCCTTGGCCAGAGGGACTGGCAGTACACCCTGCCACTCTCCTCTCTGTTCAGTATCCCTGGGGCCCTACTCAGGCCTGACTAACCCCTCATTCTTACCTTCCAGGTTTAAGGTCTGAGGATTCTGTCTCCTCCCCAGGCTGAAGCAGTGCCTTTCCCGACCACAGCCAGAACAACTCATTCTGTGTCCATGGTCCCAGGTAGGCTGAGATGCCCATTCTTGCTTAAAAGGCTTTATTGTTGGTTAGCCCTGAAACATGAGCAAAAAAGAATCTTCCAGATAGCTAGACTCACCCTGACTCCTGGACAGTTTCATCATCTTCTGTTTCCACTCAGCATGATTCTGGGAAGACTGTGCTGGCTGTCGCTGGCTGCTTTCTTCTCTGAGAGCTGGTGCACTGCCCCAAATGAGCTGAGGAATAACCAATATCTGAGCCAGATGTCCGGATACCTGCCTGTCTCCATTGTGCTGAAGGAAAGAGACTAAAAAGACCTAGGATTTGAGTATGATGGCAGTTGCCACTGAAGCTATTAGGCATAAGGTGAGCTCTGGGAGGACCAACAGACCACAAAGACAGGCCATAGAAGAATGGGTAGGCAGCCAAAGGTCCTGAAGTGGTATAAAGATAATTTGGTGGCCTACCTGGGGTCAAGAGAGAAGGCGAATGTCAGTGGGAGACTCAGGATGGAGCCACTGCACGACCTTCCAAACAGAATGTGACCAACAATGGGGGACAGTGGTCCATATGAGCTGAATCAGATTAAAACAGCCTCAAGACTTCCTCTGCAGGGTGGCATGCAGAGTGCTCTAAACCTTTCCCCTAGTAAATGTTCAACTTTGCTTTGCCCTTTCTTTCTTTCTTTCTTTCTTTCTTTCTTTCTTTCTTTTTTTCTTTCTCCCTCTCTGTCTTTCTTTCTTCTTTCTTTCGTTCTTTCTTTCTTCCTTCCGTCCTTCCTTCCTTTCTCTGTTTCTTTCTTTCCTTCCTCCCTCCCTCCCTCCCCCCCTCCCTCCCTCCCCCCCTTCCTTCCTTCCTTCCTTCCTTCCTTCCTTCCTTCCTTCCTTCCTTCCTTCCTTCCGTCTTATTATTCTGAGTTTCTCTGTGTAGCATCGGCTGTCCTGGAACATTCTCTATAAACCAGACTGGCCAAGAATTCAGAGATTCATGTGCCTCTGCCTTCAGAGTGCTAGGATTTATGGCATGAACCATCATAACTGACAAAGTTTATTTGTTTCTTAACTTCTTTACATATTCTTGCATCTTATACACCTACTTACCTATAACAGATTGAATTCTAGGTAAGCTGGGCTTCTGAGAAAAGCACACACTTTTTCTACGAGTATCCATTCTAGGCCGAGCACAAAGGAGAGATGGACAGTGAGAAAAGAAATTTAGGCCCTGTGCCAACTAGAATCTAGGTTGCTGCATCTTGACTTGGCCAGGTTGCTTTGCCTCCTTGATTGCTCTGCTTACAGTCTTTAGTACTTGACCAACTACTGCATCCTACCAGAATTCTTCCCTTTTGAAAACAAGAAGGATCACATGAAAAATGAATGAAAGTAAGACAGACAGGAAGAATGAAGGACGGGAGAGAGAAAGGAAGGAAAAGACTGCTAGTAAGGTCAAGACCAGAGAAAAACAGAGATCCTCTCCACTTAATAAGAAAAACTAGTGGGGTAACTGGAAGTAGGAGTCAGGAGGCCAGAACTAGATAGGGTAATATCACCTGATTTCTTAGCACTGATATCTGGACCTCCTTTCAGATAAATTAAATTAGCCTTTGGGCATAAGGTCCAAAATTCACTCACTCTCTCTCCCACCCTTTGTGTGTGTGAGTGTGTGGGAATGTTGTGAGGTAGTATTGGTGTGTGTGGTATATAAACTCCTAGTATGATTTCGTGAGGTATCCAGGGAGGAGAACCTCCACACCAGATGATCAAATGTAGGGGTGTGTGAGTGTGTGTGTGTGTGTGCGTGTGCGAACGCACACAGGTGTCTGTACACAATTTTGGTGGATGCCAAAGAACAGCCTGGGTGTGTTTTCTCAGGTCTTTCCACTTTTTTCTGTGACAGAGTCTTTCATTG
Organism: Microtus pennsylvanicus; assembly: GCF_037038515.1. Classification (NCBI taxonomy): domain Eukaryota; kingdom Metazoa; phylum Chordata; class Mammalia; order Rodentia; family Cricetidae; genus Microtus; species Microtus pennsylvanicus. The sequence continues at coordinate 68,008,008 of NC_134601.1, forward strand.
GCCTGAAGCTCACAAAATAGGGTAAGCTGTCTGACCGGTAAACACCAGGAACATTACGTCTCCACAGTTTTGTGCTGGGATTCCACAACTAGAGTTTTATGTAGGTTCTGGGGATTGCAAAGCAAGCACCTTGTTTACTGAGCCATCCCCTCAAATCCTAGGATGAAGTTTTTAATTGGGGAACAAGATAATCAGTTAGAAATGTGGTTTTTAAAACGTGGGTGTACTTTTTAAAAAAGGAGGGGGTGTATTCTGAAAACATTTACATAGATTCTGAGTGCTAAGTGTTTCGCAAATCAGGTAGAGCTCCAACAGACCAAGGTATTATTCCACCAAAACCCAACTTGGTGGGCCAAAGAGTTTAAAACTCACAGCTAATGGATGAGGGATTACTTACAGGAGCAAAGCAGCAACTGACTGCTGTGTGGAAGAAGGATTCCTTTTCTGTAGCTGGATAGATGAAAGTGCTTGCCATGTCAGTGGAGCGTCCACACTCTTGGTACTCTAGCGTCTCCAGAGGCGAGGAAACAACATGTAACTGGGACAGAATCACACAGCTGTAAAGGTGATGCCTCAAAGAGAGGCTGGATTCACAGGTGAAAGTTCTATAACACCTGCCCCAAGCCCAACACCCTTGTTATAAGAAACTTCAGCAGGTAGGTGGTGGTAGGGTGTGTAACAAGGATGGTGAGTGAGCCATGGACAGCAAGCCAGTAAGCAGCATTCCTACCATGGCCAATGTATACTGCATATTTGTGTTTAAATGTATAAAGCTTGCCTGAAGATCAGCGGGCAAAGCAGCCACACTCATCAGCTACACAGGATAGCATGGTGGTAGTACATGGCTTTAATCCCAGGACTCAGGAGACAGAGGCAGGCAAAACTCTGTGAGTTCAAGGCTACCCTGGGCTGTACAAGATTGATCCAGAAACAGGTCCAGGTGGTGGTGGTTCACACCTTTAATCTCAGTGTTTGGGAGTCACACCCTTTTAATCCCAGCACTAGGGAGGTGCAGACAGGAGCAATAATCTGAGTAGAAGGAGGAGTATAAAGGAGAAGAGACAGGAACTCAGGAGTGTGGAGTCTTAGGATTTGTGGAGATAGGAACTCGCCCTTTTGGTCTGAAGGCTTGGTGTAGGGTAAAAGGTCTCTCTAGCGGTTGGCAGCTTTGCTTTTCGGATCTTCAGATTCGACCCTAATACCTGTTTCTGGGTTTGTATTATTCTGCTACACCTCTGCTTTGACTCCTGCTTCTGATCCCTTTCTTGAGTTCCTGTCACGATGGACTAAAGCTGTAAACTTAAAAGAACCCTTTCAACTTGCTTTTGAACACAGTGATTACAATTTAAAACTTAAACAGCATATTCCCAAGTGTGGGATAAACCAGACACCTTAAACCTCACATTTGAGCCATCCATAATATTCAGAGTAAACAAACCCTGCATTTAGAGCCCCTAACCAACATAAGGCCACTTGCTTTTAAAATTTTTTAAATTTTAGAAATTTATATTTTAAGGAGAAGTTGCAAAAATAGGACAGAATATTCCCACACACCCTCACACAGGCCTATATCATGCAAGCCAAAAATTCACGCATGTAAAAAAAAATATGTTATTCTCTTTAAAGTAGAAGAAAAAGATGATGGCGACAGTGGTGATGCTGTCACAGCCTTTAGAATCATTTACTGCTCATTTAGTCAGGGCTGGTTGCTGGGAATAGCTGCTGCCCTCAGTTCAGTTTAGTCTACTTAGATTGTTGGTGGGGTTTGCAAGTTTGCTGTTTGAGCACTTAGCCCCCAGCAGGTGGCACTGTTGGAGGACTGTGGGGAGCATCCCAGGCATGTAGCATGAGGGCAGGGCCTTTAAGGCTGTTACACTTACCACTCACTGAATCTGATATGTAAGCTTGGCATCCTGTCTATTGCCACATAAGGAGTCTCCACCATGTGCCACAGTCACCATTAACAGCACCGTCGTGGCATTGTGTGACATTATTACTGGGTAGGGAACCCATGCCAGATCAAATTGTGAATGAAGAGTTTACACAAACAGGGATGATTCTTTTTTTTTTTTAATTTATTTATTAAAGATTTCTGTCTCTTCCCCGCCACTGCCTCCCATTTCCCTCCCCCTCCCCAATTAAGTCCCCCCACTCCTCAGCCCGAAAAGCAATCAGGGTTCCCGGTCCTGTGGGAAGTCAAAGGAACCCCCACCTCCATCCAGGTCTAGTAAGTTGAGCATCCAAACTGCCTAGGCTCCCACAAAGCCAGTGCGTGCAGTAGGATCAGAAACCCATTGCCATTGTTCTTGAGTTCTCAGTAGTCCTCATTGTACGGTATATTCAGAGACTCCGGTTTTGTCCCAGGCTTTACCAGGCCCAGGCCAGCTGGCCTTGGTGAGTTCCCAGTAGAACATCCCCATTGTCTCAGTGTGTGGGTGTACAAACAGGGGTGATTCTAAAGCACTTGCATCACTAAAAGCCCACTCGGTCATGGGTGATGACTCACGAAGTCTACATCTATCTGAATCTCCGGAGGTAGTGGATGACTACAAAGGAACATCGTTCTCCAGACCCAACAGAGCTGATGCACATAGGACCTCACAGAGACTGTGAGATCACTCACGGGATCTGCAGGAGCTCAAGCCAGATAAAATTCCAGCCTGGAGGAGGGGAAGTGGCCACAAAGCCCTACACCTAGCAGGTAGCTGTTTGTGATGGATAGCTGCTTTCTCACTTTAGTGACACTGGGTATGGCAAAGAAACCCGAGAACAGGCCACATGCACAGTAGTTTCCAGTATAAATAGGACTCCACAGTTTTGTTGTTGACTTATAAAAGGACTGTTTTGTTTGTTTTAAGCAAGAGAAACAGCATAATGTTAAGTTGGGAGGAGTTGGGGAAGGGGGAAATATGTTAAAAAATGTAAAATTTAAAAATAAGGAAAAATTAAAAGAAAAATATATATGATGATGAGGTGCTGAGGAGATGGCTCTAGCAGAGGACCAGACTTCAGTCCCAAGACCCCAAATGGTGGCTCACAACTGCATGTTATTCCAGTTCCATGGGATATGACAGCATCTTATGACCTCAGTGGGCAAATCCACAGACACCCACGCAGGGAGAATATCCATATGAATAAAATTAAAATAAACAAGACCTGAAATAATAATAACAAGATATATCTTTTGATCTGGATAGTACTCTTAGCCGGAGGACCTGAGATCAAATTGCAGAAACTACTAACAGCCATCTGTGACTGTGAGGCCACCCTGGGCTACTTAAAGCATGTTACATAGCAAGACATACACACACACACACACACACACACACACACACACACACACACACACACACACACATGTTCTCCACATACATTTACTTCACCATTAGAGTGACTAGATATCATAATTATTGTTGCCATTTACATTATACACAAGAAGCGAAATGCCCAGAGAGGCTAAATAAGTAGCTCCCAAGTCACAGAGCAACTAAGATGTTACCCATGATTTAATCATGCCTCCTAGTCATCCTGATCATTGTGAGGTCAGGAGGCAACATGGGCCAACACTATATAACCATATGAAGGAGGTAGTAGATACAGGAGACTGAGAAACACCCAAAATGGCACATTAATGTCTCATTTCCTAGACTCTGGCAACTACTCAATCTCAGGTCTATGATTTGGAAAAGGATCACAATATCAAGGCAGGGGATGCCAGGTGGGCCAGTTTTGGTTCTCAGACTTTATTCACTGGAAGGGGTATATGAAAGAGAGATATGAGTGTGTGAGGGGAAAGTACACGGACACTTGTTTGTCTGCCTCCCTAATTTCCTGCGGTGGACCAGAACAAAATCTACCCGCCATTGGAAATGTTGCCCCAGCCTGAAAAGAACAGAAAAACTTCTCACCAGTATATCTGTTGACATCTAGTGGTTGTAGATGTGAACGACACCTCACACAAAATGTTCCTGTGGGGCTCAGCAGTGAGGACAGGAAGGACCATGAGCAGAAGGGGAGAAGAGGCAGGGCTGTGAGAACAATACAGAGCCAGGTCTGTGAGAACAAGACACAGCCAGTCACTGTGAGGAGCTTTTCTGAAGCGTTTCCTGGCAACTGTTGTCATGTTATCCACAGTGGGCGCTATGTTACAGAAAACTGATGTCACAAAGCTCCTGAAACTAGAGCTGGATCCACGAATTCATGTGTTCCAGGTAGAGACCAAGTCTCCACCCATCTAGCCTTGGTCTTGTGAAGATAGGAACCACAGAAAGGGCCTTAGCCCTGTTCTTCCTGCTTTCTATGCTGGAGGGCTTCAGGGCTCGAGATGGGCACCCCTGGGAGTCAGAGAATCTTACAGGACCTGCTCTGTAGGGACCATCTCCTTTCCTTAGCCAGCAGGAACTGGTAGTACAACCTGCTGCTCTCCCCTCTGTTCAGCATCCCTGGGGCCTTTCTCAGGCCTGACTAACCCATCATTCTTACCTTCCAGGTTTAAGGTCTGAGGATTCTGCCTCCTCCCCAGGCTGAAGCCGTCCATCTACTACTGCAGTCGGCTTCAGTGCCTTTCCCGACCATGGCTAGAACAACTCGTTCTGTCCCAATGATCCTAGGTAGGCTGAGTTGCCCACTCTTGCTTAAAATGCTTTTGTTGGTCAGGCCTGAAACATGAGCAAGAAAGTAACTTCCAGATGGCTAGACTCACGATGACAGTTTCATCATCTTCTTTTTCCACTCAGCATGATTCTGGGAAGCCTGCGCTGGCTGTTTCTGGCTGCTTTCTTCTCTGAGAGCTGGTGCACTGCCCCAAATGAGCTGAGGAATAACCAAGATCTAAGCCAGATGTCAGGACACCAGCCTCTCTCCATTGTGCTGAAGGAAAAACACAAAAAGACCTAGGATTTGAGTATGATGGCAGTTGCCACTGAAGCTATTAGGCATAAGGTGAGCTCTGGGAGGACCAACAGACCACAAAAGACATGCCATAGAACAATGGGTAGGCAGCCTAGGGTCCTAAGTTACATAAAGTTAATGTGGTTGCCTACCTGGGGTCAGGAGAGTAGGAGAATGGGAGTGGGAGTCTAGGGATGGTCCAGCTCAGGTCCTTCCAAACAGGATGTGACCAACAATGGGTGCGGTGGTCCATAATAGCTGGATCAGATTAAGATAGTCTCAAGAATTCCTCTGCAGGGTAGCATGCAGAGTGTTCTAACCACATCCCCTAGTAAACTTTCAGCTTTGTTCTCTCTCTCTCTCTCTCTCTCTCTCTCTCTCTCTCTCTCTCTCTCTCTCTCTCTGCCTCTGCCTCTCTCTCCCTTCCTTTCTTCATTTTTTTAATTTCTACCTTCTTCTTTTGTTTCTGAGTTTCTCTGTGTAGCCCTAAATATCCTGGAACATTCTCTATAAACCAGGCTGGACAAGAACTCAGAGATTCATGTGTCTCTGCCTTCAGAGTGCTAGGAGTAATGGCATGTACCACCATAACTGACAAACTTTAGCTGTTTCTTAAACTTCTTTACATATTCTTGCATCTTATACACCTACTTACATATAACAGATTGAATTTTAAGTAAGCTGGACTTCTCAGAAAAGCACAATGTTTTTCTAGAAGTATCCATCCTAGGGGGAGCACAACGGAGAGAAGGACAGTAAGAAGAGACTTTTAGGTCATGTGCACAATAGAATCTAGGATGCTGCATCTCAACTTGGCCAGTTTGCTTTGTCTCCTTGATTCCTGTGCTTATACTCTTGAGTACTTGACCAACTACTGCATCCTATCAGAATTCTTCTCTTTTGAGAACAAGAAGGATCAAATGAACAAATGAAAGAAAGAAAGACACAGAAAGATGAAAGGAAGAAAGAGAGAAAGGAGGGAAGAGACGGCTGGTAAGGTCAAGAGCAGAGAAAAAGAGAGATCCTCTCCACTTAGTAAGAAAACCCGCAAGGAAACTGGAAGTAGGAGTCAGGAGGCCGGAATTAGGTTGAGCAGTGTCACCTGATTTCTTAGCACTGATACCTGGACCTCCTTTCAGGCTAATCAAATTAGACCTTGGGCAAAAGGTCCACAATTCATTTTCTCTCTCTCTCTCTCTCTCTCTCTCTCTCTCTCTCTCTCTCTCTCCTCTCTCTCCTCTCTCTCTCTCTCCCTTCCTCCCTTCCTCCCTCTTCCTCCCTCCCTCCCTCTATCTCTTCCTCCCTCCCTCCCTCCCTCCCTCCCTCCCTCCCTCCCTCTATCTCTCTCTCCCTTCCTACCTTCCTCCCTCCTTCTCGCTCTCTCTCTCCATCCTCTGCCTGTTGGGGGGAGGTTGTTGTTAGGTTGTAGTGATGTGTGGGATATGTAAGCTCCTAGTATGATTTCACAGCGTATCCAGGGAAGAGAATAACCACACCGGGTGATCAAATATAGGTGTGTGTGTGGCAGTGGTGTGCGTGGGTGGGTGTGGGTTTCTGTGCACACTTCTGGTAGATGCCTAAGGAAAGGTATGGGTGTGTTTTCACAGGTGCTGTCCACTTTTTTCTGAGACAGTGTCTTTATTGGCCTGAAGTTGACAAAATGGGGTAAGTGGTCTGACTGGTAAACCCAAGGAACATTAGGACTGCACAGTTTTGTGCTGGATTTTAAGTACAGACTACCAGAACTGGAGTTTTTACTTAGACTCTGGGGGTGGAATTTGTGTCCTCGTGCTTGCAAAGAGAACACCTTGCTAACTGAGCTATCCTTCAGGATGAAGTTTTATTTGGGATACAAGATAATCAGACATGTAGTTTTTAAAAAGTGGATGTACTAAAAAAAAAGTGGCTATATTCTGAAAACTTTAACTTAGAACCTGAGAGTTAAATGTTTCCAAATCAGCTAGGCCTCCAACAGACCAAGGTATTATTTCACCAAAACCCAACTTGGTGAGCCAAAGAGTGTAAAACTTACAGCTAGCAGATGAGGGATTACTTGCAGGTGCAGAGCAGCGACTGACTGTGGCATGGAAGAAGGATTCCTTCTCCGTAGCTGGATAGATGGAAGTGCCTGCCCTGTCAATCGACCTTCTACACTCTTGGTACTCTAGAGTCTCCAGAGGCTACAGAACCACATGTAACTGGGACAGAATCTCACACAGCTGAAAAGGAGATGCTTCAAGGAGAGGCTGGAATCTCAGATGAGAGTCTAATGACACCAGCCCCAAGTCTTGCATAAAGAAACTTCAGCAGGTAGGAGGTGATAGCTTGTAAAACAGGGAAGCTGAGTAAGCCATGGAAAGCAAGGCAGTAAGCAGCATTCCCGCACTGACCTCTGTATACTGGTATATTTGTGTTTAAATGAATAAAGCTTGCCTGAAGATCAGCGGGCAAAACAGCCACACTCCTCAGCTATACGGGACAGGGCTGGGGGTGGGGTGGCACACACCTATAATCCAAGAACTGGGAAGACAGAGGCAGGCAAATTTCTGTGAGTTCCAGGCTATCCTGGAATATACAAGATTAGTACAGAAACAGATACAGGTGGTGTTGGTCTACACCAAGAGGGAGTTGGAGACAGGAGCAATATGCTGAGCAGAGAGAGGAATATAAAGGAGAAGAGACAGGCACTCACTGGAGTGTGGAGTCTGAGGATTCGTGGAGACAGGACTTTGCCCTTTGAGTCTGAACACTTGGTAGGGTAAGAGGTCTCTCTAGTGGTTTGCTGCTTTGCTTTTCTGATCTTCAGCTTGGACCCCAATACTTATCTCTGGGTTTGTATTATTCTGCTACACCTCTGCTTTGATTCCTGCTTCGAGATTCCTTCCTTGAGTTCCTTTCACAAAGGACTACATCTGTAAACTTAAATAAATCTTTTCAACTTGACTTTGAACACAGTGATTACAATTTAAAACTAAGACAGCATATTCCCTAGTGGGGGATAAACCAGACACCTTAAACCTCACATTTGAGCCATCCATAATCTTCAGTGTGTCACATACCCTGCATTCAGAGCCTCTAACCACCATAAGGCCACTTCCTTTTTAGACATTTTTTTAATTTTAGAAATTTATATTTTACGGAATAATTGCAAAATAAAGACAGAATATTCACAAATGCCATGAAGCTGGTTGATTCTTTTGTTACTACTTTGAGTAGATGTGTCAAAACTGAGCCAATCAGGGCATTCCTAATTACTGAATCCATGGTTTATTGAGATTTCCTTACCTTTTACCATTACTCTTTACCATTGTCCATTACAAAACCCGCGAGGAGCCTAATTCATACAACAGTGGTTCACATGGCTTTCATGTAAGACCATGTCGTGTGTGTGTGTGTCTGTGTGTCTGTGTGTCTGTGTGTGTGTGTAGTTTGTGCTGAGGAATCATTTCTTAGATTTCTAGGCTAAAATGAAACGTTAGTGTGTTGCATCCTTCCCTCCTGTCTTTATCTCAATGGAGTCACATTTGGGAAGATCATGTGCACACTACACCTTGATGAGGCTTCCATAAGAAGTTCTTCTCTGAAGTAGATCACCTCCGTCAAGGTTGCAGAAAACATCATTTTTTTTCATGTTGTATATTGTTCATTTTATAAAAGCTCCCTCCAGAAATGGAAGCCTCACAGACATGGTGGCTGTCCTAGTTATTTGTCGACTTACCAAAGTGTCTACTGAGAGGGAATCCTCTAATGAGAAACTGCCTATATCAGATTAGGAGGTTGGTCTTTGGGCACATCTGTGTGGTTTCCTTGATTATTAACTCACATAAGAGGTCCCGAACGCTGTAGGCAATACCATTCCTAGGTCAGAGGCTCTGGGTTAGAAAAAAGTACCAGCGAAGCATGAGCCTATGAGTAAGCCAGAGAAGGGACTAAGAAACAGGGCTCTTCCTTCCAGGCTTCCCTCCTCCAGGTTCCTGCCTTGAGTTCCTTCCCTCATTTACCCAGTGATGAACTGTGACTTGGAAGCCTGTGCAAATAAACCCTTTCTTCTCTAAGCTGATTTTGTGTTGGAGTGTTTTATAACAGCACCAGAAACTGCTACTGTGGCCCACCCTGCTGGCAGGCATGGACAAGGGAAGGCACATTCTAGACTAGTCTGGGATACATAATGAAACACTGAATCAAAAACTAAAACCAAAACCATAGTGATAACCACAAAATGAAAGTGTAAATCCACTCTTAGGAATAGAGGTCACTGAACAACAGTATTCTGCTGTGTCATGGTATGCCAATGCCTGTCTCTAATGTTCATTCTCTCCACTCAGAGCCACCAAAGTCCTCCCGCCTCTTGGGCTTTCTAATACTACTGCAGGTATAAGGTGAATTGATCTACCATGACTCCCTTTAAAGGGACCATGGAATTAATTTTTCATGTGAGTGGAAAGAGTGAGAGAAAAAGCCTCATTTGTATACATGGATAGCAGGAAATCCCAAGACCATGCATTGAAAAGATGGCCACTCCCCTCCATCCACTTGAGGTGCTAGCACATCTAGTATGATGTGTTTTATTCAAAACGCTGTGACTTTCTCAACTGTGACCTTGGACCCTAGAAGAGATGGAGGGCGTATTTTACCAATAAGCTAGAATTAAGCAGACCAGCTGAAAAAAACAGATATAATTTAATAATTGAAAAGGAGAAACTCACACAACCAGGTAAAGTTTCACACGTCCAAAACCGGTCTGGCTAATGCAGCAAGAAGAGTACAAAAGAGAGCAAGGGCAGCTGGATTCACAGGTTTTCTTCCCTGGCTGCAGGCAGCCACAACCAGCCAAAAGTGATTGGCCGAGCTTCCCTATCAAGAGAGCAACTTCCTCTAAAAGGTGGTGACAGAAAAGTTAACTCAGTCTTTTATCCATTGATAACATTCTCCATGCCTGAAGGTGACAGAGATGTTTTCAGAAAGAAAGAAAAGTACGAGTCCTGGGAACAAGAGGAATACACATATATAAACAATCAGAAATTATTCAGGTTGAAGAAAAAGACCAGAAAGAAGAATATCCTTTGGTGCAAATAAAGACGATAGAACGCATGAATATCATTTAATACCAAGTTCCCTATTTCCACGTTTTTCTTTATAATACACACAGTGCCTGGCAAGATGGCCCTGTGCCTCCAGATGCTTGCGTCAAGCACAGTGGCCTGAGTTTGCCTTCCTGGGTACAGTGAAAAGAAAGAAGTGACTCCTAAAAGTAGCCTAATAACTCCACGTGTGTATTGTGACACACATGCATAAATACATGTGGACAAAATATAAAATATATGTGAATTCTAAAAATCAAATAATGATATCTTAGGTATGTTTAACATATATGCACATGAACTAACCACAGTGTATTGTAGAATAAAGAGCACTAGAAAATGGCAAATGTATTACTATTGTTAAATATTTTACTTTTAAAATATGATTTGACCCTGAAACCCATACTTTACTGAACCTCACCATGTGTCCCCGGCTGGCCTCAAACTCATGTCAAACCCTTTGCTTCCACTTCCTGAGCCCTGGGATTACAGGTGTGAGGCACCACACCTAACATCAGGATTTAATTTCTGGGGAAAGGGGGCAAAAAGCAATACTTTGTAGACTATAAAAGTGTAAGAACCTATAAGTTATAATCACTAAAACATATCAGAAAGGCTGATGAGAAATGAAAATCCTCTAAAGCTAAAATATAAAAATAAGAATTAGAGAAACAAAATATGAGGGGGATACGATTGCAAATGATAAAGAATAAAATATAACAACAGATACATTAGCTCTTAATGCATCAAACACTACAAATAAAGGAAAAATATTTTCTGAACAGTTACAAAAGCAAGAACAGTAATACCTTATCAGTAAGATAGAGAGATTAAGAAGTGTGTTTGAACCCCTTCCTCCTTCAATGGAAGAATGGATGAAGAAAGTATGGAATATATACACATTAGAGTACTACGCTGCGGTAAAAAACAATGACTTCTCAAATTTTGCATGCAAATGGATGGAAATAGAAAACACTATCCTGAGTGAGGTATCCCAGACCCAAAAAGATGAACAGGGGATGTACTCACTCATAATTGGTTTCTAACCATAAATAGGGGCCACGGAGTCTACAATAGGCGAATCTAAAGAAGCTAAGTAAGAAGGTGAACCCAAGGAAAAACATATAGTTATCCTCTTGCATAAGGGAAGTATACAAAATTGCCGGGGAGAAAAGTGGGATGTTGGGGGTGGGGTGGGATGGGGGTAAGGGGAGATGGGGAGAGAAAAGGTAGAAGGAAAGGAGGGGGGACTTGGGGAAACAGGAGGATCGGATAAAGGAAGGTTGGATAGGTGAGTACGGAACCCCATTTCTTAGTTAAAAGACCCACTTTAGGATGGGCAGGAGACTTGACCCTAGAGGGGATCCCACGTGCCCAAGCTGAGGCCCCCAGTTAGTTCCTTGGGCAGCTGAGGATAGGGAACCTGAAATAACCCTATCCTATAGCAATACTGACGAATATCATGCATATCATCCTAGAACTCTCATCTGGCGATGGATGGAGATAGAGACAGAGACCCACACTGGAACACTGGATAGAGCTCCCAAGGTCCCAAGGAGGAGCAGAAGGAGGGAGAACATGAACAAAGAAGTCGGGACCACGAGGGGTGCACCCACCCACTGAGACAGTGGAGCTGATCTACTGGGAGCTCACCAAGGCCAGCTGGACTGTTACCAAAAAAAGCATGGGATAAAACTGGACTCTTTGAACATGACGAACAAAGAGGGCTGATGAGACGCCAAGGACAGTGGCACGCGGTTTTGATCCAACGCAATGTGCTGGCTTGGTGGGAACCTAGCCAGTTTGGATGTTCACCTTCCTAGATATGGACGGAGGGGGAGGACCTAGGACTTACCACAGGGCAGGGAACCCTGACTGCTCTTTGGACTGGAGAGGGAGGGGGAGAAAAGTGGGGGGAAGGGGAGAGGGGTGGGAGGAGGGGAGAAGAATGGGAGGAGGAGGAGGGAAATGGGAGGCTGGGAGGAGGTGGAAATTTGTTTTTTTTTCTTTCTTTTCTTTATTCTCCTTTTATCAATAAAAAAAATACATAAAAAAAAGAAGTGTGTTTGAGGGCTGGGAGGATGGCTCAGCAGTCAGCATCACTGACTGCTCTTTTAGAGGATCCGGGTTCAATTCCCAACACCTACATGGCAGCTCGCAGCTGGCTGTCACTAAAATTCCAGGGGACCTGGCACCCGTACACAGGCCTATATCATGCAGGCCAAACACTCACGCACGTAAAATAAAAATAAGCAATTCTCTTTAAAGTAGAAGAAAAAGATGCTGTCGACAGTTGTGAACCTGTCACTGCCATTAGAATCATTTATTACTAGTTGCTGGGAACAGTTTCTGTTCTCAGTTTAGGTTAGTCTACTTAGATTGTTGGTGGGGTTTGCAAGTCTCCTCTTTGAGCACTTAGCCCCCATCAGGTGGCACTGTTGGAGGAGTGTGTGGAGCATGCCAGGCCTGTAGCATGAGGGCAGGGCCTTTGATGGCTTTTACACTTAGCACTCACTGAATCTGATCTGTAAGCTTTGCATCCTGTCCATTGCCACATGAGGAGTCTCCACCATGTGCCGCGGTCCCCATTAACAGCACCGTGATGGAATTGTGTGACAATTTTTCTGCGTAGGGAACCCATGTCAGACCAAATTGTGGGTAAGGCTTTTATAGAAATAGGGGTGATTCTAAAGCAACTCTCTCGGTTGACGACCCACGGATGCTGCATCTAACTCAATCTACGGAGGTGGTGGATGACTACAAAGCAGCATCAATCTCCAGACCAAACAGACCTGATGCACATAGGACCTCACAGCGACTGTGAGATCACTCACGAGATCTGCAGGAGCTCAAGCCAGAAAAAATCCCTGCATGGAGGAGGGGAAGTGGCCACAAAGCCCTATTGCTAGCCAAGTAGTTATTTGTGATTGATAGCTGCTTGGAGAATGAAAACAATTTTCTCAATGAAGTGACAATAGGTATAGCAAACACACCCCAGAACAGGCCCCATGCCCAGTAGTTTCCAGTATAAATAGGACTCCATGGTTTTGTCTTTGACTTATAAACAGACAGTTTTGTTTGTTTTAAGCATGAGAAAGAGCATAATGTTAAGTTGGGAAAAGTTACCGAAGGGAGAAAATATGATAAAAATGAATGAAAAATTTAAAAATAAAGAAAAATAAAAAGTAAAATATATATGTTGAGGTGGGGTTGAGGGGATGGCTCTTGCAAAAGACCTGACTTCAGTTCTCAGATACCAAATGGTGACTCACAATGGCCTGTTATCTAGTTCCAAGCAAACTGACACCATCTTATGATTTATGTGGGCAAATCCACAAAAACACGCGGAGATAAAATACCCAAACACATAAAATTAAAATAAACAAAACCTGAAATAATATGATACAAGTATTGATTTCGATAGTGCTCTCAGTCATAGGTACTGAGTTCAGTTTGCAGTAACTACCAACAGCCATCTGTAATGTGAGGCCACCCTGGGCTATTAGGTCATGTTTTTTTAGCCCATGTTACATAGCAAGACATACATACACAATCACACACACACACATGTTCTCCACATATCTGTACATTTATATATTTACTTCACTATTAGTGTGACTCCATATCATAAGCATTGTTGCCATCCTCATTGTACACAAGAAACGAAAGGCCCAGAGAGACTGAATAAGTAGCTTCTAAGTCACAGAGCAACTAAGATGTTACCCATGATTTAGTCATGCCTCCTAGTCATCCTGATCATTGCGAGGTCAGGAGGCAACATGGGCCGTCACTATGTAACCATATGAAGGAGGCAGTAGATACAGGAGACTGAGAAAACCCCAAGATGGGACATTCATGGGTCATGTCCTAGGGTATGGCAAGTACTCACTCTCCTCTTTATGATTTGGAAAAGGATAAGAAAGTCAAGGCAGGGGATCCCAGGTGGGCCAGATACTGGTTCTCAGACTTTATTCTCTGGAAGTGGTATATGAAAGAGAGATATGAGTGTGTGAGGAGAAAGTATGCAGACACTTGTTTGTCTGTCTCCCTAATTTCCTCTGGTGGAGCAGAACAAAAATCTACCTGTGACTGGAAATGTTCCCCAGCCTGAAGAGAACAGAATGTCTTCTCGCCTTATTTCTCTCAACATCTAGTAGTCAAGGATGTGAATGACACTTCACACAAAATCTTCCTGTGGGGCCCAGCAGTGAGGACAGGAAGGACCTTGAGCAGAAGGGGAGAAGAGCCAGGACTGTGAGAACAAGACATCCAGTCACTGTGAGGAGCTGCTCTGATACGTTTCTTGGCAAATGTTGTCACATTACCGACATTGGGCACATGATGCATGTAACTGATGTCAGGAAGCTCCTGAAATCACAGCTGGAACCATGAATTCATATGTTCTGAGTAAAGACTAAGTCTTCAGCCATCTAGACTTGTTCTTGTGGAGATAGGAACCACAGGCAGGGCCTTAGCCTTGTGCTCCTTGCTTTCTATTCTTGAGGGCTTCCTGGAGCTAGATGGACACCCTGGCAGTCACAGAATCTTAGAGGACCTGCTATGTTGGGATCATCTCCTTTGCTTAGCCAGAAGGGACTGGCGGTACAGCCTGCAGCACTCCCTTCTGCTCATTGTCCCTGTGTTCTTTCTCAGGCCTGACAAACCCCTCATTCTTACCTTCCAGGTTTAAGATCTGAGGATTCTGCCTCCTGCCCAGGCTGAAGCCGTCCATCTACTACTGCAGGCGGCTTCAGTTCCCTTCCCGACCAAGGCCAGAACAACTCATTCTGTGTCCATGGTCCCATGTAGGCTGAGTTGCCCATTCTTGTTTAAAAGGCTTTACCGTTGGTAAGGCCTGAAACATGAGCAAGAAAGAAACTTCCAGATGGCTAGTCTCACCCTGACTGGTGTACAGTTTCATCATCTTCTCTTTCCACTCAGCATGATTCTGGAAAGCCTGTGCTGGCTGTCGCTGGCTGCTTTCTTCTCTGAGAGCTGCTGCACTGCCCCAAGTGAGCTGAGGAATAACCAAGGTCTGAGCCAGATGTCCGGACACCAGCCTGTCTCCATTGTGCTGAAGGAAAAACACTAAAAAGACCTAGGATTTGGAGTATGATGGCAGTTGCCAGTGAAGCTATTAGGCATAAGGTGATCTCTTGGCAGGACAAACAGACCACAAAAGAAAAGCCATAGAACAATGGGTAGGCAGTTAAGGTCCTGATGTGCCATTAAGATAATGATGGTGGCCTACCTGGGGTCAAGAGAGAAGGAGAATGGCAGTGGGAGACTCTGGAAGGGCCAGCTCAGGACCTTCCAAACAAGATGTGACCAACAATGAGGGATGGTGGTCCTTATTAGATGGATCAGATAAAAACAGCCTCAAGACTTCCTCTGCAGGGTGGCATGCAGAGTGCTCTAACCCTTTCCCCAGTAAACTTTCAACTTAGGTTTGTCCTTTCTTTCTTTCTTTCTTTCTTTCTTTCTTTCTTTCTTTCTTTCTTTCTTCCTTCCTTCCTTCCTTCCTTCCTTTCTTTCTTTTTCTCTCTTTCTATCTATCTTTCTTTCTTCCTATCTTTATTTCTCTCTCTTTCTTTCTTTCTTGCTTGCTTGCTTGCTTTTTTTCCTTCCTTTCTTCCTTTCTGTCCTTCCTGCCACATCAACTCCCGTGTCGTCGGTGTGACATGATGTCTGTCATTATCCCGGACTAGAGCTACATGTCCTATGGGAATAGGCTTCCTGGAGGTCAATGGCAGACCCCCGGTATAGACTGGCCTTGAGGCATAGACGGAATTCAAGATTAGCTGGCTATGCGAGATATGGGCTTTGCACAATCTCTTATATAATAATGATATTCATTATATCTACAAGTCAAGGAATATCTCTTCAGTAACAACTCTGGGATAGGGAAGCAGTATATGGAGATGTATAAGAATACAGCAGAACCTGTGTCATACACAGGGTGTATGATGACCTAGGGAATAGATGGGTTCATGTTGATAGACAAAGACTGTTATGTTATACTTTAAACTTTATGGATAGGCTTCCTAGATCCCAACCCCCATAGTGTCTGCTGCATAAGGAGGTACTAAAAAGTATATTTCAACAGGTGCAGAGAACTGATTAGGTATATTTGGTCACTAGATGAAATAAATGGTTAGGAAGTGGAAGGGCCATGATAGCGATAATGAGACAGAAACTTTCTATTCATAAGAAGAAACCACTTGCCTAAGGTTTACATTCCCAAAAAAAGATTTCCTCTTCTAAGTACGCTTTATGTCTACCACCTGTTCCTGATAGTACAATTTTCTTAAATATCGATGATGTGACTAAAAGAAGCTTTCATACTGTGCCACCCAATGATACATGATCTTCTGATTTGTCCATTGTTTGAGTACTATATAATGAAAACCTGAATTCAGTAAAATTGCAGCAGATTCCAAGCACTCTCTTGTGTGTTGTGTCTGTCTGTCACTCACCTAACTTGTGCCTTCCTATTACCAAGACACTGCTTCTCCCACGATCTGAGTGGCTCCACTGGGCAGGTCCATGGCACCTTCCTTCCTTCTTTCCTTCTTTCCTTCTTTCCTTCTTTCCTTCTTTCCTTCTTTCCTTCTTTCCTTCCTTCCTTCCTTCCTTCCTTCCTTCCTTACTTCCTTCCTTCCTTCTTCTTTCCTTTTTGTTTATCTGAGTTTCTCAGTGTAGCCATGGCTGTCCTGGAACTTTCTCTATAAACCAGACTGACCAAGAACTCAGAGATTCATTTGCCTCTGCCTCCAGAGTACTGCGATTAAAGGCATGCAGCACCATACCTGAAATACTTCAGCTGTTTCTTAAACTGCTTTATATATTCTTGCATCTTATACACCTACTTACTTATAACAGAATGAATTCTAGATAAGCTGGGCTTCTGAGAAAAGCACACACTTTTCGTAGAAGTATTCATTCTTGGGGGAGGACAAAGGAGAGATGGACAGTGAGAAGAGAAATTTAGGTCCTGTGCCCACTAGAATCTAGGTTGCTGCATCTCAACTTGGCCAGGTTGCTTTGCCTCCTTGATTGCTCTGCTTACAGTCTTGAGTACTTGACCAACTACTGCATCCTATCAGAATTCTTCTCTTTTGAAAACAAGAAGGATCAAATGAACAAATGAATGAAAGAGACAGAAATAAGAAAGGAAAGAAGAGAGAAAGGAAGAGACTGCTGGTAAGGTCAAGACCAGAGAAAAACAGAGATCCTCTCCACTTAATAAGAAAAAACAGTGAGGTAACTGGAAGTAGGATTCAGGAGGCCGAAATTAGGTTGGGTAGTATCACCCAAAGGTTGGCAAAGCAGCCAACCCCTAGAGAGGCCTTTTACCTGTACCAAGTGTTCATACTCAAAGGGCGAAGTCCTGTCACCACGAATCCTCAGACTCCACACTCCAGTGAGTGCCTGTCTCTTCTCATTTATATTCCTCTCTCTGCTCAGAATATTACTCCTGTCTCCAATTCAAAGTGATGGGATTAAAAGTGTGTGATCCCAAACACTGAGATTAAAGGTGTAAACCACCACCAGGATCTGTTTCTGGATCAATCTTGCATAGCCCAGGATAGCCTGGAACTCACAGAGATTTGCCTGGCTCTGTCTTCCGAGTCCTGGGATTAAAGGGGTGTGCTACCACCACCCCTTTGTCCTGTATAGCCGACGAGTGTGGCTGCTGTGCCCGCTGATCTTCAGGCAAGCTTTATTCATTTAAACACAAATATACCAGTATACAGAGGCCATGGCGGGAATGCTGCTTACTGCCTTGCTTTCCATGACTTACTCAGCTTCCCTGTTATACACCCTACCACCACCTGCCTGCTGAAGTTTCTTTATACAAAACTTGGGGCTGGTGTCATTAGACACTCACCTGAGATTCCCGACTCTCCTTGAAAAATCTCCTTTTTAGCTGTGTGAGATTTTGTCCCAGTTACATGTGGTTCTGTAGCCTCTGGAGACTCTAGAGTACCAAGAGTGTGGAAGGTCGATTGAAAGGGCAGGCACTTCCATCTATCCAGCTACAGAGGACTCCTTCTTCCACGCCACAGTCAGTCGCTGCTCTGCACCTCTAAGTAATCCCTCATCCGTTAGCTGTAAGTTTTAAACTCTTTGGCTCACCAAGTTCTGTTTTGCTGGAATAATACCTTGGTCTGTTGGAGGCGTAGCTGATCTGGGAAACACATAACTTTCAGGGTCTAAGTCAGTGTTTTCAGACTATACCCACCGTCTTTTTTAGTACATCCACTTTTTTAAAAAAAAAAAAAAACTACATTTCTGATTTTCTTGTATCCCAGCTACACACTTCATCCTAGATCTAAGGGGATAGCTCAGTTAGCAAGGGGCTTGCTTTGCTAGCACGAGGACACAGATTCAACCTCCAGAATCTAAATAAAAACTCTAGTTCTGGTAGCCTGTACTTGAAATCCCAGCACAAAACTGTGCAGATGTAATGTTCCTGGGGTTTACTGGTGAGAAGGCTTACCCTATTTTGTGAGCTTCAGGCCAATGAAAGACTCTGTCTCAAAAAAAAAAAGAGGACCACACTTGAGAAAACACACCCAAAGCTGTCCTTAGGCATCTACCACAAGTGTGCACAAATACCCAGACCCACACCAACCCACCGACCCCCCCACACACACACAATCAAACACACACCTACATTTGATCACCTGGTGTGGAGATTATCATCCCTGGATACCCTGTGAAATCATACTAGGAGCTTCCATACCACACACACCACTACAACCTGACACCACGCTCTGCCCCCACACACAGAGGGATGGAGAGAGAGAGAGTGAATTATGGACCTTATGTCTAAGTCTAATTTGATTAGCCTGAAAGGAGGTCCAGGTATCAGTATTAAGAAATCAGGTGATCCTAACCAACCTAATTCCGGCCTTCTGAATCCTACTTTTAGTTACCTCACTGGTTTTCTTACTAAGTGCAGAGGATCTCTATTTTTCTTTGGTCTTGACCTTAACAGCAGTTTCCCTCCTTTCTTCATTCCTTTAATCTTTCTGTCTGTCTTTCTTTCATTCATTTGTTCATTTGATCTTTTTTGTTCTCAAAAGGGAATAATTCTGATGGGATGCAGTAGCTGGTCAAGTACTCAAGAGTGTAAGTAGAACAATCGAGGAGGCAAAGCAAACTGGCCGAGTCGAGATGCAACAAACTAGATCCTGGTAGGCACAGGGCCTAAATTGCTCCTCTAACTGTCCATCTCTCCTTTGCCCTCCCCCTAGAATGGATACTTCTGGGAAAAGGCTGTGCTTTTCTCACAAGCCCAGCTTATCTAGAATTCAATCTGTTATAAGTAAGTAGGTGTATAAGATGCAAGAATATGTAAAGAAGTTTAAGAAATAGCTGAAGTTCACCGGGCATGGTGGTGCACGTCTTTAATCCCACTACTCTGCAGGCAGAGGTAGATAAATCTCTGAGTTCTTGGACAGTCTGGTTTATAGAGAAAGTTCCAGAACAGCCAGGGCTACACAGAGATACTCAGATACACAAGAAGTAAGGAGGAAGGAAAGAAGGAAGGAAGGAAAGAAGGAGAATGAAAGAAAGAAAGAAAGAAAGAAAGAAAGAAAGAAAGAAAGAGTAAGTAAGAAAGAAAGGACAAGAAGAGACAAAGGAATGTTTTAGGGAAAGGGTTAGAGCACTCTGCATACTACCCTACAGAGGAAGTATTGTGGCTGTTTTAATCTGATCCAACCAATATGAATCACCGTCCCCCATTGTTGATCACAACTTGTTTGGAATGTCCTGAGCTGGCCCTTCCTGAATCTCCCACTCCCATTCCCCTTCTCTCTTGAACCCAGGTAGGCTACCACCATTATCTAATATAGGTACTTTGTGCTGAGGAATCGTTTATTATACTTCTATGGTAAAATGAAATGTTAGTGTATAGAAGGGGCAGCGGGCTGCATTCCTGCCACCCAGCTCCTGACTGCCTGGCTATCTTATACCCCGAAATAACAACAGACAAACTGTATTCATTTAAATACTGCCTGGCCTATTTCTATTAATGTGTGTAGCAAAACGAGGTGTGCTTACTGGGAAGATTCTAGCCTCTGTCCATCTTGGGTCGGAGATTCATTGCTTCTGCCTCAGAGAGGAGAGCTATGGCGTGTGTCTGAGGTGTCTTACCTTACTGCCTCTTCCTCCCAGCATTCTGTTCTATTTACACCACCCACCTATGTTCTGACCTATCGGACCAAGCAGGTTCTTTATTAATTAACCAATGACTTTCTGATATGATTAGTGTGTTGCATCCTTCCATCCTGTCTTTATCTCAGTGGAGTCAACTTTGGGAAGTCATGTGTACAATACACCATAATGAGGCTTCCATAAGATGTTCTTTTCTGAAGTAGATCACCTCCATCAAGGTTGCAGAAAACATCAAGTTCTTCATGTTGTATATTGTTCATTTTATAAAAGCTCCCTCCAGAAATGGAAGCCTCACAGACATGGTGGCTGTCCTAGTTTTATTGTCTACCTAACACAGAGTCAGCTGAGAGGGAGGCGTCTACTGAGAAACTGAGGAGGTTGGTCTTTGGACACCTCTGTGTGTGGTTTCCTTGATTATTAACTCACATAAGAAGTCCCAGTCCGCTGTAGGCAATATCATTCCTAGGGAGGAGGCTCTGGGTTAGATAAGAGTACCAGGGAAGCATGAGACTATGAGCAAGCCAGAGAAGGGATTAGCAAACAGCACTCTTCCTTCCAGGCTTTCTTCCTCCAGGTTCCTCCCTTGAGTTCCTGCCCCCATTTCCCCAGGGATAAACTGTGAATTTTAACCCTGTGCCAAATAATCCCTCTCATCTCTAAGAGGCTTTGTGTTGGAGTGTTTTAGAACAGCAGCAGAAAATGCTACTGTAACAGACTCTGTTGTCAGGCACGGACAAGGGAAGGCACATCCCAGACTAGTCTGGGCTACATAACGAAACACTGAATCAAAAAGTAAAACCAAAACCATAGTAATAACCCCAAAATAAAAGTGTAAATCCACTCTTAGGAATACTGGTCGCTGACCAACATTATTAGCTGTGACATGGAATTCCAATGCCTGACTCTGATGAATCAGAAATTTTTTGGGTTGAAGAAAAAGAATACTAGAAATATAAGCATCCTTTGCTGCAAAGAAAGACCATCAGGAGGCTTGAATGTCATCTTAATGCCAAGTCTCCTATTTCCACTTTTTTTCCTTTAAAATATGTACAGTGGGGGGAGGGGGAGGGAAATGGGAGGCGGTGGCAGGTTGGAGGCAGAAGTCCTTAATAAATAAATAAATTAAAAAAAAATAAAATATATACAGTGCCTGGCAAGATGGCTCAGTGCGTACAGATGCTTGCACCGAGCATTGTGGCCTGAGTGTGCCTCCCTGGATACAGCAAAAAGAAAGAAGTGACTCCTAAAAGTAGCCCGCTACATCCATGTGTATATTGTGACACACATGCATCAACACATAAACACAGATAAAACATAAAATATATGTGAATGCTTAAAAGCAAATAATGATATTTTATGAGTGTTGAACACATATGTACGTGGATTGGCTATAGTGTATTGTAGAATATGGAACACTAAAAAATCGCAAGGGGTGTCTATTGTTAAAAAGTTTTACTTTTGAGATGTGATGTCACTTGTAACCCATATTGGCCTTAACCTCACCATGTGTCCCCCACTGGCCTCAAATTCATGTCAAACCCTTTCCTTTCACTTCTTGAGTCCTGGGATTACAGGAATGAGGCATCACACCTAACATCAGGATTTACTTTCTGAAGAAAGTGGTCAAAAAGCAATACTGTGTAGACTATAAAATAGTAAGGACATATAATTTCTAATCACTAAAACAAATCAGAAAGGCTGATGAGAAATGAGAATGTTCTAAAGCTAAAACATTAAAAATAAGAATTAGAGAAACAAAATATGAGGGGATAAGAGTGCAAATGACACAGAGTAGAACGTCACAACAGATACATTAGATATTAATGGACCAAACAGTGCAAATAGAGGAGGAAAATTTTCTGAACAGATACAAAAGCAAGAACAGTAATACCTTGTCCGTAATCTAGCGAGTTTAATAAGTGTGTCTGAGGGCTGGGAGGATGGCACAGCAGTTAGCATCACTGTCTGCTCTTCCAGAGGACCCAGATTCAACTCCCAGAACCAACATGGCAGCTCACAGCTGGCTGTCACTACAATTCCAGGGGACCTGGCAACCTTACACAGGCCTGTATCATGGAGGCCAAACACTTACACACGTAAAATAAAAATAAGTAATTCTCTTTAAAGTAGAAGAAAAAGATGCTGGCGACAGTGGTGATGCTGTCACTGCCTTTAGAATCATTTACTGCTCATTTACTCAGGGCTGGTTGCTGGGAATAGCTGCTGCCCTCAGTTCAGTTTAGTCTACTTAGATTGTTGGTGGGGTTTGCAAGTCTGCTGTTTGAGCACTTAGCCCCCAGCAGGTGGCACTGTAGGAGAAGTGTGTGGAACATCCCTGGCCTGTAGCATGAGGGCAGGGCCTTTGAAGGCTGTTACACTTAGCACTCACTGAATCTGATCTGTAAGCTTTGTATCCTGGCCATTGCCACATGAGGAATCTCCACCATGTGCCGCGGTCCCCATTAACAGCACCGTGATGGCATTGTGTGACACTTTTCCTGGGTAGGGAACCCATGTAAGACCAAATTGTGGGTGAGGACTTTACACAACAGGGGTGATTCTGAAGCACTTGCATCACTAAAAGCCCACTCTCTCACGGGTGAGGACTCACATAGTCTGCATCTATCTGAATCTCCGGAGGTGGTGGATGTCTCCAAAGTAACATCGTTCTCCAGACCCAACAGAGCTGACGCACATAGGACCTCACAGAGACTGTGACATCCCTCATGGGATCTGCAGGAGCTCAAGCCAGAAAAAAATCCCTGCATAGAGGATGGGAAGTGGCCACAAAGCCTTACACCTAGCCAATAGCTTTTGTGATTGATAGCTGCTTTCTCAATGGAGTGACACTTGGTATGGCAAACACACCCCAGAACAGGTCCCATGTGCAGTAGTTTCCAGTACAAATAGAACTCCATTGTTTTGTTTTTGACTTACATACAGACTGTTTTGTTTAAGCAAGAGAAAGAGCATGATGTTTAGTTGAAAGTAGTTTGGGAAGGGGAAAATATAAAAATAAACAAAAATTTTAAAAAGAAAGAAAACTTTAAAGTAAAATAAATATGTTGAGGCAAGGCTGAGGGAATGGCTCTTCCAGAAGACCTAACTTCAGTCCCCAGACCACAAATGGTAGTTCATGACTGCCTGTTATTCCAATTACAAGGGATCTGACACCATCTTTTTGACCTCTGAGGGAAAATCCACAGACTCACAGGCAGGTAAAATACCCATTCATATAAAATTAAAATAAACAAACCTAAAATAATATGATATACCTGTTGGCCTGGATAGTGCTCTTATCCAGAGGACCTGAGTTCAGTTTCAGTACCTATAACAGCCATCTGTAACTGTGAGGCCACCCTGGGCTATTTAGCCCATGTTTCCTTAGTCCTTGTTACATAGCAAGACATACACACATATACCGACACACAAACACACGTTCTCCACATAGTCTGTACATTTATATATTTATTTCACTATTATCGTGATTCTATATGATAAGTATTGTTGACGTCTACTTTTATCATGAAAATGGTAAGGCACAGAGAGGCTGAATAAGTAGCTCCCAAGTCACAGAGCAACTAAGATGTTACCCATGATTAAGTCATGCCTCCTAGTCATCCTGATCATTGTGAGGTCAGGAGGCAACCTGGGCCCTCACCATGTAACCATACGAAGGAGGCAGTAGATACAGGAAACTGAGAAACACCAAAATGGCACATTCCCGGCTGATTTCCAAGACTCTGACAACTGGTCACTCTTGTTCTATGATTTGGAAAAGGATCGGAAAGTAAAGGCTGGGTAACCCAGGTGGGCCAGATACTGGTTCTCAGACTTTCTTCACAGGAAGGGGTATATGAAAGAGAGAGATATAAATGTGTGATGGGAAAGAGTGAGGAGGCTAGTTTGTCTGCTTCTCTAATTTCCTGCTGTGGACCAGTACAAAGTCTACCTGTAATTGGAAATTTTGGCCCAGCATGAAAAGAACAGAAAAGTTTCACACCGGAATCTCTGTCAACATCTAGTGGTCGGTAATGTGAATGACACGTGACATGGAATGTGCATGTGGGGTCCAGCAGTGAGGACACTAAGGACCAGGAGCAAAGAGGAGAAGAGCCAGAGCTGTGAGAACAAGAGACCCAGTCACTGTGAGGAGCTGCTCTAATGCGTTTCCTGGCAATTGTTGTCACGTTATACACAGTGGGCACTATGATGCATAAAACTGATGTCACAAAGCTCCTGAAACCAGAGCTGGAGCCATGAATTCATGTGTTTTGGGTGGAGACCAATTCTCCACACATCTACCAGTGGTCTTGTGGAGATAGGAACCAAAGGCAGGGCCTTTGTCTTGTAATTCTTGCTTTGTATTCTGGAGAACTTACTGGCACAAGATGGGCACCCCTGGGAGTCAGAAAATCTGACAGGACTTGTTCTGTAGGGACAATCTCATTCCTTGGCCAGAAGGGACTGGCAATGAACCCTGCTGCTCTCCCCTCTGTTCAGCATCCCTCGGGTCTTCCTCAGGCCTGACTAACCCCTCATTCTTACCTTCCAAGTTTAAGATCTGAGATTCTGCCTCCTCCCCAGACTGAAGCCGTCCATCTACTACTGCAGTTGGCTTCAGTGCCCTTCCTGGCCAAAGTCAGAACAACTCGTTCTCCTTCCATGGTCCCATGTAGGCTGAGTTGCCCATTCTTGCTTAAAAGACTTTATTGTTGCTGAGGCCTGAAACATGAGCAAGAAAGAAACTTCCAGATGGCTAGTCTCACCCTGCCTGGTGTAGAGATTCATCATCTTCTCTTTCCACTCAGCATGAATCTGGGAAGCCTGCGCTGGATGTTGCTGGCTGTTTTCTTCTCTGAGAGCTGGTGCACTGCCCCAAATGAGCTGAGGAATAACCAAGATCTGAGCCAGATGTCCGGACACCAGCCTGTCTCCATTGTGCTGAAGGAAAAAGACTAAAAAGACCTAGGATTTGGAGTATGATGGCAGTTGACATTGAAGCTATTAGGCATAAGGTGAGCTCTGGGAGGGACCAACAGACCACAAAGACAGGCCATAGAACAATGGGTAGGCAGCCTAAGGTCCTGAGATGCTATAAAGATAATGGGGGTGGCCTACCTGGGGTCCAGAGAGAAGGAGAATGGCAGTGGGAGACTTGGGACGGAGCCAGTTTATGTCTTTCCAAACAGGATGTGACTGACAAAGGGGATGGTGGTCCATATTACCTGGATCAGATTAAAACAGTCTCAAGACGTCCTCTACATTGTGGCTTCCAGAGTGCGCTGACTCTTTCCCCTAGTATAATTTCAACTTAGGTCTGTTCTTTTTTCTCTTTCTTTCTTTCTTTCTTTCTTTCTTTCTTTCTTTCTTTCTTTCTTTCTTTTCTTCCTTCCTTTCCTTCCTTCCTTCCTTCTTTCCTCCCTTCCTTCCTTCCTGTTTCCTTCCTTCCTTTATTCCTACCTTCCTTCTTTCCTTCCTTCCTTCTTGTTTATCTGAGATTCTCTGTGTAACCATGGCTGTCCTGGAACTTTCTCTATAAACCAGACTGGCCAAAAACTCAGAGATTCATTTGCCTCTGCCTCCAGAATACTGGGATTAAAGGCATGCACCACCATGCCCGCAAACTTCAGCTGTTTCTTAAACTTCTTTATATATTCTTGCATCTTATACACGTACTTACTTATAACAGATTGAATTCTAGGTAAGCTGTGCTTCTGGGTAAAGCACAGTCTTTTCCTAGAAGTATCCATTCTAGGGAGAGCACAAAGGAGACATGGACAGTGAGAAGAGAAATTTAAGCCCTGTGCCTACCATGATCTAAGTTGCTGCATCTCGACTTGGCCAGTCTGCTTTGCCTCCTTGATTGTTCTGCTTACATTCTTGAGTATTTGACCAATTACTGCATCCTATCAGAATTCTTCCCTTTGGAGAAGAAGGATCAAAGAAAGAAATGAATGAAAAATGGACAGAAAGTAGGAAGGAAGGAAGCAAGGAAGGAAGAAAGAAGGATGAGACTGCTGGTAAGGTCAAGACCAGAGAAAACCAAAGATCCTCTCCACTTAATAAGAAAAACCGGTGAGGTAAATGCGAGTAGGAGTCAGGAGGCCGGAACTAGATAAAGTAATATCACCTGATTTTTTAGCACTGATACCTGGACCTCCATTCAGGCAAATCAAATTATCCTTTGGGCATAAGGTCCAAAATTCACTCACTCTCTCTCCCACTCTCTCTGTGTGTGTGTGTGCGTGTGTGTGTGTGTGTGTCTGTGTGAGTGGGATGGTATATTTTGAGGTTGTAGTGGTGTGTGTGGTATGTAAGCTCCTAGTATGATTTTGTGAGGTATCCAGGGAGGAGAACCTCCACACCAGATGATCTAATGTAGGGATGTGTGTGTGTGTGTGTGTGCGCGCGTGCGTGCGCTCCCTAGCAAAGGTGTCTTTGCACACTTGTAGTGGATGCCAAAGGACAGCTTTGGGTGTGTTTCCTCAGGTGCTGTCCAATTTTTTTCTCAGACAGAGTCTTTCATTGGCCTGAAGCTCACAAAATAGGGTAAGCTGTCTGACCAGTAAACCCTAGGAACATGTCTCCACTGTTTTTTGCGGGGATTCCACAACTGGAGTTTTATGTAGATTCTGGGGATTGCAAAGAAAGCATCTTGTTAACTGAGATATCCTTTCAGATCTGACAATGAAGTTTTGTTTTTTTCTCTTTTTTTTATATTTTATTTATTATGTATACAATATTCTGTCTGTGTGTATTCTGCAGGCCAGAAGAGGGCACCAGACCCCATTACAGATGGTTGTGAGCCACCACGTGGTTGCCGGAAATTGAACTCAGGACCTTTGGAAGAGCAGGCAATGCTCTTAACCACTGAGCCATCTCTCCAGCCCCCTGACAATGAAGATTTGAATTGGGATACAAGATAATCAGAAATATAGTTTTTAAAAAACTAAATATATTTTAAAAAAATGTGGGTATATTCTGAATAAATTGACTAAGACCCTTAGAGATAAGTGTTTCCCAAATCAGCTAGGACTCCAACAGACCAAGGTATTATTCTCCCAAAACCCAACTTGGTGAGCCAAAGAGTTTAAAACTTACAGCTAACAGATGAGGGATTACTTACAGTTGCAGAGCAGCAACTGACTGTGGTGTGGAAGAAGGATTCCTTCTCTGTAGCTGGATAGATGGAAGTGCCTGCCCCATCAGTCTACCTTCCACACTCTTGGTACTCTAGTGTCTCCAGAGGCTACGGAACCACATGTAACTGGGACACAATCACACACAGCTGAAAAGGACATGCCTCACAGAGAGGCTGGATTCACAGGTGAGAGTCTAATGACACCTGCCCAATGCCCAACACCCTTGCATAAAGAGACTTCAGTAGGCAGATGGAGGTAGCGTGTATAACAAGGAAGCTGAGTAAGTCATGGAAAGCAAGCCAGTAATCAGCATTCCCGCCATGACCTCTGTATGCTGGTATATTTGTGTTTAAATGAATAAAGCTTGCCTGAAGATCAGCGGGCAAAGCAGCCACACTAGTCAGCTACACAGGAATGGGGGGGGGGTGGCAGACACCTTTAATCCCAGGACTCGGGAGACACAGGCAGGCAAATCTCGGTGATTTCAAGGCTGTCCTGGGCTATACAAGATTGATCCAGAAACAGATCCAGATGGTGGTGGTTTATACCTTTCATCTCAGTGTTTGGGTGTCACACACTTTAAATCCCAGCACTAGGGATTGTTGACAGGAGCAATATGCTGGGAAGAGAGAGGAATATAAAGGGGAAGAGACAGGAACTCACTGGAGTGTGGAGACTGAGGGATCATGGAGTCAGGATCCCACCCTTTGAGTCTGAACAGTTGGTAGAGGTAAAAGGTCTCTCTAGTGTTTGCTGCTTTACCTTTCTGACCTTCAGCTTGGACCCCAATAACTGTATCTGGGTTTGCATTATTCTGCTACACCTCTGCTTTCATTCCTGCTTCAAGATTCCTTCCTTTATTTCCTTACACAATGTACTACATCTGTAAACTTAAATGAACCCTTTCATCTTGACTTTTACCACAGTGATTACAATTTAAACTAAGACAGCATATTAACTAGTGGGGGATAAACCAGAAAACCTTAAACATCACATCTGAGCCATCCATAATCTTCAGCGTGACACATACCCTGCATTCAGAGCCCCTAACAACCATAAGATCACTTGTTTTTAAGAAAATTTTTTTAAATTTAGAAATTTGTATTTTATGGAGAAGTTGCAAAAATAGGACAGATTATTTCCAAATGCCCTGCTCCTGGTTGATTCTTTTGGTACTACTTGGAGTGGATGTATCACAATTGTTGAGCCAATCAAGACATTTCTAATTACTAAAACCATGGTTTATTGAGATTTCCTTACCTTTTACCATTACTCTTTACCATTGTCCATTACAAAATCCTGCGAGGAGCCTAATTCATACAACAGTGGTTTTCATTCCTTTCCTGTAAGACCATGTCGTGTGTGTGTGTGTGTGTGTGTGTGTAGTTTGGGCTGAGGAATCATTTCTTAGACTTCTAGGGTAAAATGAAACGTTAGTGTGTTGCATCCTTCCCTCCTGTCTTTATCTCAATGGAGTCACATTTGGGAAGAGCATGTGCACACTACACCTTGATGAGGCTTCCATAAGAAATTCTTCTCTGAAGTAGATCAACTCCGTCAAGGTTGCAGAAAACATCAATTTCTTCATGTTGTATATTGTTCGTTTTAAAAAAGCTCCCTCCGGAAATGGAAGCCTCACAGACATGGTGGCTGTCCTAGTTATTTGTCGACCTACCACAGTGTCTACTGAGAGGGAATCCTCTAATGAGAAACTGCCTACATCAGATTAGGAGGTTGGTCTTTGGACACGTGTGTGTGTGGTTTCCTTGATTATTAACTCACATGAGGTCCTAGTCTGCTGTAGGCAATACCATTCCTAGGGAGGAGGCTCTGGTTTATATAAAACTACTAGGGAATCATGAGCCTATGACCAAGCTAGAGAAGGGACAAGCAAACAATGCTCTTTCTTCCAGGCTTCCTTCTTATAGGTTCCTACCTTGAGATCCTGCCCCGATTTACCCAGGGACGAACTGTGACTTGGAAGCCTGTGCCAAATAAACCCTTTCATCTCTAAGCTGATTTTGTGTTGGAGTGTTTTAGAATAGCACCAGAAACTACTACTGTGGACCACCCTATTGGCAGGCACGTGCAATGGAAGGCACATTCCAGACTAGTATGGGCTACATAATGAAACACTGAATTAAAAAGGAAAACCCAAACCATAGGGATAAGGACAAAATGAAAGTGTAAATCCACTCTTAGGAATACAGGTCGCTGAACAACAGTATTCTTCTCTGTCATGGTATGCCAATGCCTGTTTCTAATGTTCATTCTCTCCTCTCAGAACCATTGAAGTCCTCCTGTCTCTTTGGCTTTCTCTAATACTACTGCATATATGAGATGGATTGATCTACCATGCCTTCTTTTAAAGGGACAATGGAATGATTTTTAATGTGTGGAAACAATGAGAGAGGACGAAACCTCATTTGTATACATGGATAGCTGGAAATCACAAGACCACGTATTGAAAACATGGCCATTCCTCGCCACACACTTGAGATGCTAGCATATTACGCACGACATGTTTTATTCAAAAAGTTTTGACTTTCTCATCAGTGACCTTGGACCCTAGAAGTGAGTGGTGGCGTTTTCGATTGATATGATAGCATTAACCAGACCAGCTCAAAACAACAAATATAACTTAATAATTGAAAACAGGGAAACTCACAGGACCTGGGTAAATGTTCAGATGTCCAAAACGGGATTGGTGAACACATTTCGAAGAGAGCAAGGGCACCTGGATTCCCAGATTTTCTTTCCTACCCCCGGATGCCACACTCTAGCCAAATGTGATTGGCTGAGCTTCCCCATCATCTCCCCCTTTTGTCTAAACAAGATCAAATCATACCCACTACAACTACATACAATAGGAACAGATATCAAACATGAAATTACAAGCAACAAACAATATTAAGAAACACATAACAAAAGTTTTACTAAGCATTTTATTTCAAGGAGTCTAAATAACTTATTGAAATTAAGTTTAGCTAAATCATGAGGAGGGTAACTACAATTCTCTATTCTTAAACTCCATCAAAATTCTGAAAAGGGAAGTAATATTATATGAGCAACCAGGAAGTACAAACGAGAAACTTACAAAATGTGCCAAATGATAGAGACAACTGACGACCTGGGCAATCACCCAAAGTCTCCTTTGCAATGTTGAGTCAACCAACTTTGGCTAAGGCCTAACGTAACTGACATACCATTTTCAAAGGCAAGAAACTTTTCAGAACTATCGTACCCTGTCTTGGCAGGATATGACAATCCTGTTTTTATCCATTTATGGATACTCTGTAGCTCTGTCAGTGGTCAAGGTATGGGCTTTTCTTTCCCCAAAAGCCAGTTCTGCCAAGAAGTAGACAAGCTCCAAGTGGCGTGTGTTTGGTGCTCAACATTCTCTAGGGAGTAGAACGGTGTTGCCAGGAGTGATTGTGTCTCACTACCACAGAACTGTAGGTTAGATTAAAGGCCATTTTCTACAGCTCTTTGAAGAGGTTGAAGATTCTACTATCTATACTAAATATAATCTCTATGTATCTAAAGAACCTGATTAGCCTAAATATAAATAGGATAAACTTAGATGACTATTGATCTATAATTCTCGATGCCTATCTAACTTAAAGACTAAGAAAATTAACAACTGTCTAATAAATGAGGACAATGACCTCGAAATGTAAACAGTATATATCATTACACAAACACTATGTAAGTAACTTAATCAGAGGTAGAAATGTATATATATATATCTACCATGTTGCAATGTACATCAATACTATATATATATATATATATATATATATATATAAATGATTTAAACAGAGTTAGCAGACTCACATACAATATTCAATATAATTTAACTTTGTATCAATATATAAGAATCATTACCAATATAACTTTCTAAAAACAATAACTCACAAATACCAATCTATTGTCCCATCACCGATTTACCCTCTCTTTTTTCAAGAATACCCATGAGCCTATGAAATACTTCCCCCATCCCTCAACCATATACCAATTATAACCAACCCCCAAAGGATGTTTCTAAACCTGAAGGCAAACTCTGCTAGGAGAGGGGACGTTATCCTCTAAAATTGCTGTCATGGGGGTGACGTTCTTCTTAGGGGGTTCTGTGGTAAAATTCCAAGATTAATATTTGATCTGGGAAAATTGCAAATAGTGAGTGTTTTGAGGAGGTCTGGCCAGGGTGTTATAAAAGATGTGCACCATTAGGAACCGTCTTGTGCAGTAGGTACCAAAAATCATGTCTTGTAGTAGCACTATCAACATGATGAATTCAAATTAGCCAAGTGGAGTCAATATGTGGGGCCCTATCTTCTTCTTGGAAACTTCAAAGATCACTGCAGGAAAATACATTATTTCTTCTGGGAAACTAAGCATTATATATAAAGACATATACAGACATATATATTCAATGAAAGGTATGATAAAGACAGAAACAGATATGAGGAAAGGCAAACAAAGTTTATAAATTATTATTATTATTATTATTATTATTATTATTATGTCCCATATCATAGCTCTTGACATGAGAAAGAAGCTCTGGGATATCTCTTATGAACAGGCTTGTAATTGGAGAGGGACTGAGCTAGAGTCCAACTCCAAAACCAGCTCTCTATATTTATAAATAAATGCACATTAACACATATTTAAAAATATGTTTATTATAATTTATTTACTGAACCTATTCAGTTTTCTTGCTGATCCTTATTGGGTTGTACATAGTTTCCATCTGTCAGTATTCAAATATCCAGGGTCCCTTGAATTCTTTGAAGATGAGTGTTTTCCTGGGGAGATAAGCAAAGAACCCTACCCCATCCTATATGTTGTTCTTACCATCGGTATGATTATCATCATTGTGGATGAGCTGTCATTTCTTCTTTCTAAGAGATTCCTCCTCTTCAAAGTGAACCTTTATTAATTTTGATGGTATCCACAATTTTTCTTCTCCAGTGGAAACGTGCAAAACCACTTCCCCAACGCAGCACATATCCTGGCATCCATTGCAAGGTCAACACATTTTTTAAATAAGCTGGTTGATTTAATTCAGCAGACTTTTCCATTATCCAATGACTTTCTGCAGCCATTGTCCCCTTTTCATGAGCGTTGAGAAAACTCAAGGTTAATAAAGCATTATGAGTGAGCAGAGCTGGGAGCTGGGAGCCAATGGCTGGGTGCTCAGAACAAGTGAGGTCCAGACCTGGGGCACTAGCCCAGGACATAGCACCAAGTGCGGCCACTGGTGCAGGCACAAGCTCCTTGCTCTCAGGTCCCCTCGCTCTGGGCAGGGATGTGGGAGAAAGCTGCCTGCAGCAAGGGCATGAGACGGTGCAGATATCAATGAACAAATCCTTGTGGTGTGGCCTCAACTGGCCAGAGCCTTAAAGGGCTCTAAAAAGCCCCAAGGAAGGGAACCAAGTGATGGTGCATTCGATCAGCACGCTAGAATTAACCAGAACACCTTAAAACAACAGATAATATAATAATTGAAAACGGGTAAACTCACACGACCTGGGTAAAGATTCCCATGTCCAAAACAGGGAAAGAGAGACATGCAAAGAGAGACAAAAAGAGCTAATTCACCCGGATTCCCAGGTTTTCTTCCCTGGCCCCAGGCAGCTGCACTCTAGCTAAATGTGATTGACTGACCTTCCCCATCCAGAGAGCAACTTCCTTTAAAGGGTGGTGACAGAAAAAGTTAACTCAGACTCTTATGCATTGAAAACATTCTTCATGCCTGAAGGTGACATAGATGTTTTCAGAAAGAAAGAAAAGTAAGAGTCCTGAGAACAAGCAGAAATACACAAATATAAACAATCAGAAATTCTTCAGGCTGAAGAAAAGAATACCAGAAAAAACAACATCCTTTGTTGCAAATAAAGACCATCAGAATGCTTAAATGTCTTCTTAATGCCAAGTTCACTATTTCCACTTTTTTCCTTTAAAATACACACAGGGCCTGGCAAGATGGCCCAGTTCCAACAGATGCTTGTGCGGAAAAGGATGTCCTGATTTTGCCTCCCTGGGTACAGTAAAAAGAAAGAAGTGACTCCTAAAAGTCGCCTGCTACCTCCACGTGTATACTGTGACACACATGCATAAATACTTGCACACAGATGAAATATAAACTATATGTGAATGTTTAGAAAAGCATGATAATATTTTATGTGTGTTTAACACATATTCACGTGGATTTTCTATAGGATTTTGTAGAATAAAGAACACTAGAAAACGGCAAATGTATTTCTATTGTTAAATATTTTACTTTTAAAATATGATATCACCCCGCAACCCATACTGTACTGAACCTCACCATGTGTCCCCGGCTGGCCTCAAACTCATGTCAAACCCTTTGCTTCCACTTCCTGAGCCCTGGGATTACAGTATGAAGCACCACACTAAACATCAGGATTTACTTTCTGGGGAAAGGGGCCAAAAAGCAATACTGTGTAGACTATAAAATTGTAAGAACATATAATTTATAATCACTAAAACTTATCAGAAAGGCAGAAGAGAAATTAGAGAGCTCTAAAGCTAAAACATTAAAAATAAGAATTAGAGAAACAAAATATGAGGGGGATAAGAGTGCTAATGATAAAGAGTAGAACGTCACAACAGATACATTAGCTATTAATGCATCAAACACTGCAAATAAACGATAAATATTTTCTGAACAGATACAGAAGCAAGAACAATAATACCTTATCAGTAAGATGGAGAGTTTAATAAGTGTGTGTGTGAGGGCTAGGAGGATGGCACAGCAGTTAGCGTCACTGCCTGCTCTTCCAGAGGACCCGGGTTCAATTCCCAGCACCCACATGGCAGCTCACAGCTGTCTGTCACTAAAATTGCAGGGACCTGGCACCCTTACACAGGCCTATATCATGCAGGTCAAACACAAACACACATAAAATAAAAACAAGTAATTCTCTTTAAAGTAGAAGAAAAAGATGCTGGCGACAGTTGTGAATCTATCACTGCCTTTAGAATCATTGACTGATAGTTGCTGTGAACAGCTTCTGTTCTCAGTTCAGTTTAGTCTACTTAGATTGTTGGTGGGGTTTGCAAGTCTAATGTTTGAGCACTTACCCCCAGCAGGTGGCACTGTTGGAGGACTATGGGGAGCATCCCAGGCCTGTAGCATGAGGGCAGGGCCTTTAAGAGTGTTACACTCACCACTCACTGAATCTGATCTGTAAGCTTTGCATCCTGTCCATTGCCACATGAGGAGTCTCCACCATGTGCCGCAGTCCCCATTAAAAGCACCGTGATGGCATTGTGTGACACTTTTCCTGAGTTGGGAACCCATGTCGGACCAAATTGTGGGTGAGGAGTTTACTAAAACAGGGGTGATTCTAAAACACTTGCATCACTAAAAGCCCACTCTCTCACGGGTGAGGACTCACATAGTCTGCATCTATCTGAATCTCCGGAGGTGGTGGATGACTCCAAAGTAACATCGTTCTCCAGACCCAACAGAGCTGACGCACATAGGACCTCACAGAGACTGTGAGATCACTCACGAGATCTGCAGGAGCTCAAGCCAGATAAAATCCCAACATGGAACGTTGGAAGTGGCCACAAAGTCCTAGACCTAGCCAAGTGGCTATTTGTGATTGATAGCTGCTTGGAGAGGGAAAATAATTTTCTCAATGAAGTGACACTGAGTATAGCAAACACAGCCCAGAACAGGCCCCATGCCCAGTTGTTTCCAGTATAACTAGGACGCCATGGTTTTGTTTTTGACTTATAAAAGGACTGTTTTGTTTGTTTTAAGCAAAAGACAGAGCATAATGTTAAGTTGGGAAAAGTTAGGGAAGGGAGAAAATATGATAAAAATGAATGAAAAATTTAAAAATAAGGAAAAATGAAAAGTAAAATATATATTTTGAGGTGGGGCTGAGGGAATGGCTCTTGCAAAAGACCTGACTTCAGTTCCCAGAAGCCAAATGGTGACTCACAATTGCCTGTTATCTAGTTCTAAGCAAACTGACACCATCTTATGACCTATGTGGGCAAATCCACAAAGACACACGGAGATAAATTATTCCTACACATAAAATTAAAATAAACAAAACCTGAAATAATAAGATACAACTATTGGTTTCGATACTGCTCTTAGTCATAGGACCTGAGTTCAGTTTGCAGAACCTACTATCAGCCATCTGTAATGTGAGGCCACCCTGGGCTATTAAGCCCATGTAAAATAGCAAGACATATACACACACACACACACTCACACACATAAACACACACACATTCTGCACATATCTGTACATTTATATATTTACTTCACTATTAGTGTGATTCCATATCACAAGTGTTGTTGACATCCACATTGTACACAATAAAGGAAAGGCCCAGAGAGGCTGAATAAGTAGCCCCCAAGTCACAGAGCAACTAAGATGTTACCCATGATTTAGTCATGCCTCCTAGTCATCCTGATCATTGTGAGGTCAGGAGGCAACATGGGCCGTCACTATGTAACCATATGAAGGAGGCAGTAGATACAGGAGACTGAGAAACACCCAAAATGGCACATTCACGGCTCATTTCATAGACTCTGGCAACTACTCAATCTCAGCTATATGATTTGGAAAAGGATAAGAAAGTCAAGGCAGGGGATCCCAGGTGGGCCAGATACTGGTTGTCAGACTTTATTCACTGGAAGGGGTATATGAAAGAGAGAGATGAGTGTGTGTGGGGAAAGTAGGCCGATATTGTTTGTCTGCATCCCTAATTTCCTGCAGTGGACCAGAACAAAATCTACCTTTGATTGGAAATGTTGGCCCATCCTGAAAAGAACAGAAAAGCTTCTCGCCAGTATCTCTGTCGATAAGCCAAAAATGAAAGTGTAAATCCACTCTTAGGAATACAGGTCACTGACCAACAGTATTCTGCTGTTTCATGTTATTCCAATTCCTGTTTCTGATGTTCATTTTCTACTCTCAGAGCCATCAAAGTCCTCCCGTCTCTTGGGCTTTCCCTAATACTATTGCAGTACGAGATGAGTTGATCTACCAAGACTTCCTTTAAAGGGACCATGGAATTGATTTTTCACGTGTGTGGAAAGAGTGAGAGAGGACGTAAGCCTCATTTGTATACAGGGGTAGCCGGAAATCCCAAGACCACATATTGAACAGATGGCCAATCCCCTCCATGCATTTGAGGTGCTAGTATATCACAACAGACACGTTTTATTTAAAAATCTGTGACTTTCTCATCAGTGACCTTGGAGGCTATTAGAGACTGCTGGTGTATTCGACTGGTATGCTAGGATTAATTAGAGCAGCTCAAAACAGCAGATATAATATAATAATTGAAAACGGAGAAACTCAACACTACCGGGGTAAAGGTTCCCATGTCCAAAACCAGTCTGTGAACACTGTGAACACTGCACTAACAGAGCCAAAGAGAGCAAGGGCAGCTGGATTCCCAGGTTTTCTTCCCTGCCCGTAGGCAGCCACACCCTAGTCAAATGTGATTGGCTGAGCTTCCCCATCAAGAGAGAAACTTCCTCTAAAAGGTGGTGACAGAAAAAGTTAACTCAGTCTCTTATCCATTGATAACATTCTTCCTGCCTGAATGTGATGTAGATTTTTCAGAAAGAAAAAAAAGAAAGAGTCCCGGGAACAAGGAGAAGTATACAAATATAAACAATCAGAAATTATTCAGGTTGCAGAAAAAGAATACCACAGATAACAACATCTTTTTGTGCAAATTAAGCCCATCAGAAGGCTTGAATGTCATCTTAATACCAAGTTCCCTATTTCCACTTTTTCCTTTAAAATGCACACAGCGTTAATTAGCATTTTAAAGTCTAGTTTCCTGAGTTCTCTATATATTTTGGAGATCAGACCTTTGTCTGTTGTGGGGTTGGTGAAGATCTTCTCCCAGTCAGTAGGTTGCCTTTTTATCTTGGTGACAGTGTCCTTTGCTTTACAGAAGCTTCTCAGTTTTAGTAGGTCCCATTTATTCAATGTTTCCCTTAATGTCTGTGCTGTTGGGGTTACACATAGGAAGCGATCTCCTGTGCCCATCTGATGTAGGGTACTTCCCACTTTCGCTTCTATCAGGTTCAATGTGTTCTGACTGATAGTGAGGTCTTTAATCCATTTGGACTTGAGTTTTGTGCATGGTGATAGATATGGGTCTATTTTCATTCTTCTACAGGTTGACGTCCAGTTATGCCAGCACCATTTGTTGAATATGTTTTCTTTCTTCCATTGTATACTTTTGCCTCCTTTATCAAAAATGAGGTGTTCATAGGTTTGTGGGTTAAAATTCGGGTCTCCTATACGATTCCATTGGTCGACTTCTCTGTTTTTATGCCAGTACCACACTGTTTTCATCACTGTAGCTCTGTAATAGAGTTTGAAGTCAGGGATGGTAATGCCTCCAGACAATCCTTTATTGTATAGGATTGTTTTGGCTATCCTGGGTTGTTTTTCCATATAAAGTTGATTATTGTCCTCTCAAGATCTGTGAAGAAATTTGATGGGACCTTAATGGGGATTCCATTGAATCTATAAATTGCCTTTGGTAGAATTGCCATTTTTACTATGTTGATCCTCCCAATCCAAGAGCAAGGGAGGTTCTTCCATTTTCTGGTTTACTCCTCAGTTTCTTTCTTCAATGCCTTAAAGTTCTTGTCAAATAGATCTTTCACTTCCTTGGTTAGAGTTACCCCAAGATATTTTATGCTGTTTGTGGCTATCGTGAAAGGTGAAGCTTCTCTGATTTCCCACTCTGCTTCCATATCCTTTGTATATAATAGTGCGACTGATTTTTTGGAGTTGATCTTGTATCCTGCCACATTACTAAAGGTGTTTATCAGCTGTAAAAGTTCTTTGGGGAGTTTTGGGGGTCGCTTATGTACACTATCATATCATCTGCAAATAACGAAAGTTTAACTTCTTCCTTTCCAATTCGAATCCCCTTGATCCCCTTATGTTGTCTTATTGCTATTGCTAAAACTTCAAGCACTATATTGAAGAGGTATGGCGAGAGTGGACAGCCTTGTCGTGTTCCTGAGTTTAATGGGATGGCTTTGAGTTTCTCTCCATTTAATTTGATGTTAGCTGTCGGCTTGCTGTATATAGCTTTTATTATATTTAGGTATGACCCTTGTATTCCTAATCTCTCCAATACTTTTATCATAAAGGGATGTTGAATTTTGTCAAATGCTTTTTCAGCATCTAAAGAGATGATCATATGTTCTTTTTCTTTCAGTTTATTTATATGATGGATTACATTGATAGATTTTCGTATGTTGAACCAACCCTGCATCCCTGGGATGAAGCCTACTTGATCATAATGGATAATTTTTCTAAGGTGTTCTTGGATTCGGTTTGCCAGTATTTTGTTGAGGATTTTTGCATCGATGTTCATGAGTGAGATTGGTCTATAATTCTCTTTCTTGGTTGAGTCTTTGTGCGGTTTTGGTATCAGAGTAACTGTAGCTTCATAAAAGGAATTTGGCAGTGCCTCTTCTGTTTCTATATTGTGAAATACATTAAGGAGTATAGGTATTAGGTCTTCTTGGAAGTTCTGGTAGAATTCCAAATTGAAACCATCTGGTCCTGGGCTTTTTTTGGTAGGGAGTTTATTGATAACCTCTTCTAATTCTTCACGACTAACAGGTCTATTTAGATTGTTCACCTGGTCCTGGTTTAACTTTGTTATATGATATTTATCTAAAAAAGTGTCCATTTGCATCCTGGCCATTGCCACATGAGGATTCTCCAACATGCACCGGGGTCCCCATTAACAGCACTGTGATGGCATTGTGTGTCACTTTTCCTGGGTAGGGAACTTATGTCAGACCGAATTTTGTGTGAGAACTTTACACAACAGGGGTGATTCTAAAGCACTTGCATCACTAAAAGCCCACTTGGTCACTGGTGATGACTCGTGGAGTGTGCATCTATCTGAATCTCCGGAGGTGTGGTTGATTCCAAAGTAACATCGTTCTCCAGACCCAACAGAGCTGATGCACATATGACCTCACAGAGACTGTGAGATCACTCAGGAGATCTGCAGGAGCTCAAGCCAGATAAAATCCCTGCATGGAGGAGGGGAAGTGGCCACAAAGCCCTACACCTAGCCAAGTAGATATATGTGATGGATAGCTGCTTTCTTAATGGAGTGACATTGTGTACAGCAAACACACCCCAGAACAGGCCCAATGCCCAGTAGTTTCCAGTATAAATAGGACTCCATGGTTTTGTTTTTGACATATAAACAGACTGTTTTGTTTTAAGCAAGAGAAAGAATATGACGTTGAGTTAGGGATAGTTAGGGAAGAGAGAAATATGATAAAAATAAATGAAAAATTTAAAAATACGAAAAAAAATAAAAGTAAAATATAAATGTTGCGGCTAAGCTGAGGGGATGGCTCTTCCAGAGGCCCTGACTTCAGTCCCCAGACCCCAAATGGTGGCTCACAACTTCCTGTTATTCCATTTCCAAGGGAAATGACACCATCTTATGAGCTCCGTGGGCAAATCAACAGGCACAAACACAAGTAAAATACCCATAAACATGAAATTAAAATAAACAAAACCTGAAATAATAATGAGATATACCGGTTGTTCTGGATAGTACTCTTAGCCAGAGGACCTGACTTCACTTTGCAATACCTACTGACAGCCATCTGTAACTGTGAGAGGCCACTCTGGGCTATTTAGCCCATGTTTATTTAGACCATGGTACATAGCAGGATATACATACATACATACATACATCTATACATACATACATACAACACATTGTCTACATAGTGTGTACATTTATATATTTATTTCACCATTATAGTGATTCCATATCACAAGTATTGTTGCCATCCACAACACAA
Source organism: Microtus pennsylvanicus (assembly GCF_037038515.1). NCBI lineage: Eukaryota > Metazoa > Chordata > Mammalia > Rodentia > Cricetidae > Microtus > Microtus pennsylvanicus. Next base: position 68,048,189 of record NC_134601.1, read on the forward strand.
TTTTGTGTGCGTCCCTACTTTCCTGTGGTGGACCAGGACAAATTCTACCTGTGCTTAGAAATGTTGGCACAGCCTGAACAGAACAGAAAAGCTTCTCACCAGGACCTCTGTCGACATCCAGTGGTCAAGGATGTGGGGGCCAGCAATGAAGACAGTAAGGACCATGAACAGAAGAGAAGAGCCACGGCTGTGAGAACAAGACACCCAGTCACAGTGAGGAGCTGCTCTGATGCGTTTCCCAGCAATTGTTGTCACGTTATCCACAGTGGGCAATATGATGCATAAAAGTGATGTCACAAAGCTCCTGAAACCAGAGCTGGAGCCATGAATTCATGTGTTCCAGGGAGAGAATAAGTCTCGACCCTTCTAGCCTAGGGAATCATAAGGCTATGACCAAGCTAGAGAAGGGACAAGCTAACAGCGCTCTTCCTTCCAGGCTTCCTTCCGGCAGGTTCCTGCCTTGAGTTCCTGCCCTGAGTTCCCCAGGGATGAACTGTGACTTGGAAGCTTGTGCCAAAGAAACCCTTTCTTCTCAAAGCTGATTTTGTGTTGGAGTGTTCTAGAACAGTCCCAGAAACTGCTACTGTGGCCCACCCTGTTGGTAGGCACAGGCAAGGGAAGGCACATTCCAGACGAGTGTGGGCTACAGAATGAAACATTGAATCAAAAACTAAAACCCACACTGTAGTGATAACCACAAACTGAAAGTGTAAATCCACTCTTAGGAATACAGGTCGCTGAACAACAGTATTCTGCTGTGTCATGGTATGCCAATGCCTGTCTCTGATGTTCATTCTCCTCAATCATAGTCATTGAAGTCCTCCTGTTTCTTGGGCTTTCTCTAATATTAGTGCAGTATAAGATGAATTGATCTACCTACCATGACTTCCTTTAGAGGGACCATGAAATTGATTTTTCATGTGTGTGGAAAGAGTGAGAGAGGAGGAAACCTCATTTGTATTCATAGATAGCAGGAAATCACAAGACCACGTATTAAAAAGATGGCCACTCCCCTCCATACACTTGAGGTGCTAGCATATCAAGCATGACGGGTTTTATTCAAAAAGCTGTGACTTTCTCATCAGTGACCTTGGACCCTAGAAGAGAGTGGTGGCATATTCGACAGGTACGCTAGAATTAAACAGACCAGAATAAAACAACAGATATAATTTAATAATTGAAAACAGGGAAACTCAAACGACTGGGTAAAGGTTCCTATGTCCAAAACAGGTCTGGAGAACACAGCAAGAAGAGTGCAAAAGAGAGCAAGAACACCTGGATTCCTAGGTTTTCTCCTCTGGCCCTAGGCAGCCACACCCTAGTCAAATGTGATTGGCTGAGTTTCCCCATCAAGAGAGCAAATTCCTGTAAAAGGTGGTGACAGAAAAACTTTACTCAGTCTCTTATTCATTGAAAACATTCTTCATGCCTGAAGGTGACAGAGATGTTTTCAGAAAGAAAGAAAAGTAAGAGTCTTGGGAACAAGCACAAATACACAAATATAAACAATCAGAAATTCTTCAAGTTAAAGAAAAAGTATACCAGAAACAAGAAAATCCTTTGGTGCAAATAAAGACCATCAGAAGGCTTGAATGTCATCTTAATACCAAGTTCCCTATTTCCAATTTTTTCCTTTAAAAAACACAAGGGCCTCGAAGATGGCCAAGTGCCTACAGATGCTTGAGTCCACCATGATGGCCTGAGTTTGCCTCCGTGGGTACACTGAAAAGGGAGAACTGACTCCTAAAATTTGCCTGATACCACCACGTGTATATTGTGACACACATGCATAAATACATGTGAGCAAAATGTGAAATATATGTGAATGTTTAAAAGCAAGTTTTGATATTTTAGGTATGTATGACACATATGCACATGAATTAACTATAGTGTATTGTTGAATAGAGAGCACTAGAAAATGGCAAATATAATTTCTATTGTTAAAAAGTTTTACTTTTTTTTTTTCGAGGCCGGGTTTCTCTGTGGTTTTGGAGCCTGTCCTGGAACTAGTTCTTATACACTAGGCTGGTCTCGAACTCACAGAGATCTGCCTGCCTCTGTCTCCCAAGTGCTGGGATTAAAGGCGTGCGCCACCACCGCCCGATAAAAGTTTTACTTTAGAAATATGATCTCACCCTGTCTCCCATACTGGACTGAACCTCACTATGTGGCCCCGGCTGGCCTCAAATTTATATGAAACCCTCTTGAGTCCTGGGATTACAGGGGTGAGGCACCAAACCTACCAACAGGATTTACTTTCTGGATAAAGGGATCAAAAAGCAACACTGTGTACACTATAAAATAGTAAGGACATATAATTTATAATCTCTAAAACATATCAGAAAGGCTGATGAGAAATGAGAGTGTTCTAAAGCTAAAACATTAAAAATAAGAATTAGAGAAACAATATATCAGTGACATAAGAATGCAAATGATAAACAGTAGAAAGTGTCATCAGATAAATTAGCTATTAATGCATCAAAAACTACCAATAAAGACTAAATATTTTCTGCACAGCTATAAAAGCAAGAACAATGATACCTTATCTGTAAGATGGAGAGTTTAATAAGTGTGTTTGAGGGCTGGGAGGATGGCTCAGCAGTTAGCATCACTGTCTACTCTTCCAGGGGACCAAGGTTCAATTCCCAGCACCCACATGACAGCTCGCAACTGGCAGTCACATGAGGAGTCTCCACCATGTACTGCGGTCACCATTAACAGCACCATCGTGGCACTGTGTGACATTATTACTGGGTAGGGAACCCATGCCAAACCAAACTGTGAATGAAGAGTTTACACAAACAGGGGTGACTCTAAAGCACTTACATCACTAAAAGCCCACTCCGTCATGGGTGATGACTCACAAAGTCTGCATCTATCTGAATCTCCGGAGGTGGTGGATGACTCCAAAGGAACATCGTTCTCCAGACCCAACAGAGCTGATACACATAGGACCTCACAGAGACTGTGAGATCACTCACGAGATCTGCAGGAGCTCAAGCCAGATAAAATCCCAGCCTGGAGGAGGGGAAGTGGCCACAAAGCCCTAAACCTAGCAAGTCGCTGTTCGATGGATATCTGCTTTCTCACTTTAGTGACACTGGGTATGGCAAAGAAACCTGAGAACAGGCCACATGCACAGTAGTTTCCAGTATAAATTAGACTCCATGGTTTTGTTGTTGACTTATAAAAGGACTGTTTGTTTGTTTTAAGCAAGAGAAAGAGCATAATGTTAAGTTGGGAAGAGTTGGGGAAGGGGGAAAATATGGTAAAAATGTATAATTTAGAAATAAAAAAAAATTAAAAGAAAAATATATATGATGAGGAGGCGCTGAGGAGATGGCTCCTGCAGAGGACCTGACTTCAGTCCCAAGACCCCAAATGGTGGCTCACAACTGCATGTTATTCCAGTTCCATGGGATATGACAGCGTCATATGACCTCAGTGGGCAAATCCACAGACACCCACACAGGGAAAATATCCATACATATAAAATTAAAATAAACAAAAGCTGAAATAATAATAAGATTTTTCTTTTGATCTGGATAGTGCTCTTAGCCAGAGGACCTGAGTTCAGTTTGCAGAAACTACTAATAGCCATCTGTGACTGTGAGGCCACCCTGGGCTATTCAACCTATGTTACATAGCAAGACATACATACGCACAAACACGCACACACACACACACACACACACACACACACACACGTTATCCACATAGTCTGTACATTTATATATTTATTCACCATTAGAGTGACTCCATGTCATAAGTATTGTTGCCATCCACATTGTACACAAGAAGCGAAATGGCCAGAGAAGCTAAATAAGTAGCTCCCAAGTCACAGAGTAACTAAGATGTTACCCATGATTAATTCATGCCTCCTAGGCATCCTGATCATTGTGAGGTCAGGAGGCAACCTGGGCCCTCAATGTTTAACCATATGAAGGAGGCAGTAGATACAGGAAACTGAGAAACACCCAAAATTGGCCATTCACGGGTCATTTCCTAGACTCTGGAAACTACTAACTCTCAGCTCTATGATTTGGAAAGGGATCAGAAAGTCAAGGTAGGGGATCCCAGGTTGTCAGACTTTATTCACTGGAGGGGTATATGAAAGAGAGAGATGAGTGTGTGAGGGGAAAGTACACGGACACTTGTTTGTCTGCCTCCCTAATTTCCTGCGGTCGACCAGAACAAAATCTACCTGTGATTGGAAATGTTGGCCCAGCCTGAAAAGAACAGAAAAGCTTCTCACCAGTATCTCTGTGGACATCTAGTGGTTGTAGATGTGAATGACACCTCATACAAAATGTTGCTGTGTGCCCCAGCAGTGAGGACAGGAAGGACCATGAGCAGAAGGGGAGAAGAGCCAGGGCTGTGAGAACAAGACACAGCCAGTCACTGGGAGGATCTGCTCTGATGCGTTTCCTGGCAACTGTTGTCACGTTATCCACAGTGGGCGCTATGATGCATAAAACTGATGTCACAAAGCTCCTGAAACCAGAGCTGGAGCCATGAAATCATGTGTTCTAGGTAGAGACTAAGTCTCCACCCATCTAGCCTTGGTCTTGCGGAGATAGGAACCACAGAAAGGGCCTTAGCCCTGTTGTTCCTGCTTTCTTTTCTGAAGGGATTCCGGGCTCGAGATGGGCACCCCTGGGAGTCAGAGAATCTTAAAGGACCTGCTCTGTAGGGACCATCTCCTTTCTTTGGCCAACATGGACAGGTAGTGCAACCTGCTGCTCTCCCCTCTGTTCGGCATCCCTGGGGCCTTTCTCAGGCCTGACCAACAGCCATCTGTGTTGTGAGGCCATCCTGGGCTATTAAGCCCATGTTAAATAGCAAGACATACACACACAAACACACAAACACACACACACATACACATTCTCCACATACTGTACATTTAAATATTTCTTTCCCTATTAGTGTGACTCCATCTCATAAACATTGTTGCCATCCACATTTTATACAAGAAACGAAAGGCCCAGAGAGACTGAATAAGTAGCTCCCAAGTCACAGAGCAACTAAGATGTTACCCATGATTAAGTCATGCCTCCTAGTCATCCTAAGCATTGTGAGGTCAGGAGGCAACCTGGGCCCTCAGTGTTTAACCATATGAAGGAGGCAGTAGATACAGAAAACTGAGAAACACCCAAGATGGCACATTCACAGCTCATGTCCTAGGGTCTAGCCACAACTCAGTCTCAGCTCTATGATTTGGAAAAGGATCAGAAAGTCAAAGCAGGGGATCCCAGGTGGGCCAGACACTGGTTCTCAGACTTTATTCACTGGAAGGGGTATATGAAAGAGATATATGAATGTGTGAGGAGAAAGTATGCCTACACTTGTTTGTCTGCCTCCCTAATTTCCTGCAGTGGACCAGGACAAAATCTACCTGTGATTGGAAATGGTGGCCCAGCCTGAAAAGAACAGAAAAGCTTCTCGCCAGTATCTCTGTCGATAAGCAGAAAATGAAAGTGTAAATCCACTCTTAGGATACAGGTCGCTGAACAACAGTATTCTGAGGTGTCATGTTATGACAATGCCTGTTACTGATGTTCATTCTCTCATCTCAGAGCCATCGAAATCCTCCTGTCTCTTGGGCTTTCTCTAATACTACTGCAGTATGAGATGAATTGATCTACCATGATTTCCTTTAAAGGGACCATGGAATTGATTTTTCATGTGTGTTGAGTGAGAGAGGAGGAAAGCCTCACTTGTATACAGGGATAGCTGGAAATCCCAAGACCACGTATTGAAAAGATGTACAATCCCCTCCTCACACTTGAGGTGTTAGCATATCACACAAGACACATTTTATTCAAAAAGCTCTGACTTTCTCATCAGTGACCTTGGAGGCTATTAGAGTGGTGGTGTATTCGACTGGTATACTAGGATTAATCAGACCAGCTCAAAACAGCAGATATAATTTAATAATTGAAAACGGGAAAAGTCAACACTACCGGGGTAAAGGTTCCCATGTCCAAAACCAGTCTGTGAACACTGCACTAAGAGAGCCAAAGGGAGCAAGGGCACCTGGATTCCCAGGTTTTCTTCCCTGCCCCCAGGCAGCCACACCATAGCCAAATGTGGTTGGCTGTGCTTCCCATCAAGAGGGAAACGTCCTCTAAAGGTGGTGACAGAAAAACTTAACTAAGTCTCTTATCCATTGATAACATTCTTCCTGACAGAAAAACTTAATCTCTTAACCATTGATAACATTCTTATGGCCTGAAGGTGACACAGATGTTTTCAAAAAGAACGAAAAGTAAGAGTCCTGGGAACAAGTAGAAACATATAAATATGAACAATAAGAAATTATTCCGGTTGCAGAAAAAGAATACCACAGATAACAACATCTTTTTGTGCAAATTAAGCCCATCAGAAGGCTTGAATGTCATCTTAATACCAAGTTCCCTATCTCCACTTTTTCCTTTAAAATACACAGAGGGCCAGGCGGTGGTGACACATGCCTTTAATCCCAGCACTCCGGAGGCAGAGGCAGGCAGATCTCTGTAAGTTCGAGACCAGTTTGGTCTACAAGAGCTAGTTCCAGGACAGGCTCCAAAACCACAGAGAAACCCTGCCTTGAAAAACCAAAATAATAATAATAAAAATAAAATAAAATAAAATAAAATACACACAGGGCCTGGCAAGGTGGCCCAGTGCCTACAGATGCTTGTGACGATGACGATGGCCTCAATTTGCCTCCCTGTGTACACTGAAGAAAGAAGTGACTCCTAAAAGTTGCCTGCTACATCCATGTGCATATTGTGACACACATGCATAAACACATGTGCACAAAATGTAAAATATATTGAATGCTTAAAAGGAAATACTGATCCTTTAGGTATATTTAACACATATTCATGTGGATCATCTATAGTGTATTGTAGAATAAAGAGCACTAGAAAAAGGCAAATGTATTTCTATTGTTAAATATTTTACTTTTGAAACATGATTTCACCCTGAAACCCATACTGTACTGAACCTCACCATGTGTCCCCGGCTGTCCTCAATCTCATGTCAAACCCTTTGCTTCCACTTCCTGAGCCCTGGGATTACAGGTGTGAGGCACCACACCTACCATCAGGATTTACTTTCTGGGGAAAGGGGTCAAAAAGAAATACTGTGTAGACTATAAAATAGTAAGGACATGCAATTTATAATCACTAAAACATATCAGAAACGCTGATGAGAAATTATAGAGTTCTAAAGCTAAAACATTAACAATGAGAATTAGAGAAACAAAATATGAGGGGGTAAGAGTGCAAATGACACAGAGTAGAACGTCACAACAGATACATTAGCTATTAATGCATCAAACACTGCAAATGGAGGATAAATATTTTCTGAACAGATACAAAAACAAGAACAATAATACATTATCAGTAAGATAGAGACTTTAGAAGTGTGTGACGGCTGGGAGGATAGCTCAGCAGTTAGCATCACTGACTGCTGTTCCAGAGGACCCGGGTTCAATTCCCAGCACCCACATGGCAGCTGGCAGCTGGCTGTCACTACAATTCAAGGGGAACCGGCACCCTTAAACAGGCCTGTATCATGCAGGCCAAACACTAACACACGTAAAATAAAAATAAGTAATTCTCTTTAATGTAGATGAAAAAGATGCTGGTGAAAGTGGTGAACCTGTCACTGCCTTTAGAATCATTTACTGCTCATTTAGGAAGGGCTGGTTGCTGGGAATATCTGCTGCCCTCAGTTCAGTTTAGTCTACTTAGATTGTTGGTGGGGTTTGCAAGTTTGCTGTTTGAGCACTTAGCCCCCAGCAGGTGGCACTGTTGGAGGAGTGTGGGGAGCATCCTAGGCCTTTAGCATGAGGGCAGTGCCTTTGAAGGCTGTTACACTTACCACTCACTGAATCTGATATGTAAGCTTTGCATCCTGTCTATTGCCACATTAGGAGTCTCCACCATGTGGCACAGTCACCGTTAACAGCACCGTGATGGCATTGTGTGACACTCTTCCTGGGTAGGGAACCTATGCCAGTCCAAATTGTGGGCGAGGACTTTACACAACAAGGGTGATTCTAAAGAACTTGCATCACTAAAAGCCCACTCGGTCACTGGTGATGACTCATGGAGTCTGCATCTATCTGAATCTCGGGAGGTGGTGGATGACTCCAAAGTAACATCGTTCTCCAGACCCAACAGAACTGATGCACATAGGACCTCACAGAGACTGTGACATCACTCAGGAGATCTGCAGGAGCTCAAGCCAGATAAAATGCCTGCATGGAGGAGGGGAAGTAGCCACAAAGCCCGACACCTAGCAAGTAGCTGTTTGTGATGGAGCTGCTTTCTCAATGGAGTGACACTGGGTATGGCAAAGAAACCCGAGAACAGGCCACATGCACAGTAGTTTCCAGTATTAATTGGACTCCATGGTTTTGTTGTTGACTTATAAAAGGACTGTTTGTTTGTTTTAAGCAAGAGAAAAAGCATAATGTTAAGTTGGGAGGAGTTGGGGAAGGGGGAAAATATGGTAAAAATAAATGTAAAATTTAGAAATAAAGAAAATTAAAAGTAAAATATATATGATGAGGAGGCGCTGAGGAGATGGCTTTTGAAGAGGACCTGACTTCAGTCCCAAGACCCCAAATAGTGGCTCACAACTGCATGTTATTCCAGTTCCATGGGATATGACAGCGTCTTATGACCTCAGTGGGCAAATCCACAGACATCCATGCATGGAAAATATCCATACACATAAAATTAAAATAAACAAAAGCTGAAATAATAATAAGATATATTTTTGATCTGGATAGTGCTCTTAGCCAGAGGACCTGAGTTCAGTTTGCAGAAACTACTAACAGCCATCTGTGACTGTGAGGCCACCGTGGGCTATTCAACCCATGTTACATAGCAAGACATACATACACACAAACACACACACACACACACACACGTTCTCCAAATAGTCGGTACATTTATATATTTACTTCACCATTAGAGTGACTCCATATCATAAGTATTGTTGCCATCCACGTTGTACACAAAAAGCAAACAGCCCAGAGAGGCTAAATAAGTAGCTCCCAAGTCACAGAGCAACTAAGATGTTACCCATGATTAAGTCATGCCTCCTATTCATCCTGATCATGGTGAGGTCAGGAAGCAACATGGGCCTTCACTATGTAACCATATGAAGGAGGCAGTAGATACAGGAGACTGAGAAACACCCAAAATGGCACACTCAGAGCTCATTTCCTAGACTCTGGAAACTACAAACTCTCAGCTCTATGATTTGGAAAAGGATCAGAAAGTCAAGGCAGGGGATCCCAGGTGGGCCAGATACTGGTTTTCAGACTTTATTCACTGGAAGGGGTATATGTAAGAGAGAGATGAGTGTGTGAGGGGGAAGTACGCGGACACTTGTTTGTCTGCCTCCCTAATTTCCTGCGGTCGACCAGAACAAAATCTACCTGTGATTGGAAATGTTGGCCCAGCCAGAAAAGAACAGAAAAGCTTCTCACCAGTATCTCTGTGGACATCTAGTGGTTGTAGATGTGAATGACACCTCCTACAAAATGTTCCTGTGGGCCCCAACAGTGAGGACAGGAAGGACCATGAGCAGAAGGGAGAAGAGCCAGAGCTGTGAGAACAAGACACAGCCAGTCACTGGGAGGATCTGCTCTGATGCGTTTCCTGGCAACTGTTGTCACGTTATCCACAGTGGGCGCTATGATGCATAAAACTGATGTCACAAAGCTCCTGAAACTAGAGCTGGAGCCATGAATTCATGTGTTCCAGGTAGAGACCAAGTCTCCACCCATCTAGCCTTGGTCTTGTGGAGATAGGAACCACAGAAAGGGCCTTAGCCCTGTTGTTCCTACTTTCTATTCTGGAGGGCTTCCGGGCTCGAGATGGGCACCTCTGGGAGTCAGAGAATCTTAGAGGACCAGTAGGGACCATCTCCTTTCTTTGGCCAACATGGACAGGTAGTACAACCTGCTGCTCTCCCCTCTGTTCGGCATCCGTGGGGCCTTTCTCAGGCCAGACTAACCCCTCATTCTTACCTTCCAGGTTTAAGGTCTGAGGATTCTGCCTCCTCCCCAGGCTGAAGCCGTCCATCTACTACTGCAGTCAGCTTCAGTGCCCTTCCCGACCACGGCCAGACTAACATGTTCTGTCCAAATGGTCCTAGGTAGGCTGTGTTGCCCACTCTTGCTTAAAATGCTTTTGTTGGTCAGGCCTGAAACATGAGCAAGAAAGTAACTTCCAGATGGCTAGACTCACCCTGACTGGTGTACAGTTTCATCATCTTCTCTTTCCAATCAGCATGATTCTGGGAAGCCTGTGCTGGCTGCCGCTGGCTGCTTTCTTCTCTGAGAGCTGGTGCACTGCCCCAAATGAGCTGAGGAATAACCAAAATCTGAGCCAGATGTCCGGACACCAGTCTGTCTCCATTGTGCTGAAGAAAAGAGACTAAAAAGACCTAGGATTTGAGTATGATTGCAGTTGCCACTGAAGCTATTAGGCATAAGGTGAGCTCTGGGAGGACCAACAGACCACAAAAGACATGCCATAGAACAATGGGTAGGCAGCTTAGGGTCCTAAGTGACATAAAGTTAATGTGGTGGCCTACCTGGGGTCAAGAGAGTAGAAGAATGGCAGTGGGAGACTAGGGATGGCCCAGCTCAGGTCCTTCTATACAGGATGTGACCAACAATGAGTGCGGTGGTCCATAATAAGTGGATCAGATTAAAATAGTCTCAAGACTTCCTCTGCATGGTTGCATGTAAAGTGTTCTAACCCTAATAAACTTTCAATTTAGCTTTGTTCTCTCTCTCTCTCTCTCTCTCTCTCTCTCTCTCTCTCTCTCTCTGTCTCTCTCTCCCTTACTTCCTTTCTTCATTTTTTTGAATTCCACCTGCTTTCTTTTTCTGAGTTTCTCTGTGTAGCCCTGAATATCCTGAACCATTCTCTATAAACCAGACTGGACAAGAACTCAGAGATTCATGTGTCTCTGCCTTCAGAGTGCTAGGATTAATGGCATGCACCACCATAACTGACAAATGTCAGCTGTTTCTTAAACTTCTTTACATATTCTTGCATCTTATACACCTACTTACTTATAACAGATTGAATTTTAAATAAGCTGGACTTCACAGAAAAGCACAACGTTTTTCAAGAAGTATCCATCCTAGGGGGAGCAGAACGGAGAGAAGGACAGTAAGAAAAGAAATTTAGGCCATGTGCACACTAGAATCTAGGATGCTGTATCTCAACTTGGCCAGTTTGCTTTGCCTCCTTCATTGCTGTGCTTACACTCTTGAGTACTTTACCAACTACTGCATCCTATCAGAATTCTTCTCTTTTGAGAACAAGAAGGATCAAATGAACAATGAATGAAAGAGAGACACAGAAAGATGAAAGGAAGAAAGAGAGAAAGGAAGGAAGAGACTGCTGGTAAGGTCAAGAGCAGAGAAAAAGAGAGATCCTCTCTACTTAGTAAGAAAACCGGCAAGGAAACTGGAAGTAGGAGTCAGGAGGGCTGAATTAGGTTGATCAGTGTCACCTGATTTCTTAGTACTGATACCTGGACCTCCTTTCAGGCTAATCAAATTAGCCTTTGGACATAAGGTCCATAATTCACTCTCTCTCTCTCCATCCCTTTGTGTGTGGTGGCGGAGGGTGTTGTCAGGTTATATTGGTGTGTGGGGTATGTAAGCTCCTAGTATGATTTCACAGGGTATCCAGGGAAAAGAATATCCACACCAGGTGATCAAATGTAGGTGTGTGTGTATTTTGATCTGGATAATGCTCTTAGCCAGACAAACTGAGTTCAGTTTGCAGAAACTACTAACAGCCATCTGTGACTGTGAGGCCACCCTGGGCTATTTAACCCATGTTACATAGCAAGACACACACACACACACACACACACACACACACACACACACACACGTGATCCACATAGTCTGTTCATTTATTTATTTACTTCACCATTAGAGTGATTCCATGTCATAAGTATTGTTGCCATTTACATTGTACATAAGAAGCAAAATGCTCAGAGAGGCTAAATAAGTAGCTCCCAAGCCACAGAGCAACTAAGATGTTACCCATGATTTGGTGATGCCTCCTAGTCATCCTGATCGTTGTGAGGTCAGGAGGCAACATAGGCCGTAACTATGTAACCATATAAAGGAAGGAGTAGATACAGGAGACTGAGAAACACCCAAAATGGCACATTCACGGCTCATTTCCTACACTCTGGAAACTACTCACTCTCAGCTCTATGATTTGGAAAAGGATCAGAAAGTCAAGGCAGGGGATCCCAGGTAGGCCAGATACTGGTTCTCAGACTTTATTCACTGGAAGGGGTATATGAAAGAGAGAGATGAGTGTGTGAGGGGAAAGTACGTGGACACTTGTTTGTCAGTCTTCCTAATTTCCTCCGGTGGACCAGAAAAAATCTACCTGTGATTGGAAATGTTGGCCCAGCCTGAAAAGAACAGAAAAGCTTCTCACCAGTATCTCTGTGGACATCTAGTGGTTGTAGATGTGAATGACACCTCATACAAAATGTTCCTGTGGGCCCCAACAGTGAGGACAGGAAGGACCATGAGCAGAAGGGGAGAAGAGCCAGGGCTGTGAGAACAAGACATAGCCAGTCACTGTGAGGAGCTGCTCTGATGCGTTTCCTGACAACTGTTGTCACGTTATCCACAGTGGGCGCTATGTTACAGAAAACTGATGTCACAAAGCTCCTGAAACTAGAGCTGGAGCCATGAATTCATGGGTTCCAGGTAGAGACCAAGTCTCCACCCATCTAGCCTTGGTCTTGTGAAGATAGGAACCACAGAAAGAGCCTTAGCCCTGTGCTTCCTTTTTTCTATTCTGGAGAACTTCCGGGCTTGAGATGGGCACCCCTGGGAGTCAGAGAATCTTACAGGACCTGCTCTGTATGGACCATCTCGTTCCTTGGCCAGCAGGAACTGGTAGTACAACCTGCTGCTCTCCCCTCTGTTCAGCATCCCTGGGGCCTTTCTCAGGCCTGACAAACCCCTCATTCTTACCTTCCAGGTTTAAGGTCTGAGGATTCTGCCTCCAACCCAGGCTGAAGCCGTCCATCTACTACTGCAGTCGCCTTCAGTGCCCTTCCCGACCACGGCCAGGCAAACTCGTTTGGTCCCAATGGTCCCTGGTAGGCTGTGTTGCCCACTCTTGCTTAAAATGCTTTTGTTGGTCAGGCCTGAAACATGAGCAAGAAAGTAACTTCCAGATGGCTAGACTCACCCTGACTGGTGTACAGTTTCATCTTCTTCTCTTTCCACTCAGCATGATTTTGGGAAGACTGTGTTGGCTGTTGCTGGCTGCTTTCTTCTATGAGAGCTGGAACACTGCCCCAAATGAGCTAAGGAATAACAAGGTTTGAGCCAGATCTCTGGACACCAGACCGTCTCCATTGTGCTGAAGGAAAAACACAAAAAGACCTTGGATTTGAGTATGATGGTAGTTGCCACTGAAGCTATTAGGCATAATGTGAGCTCTGGGAAGACCAACAGACCACAAAAGACATGCCATAGAACAATGGGTAGGCAGCCTAGGTTCCTAAGTGACAGAAAGTTAATGTGGTGGCCTACCTGGGGTCAAGAGAGTAGAATAGTGGCAGTGGGAGTCTAGGGATGGCCCAGCTCAGGTCCTTCCAAACAGGATGTGACCAACAATGGGTGCAGTGGTCCATAATAGCTGGATCAGATTAAAGTAGTCTCAAGACTTCCTCTGCATGGTAGCATGCAGAGTGTTCTAACCCTTTCCTCTTATAAACTTTCAACTTAGCTTTATTCTCTCTCTCTCTCTCTCTCTCTCTCTCTCTCTCTCTCTCTCTCTCTCTCTCTGTCTGTCTCTCTAATGCCTCTCTCGCCCTTCCTTCCTTTCTTCATTTTTTTGATTTCTACCTTCCTTCTTTTGTTTCTGAGTTTCTCTGTGTAGCCCTAAATATCCTGGAACATTTTCTATAAACCAGACTGGACAAGAACTCAGAGATTCATGTGTCTCTGCCTTCAGAGTGCTAGGATTAATGGCATGTACCACCATAACTGACAAACTTCAGCTGTTCTTAAACTTCTTTATATATTTTTGCATCTTATACACCTTATAACAGATTGAATTTTAAGTAAGCTGGACTTCTCAGAAAAGCACAACATTTTTCTAGAAGTAGCCATCCTAGGGGGAGCACAACAGAGAGAAGGACAGTAAGAAGAGAATTTTAGGTCATGTGCACACTAGAATCTAGGATGCTGCATCTCAACTTGGCCAGTTTGCTTTACCTCCTTCATTGCTGTGCTTACACTTTTGAGTACTTGACCAACTACTGCATCCTATCAGAATTCTTCTCTTTTGAGAACAAGAAGGATCAAATGAACAAAGGAATGAAAGAAAGACACAGAAAGATGAAAGGAAAAAAGAGAAAGGAAGGGAGAGACTGCTGGTAAGGGCAAGAGCAGAGAAAAAGAGAGATCCTCTCCACTTAGTAAGAAAACCCGCAAGGAAACTGGAATTAAGAGTCAGGAGGCCGGAATTAGGTTGAGCAGTGTCACCTGATTTCTTAGCACTGATACCTGGACCTCCTTTCAGGCTAATCAAATTAGACCTTGGGCATCAGGTCCATAATTCATTCTCTCTCTCTCTCTCTCTCTCTCTCTCTCTCTCTCTCTCTCTCTCTCTCCCTCCCTTCCTCCCTCTCCCTCCCTCCCTCTATCTCTCTCTTCCTTCCTCCCTTCTTCCCTCCATCTCTCTCTCTCCATCTTCTGCGTGTGGGGGGGAGGTTGTTGTGAGGTTGTAGTGATGTGTGGGATATGTAAGCTCCTAGTATGATGTAAAAGTGTATCCAAGGAAGAGAATAACCACACAGGGTGATCAAATACAGGTGTGTGGGTAGCAGTGGTGTGCGTGGGTGTGTGTGGGTTTCTGTGCACACTTCTGGTAGATGCCTAAGGACGGCTATGGGTGTGTTTTCGCAGGTGCTGTCTCTTTTTTTCTGAGACAGGGTCTTTATTGGCCTGAAGCTGGCAAAATGGGGTAAGTGGTCTGACTAGTAAACGCAAAGAATATTACGACTGCATAGTTTTGTGCTGGATTTTAAGTACAGACTACCAGAACTGGAGTTTTTACTTAGATTCTGGGGGTGGAATTTGTGTCGTCGTGCTTGCAAAGAGAGCACCTTGCTAACTGAGCTATCCTTCATATGCTAGAATGAAGTTTTATTTTGGATACAAGATAATCAGACATGTAGTTTTTGAAAAGTGGATGTACTAAAAAAAGTGGCTATATTCTAAAAACTTTAACTTAGACCCTGAGAGTTAAGTGTTTCCCAAATCAGCTAGGCCTCCAACAGACCAAGGTATTATTTCACCAAAACCCAACTTGGTGACTCAGAGTTTATAACTTACAGCTAACGGATGAGGGATTACTTACAGGTGCAGAGCAGCGACTGACTGTGGCGTGGAAGAAGGAGTCCTCTGTAGCTGGATAGATGGAAGTGCCTGCCCTGTCAATCGACCTTCTACACTCTCGGTACTCTAGAGTCTCCAGAGGCTACAGAACCACATGTAACTGGGACAGAATCTCACACAGCTAAAAAGGAGATGCTTCAAGGAGAGACTGGAATCTCAGGTGAGGGTCTAATGACTCTGGCACCAAGCCTTGTATAAAGAGACTTCAGCAGGCAGATGGAGGTAGGGTGTAAAACAGGGAAGCTGAGTAAGCCATGGAAAGCAAGCCAGTAAGCAGCATTCCCGCCATGGCCTCTGTATACTGGTATATTTGTGTTTAAATGAATAAAGCTTGCCTGAAGATCACCGGGCAAAGCAGCCACACTCCTCAGCTATACGGGACAGGGCTGGGGGTGGGGTGGCACACACCTATAATCCTAGAACTGGGAAGAGAGAGGCGGGCAAATTTCTGTGAGCTCCAGGATATCCTGGAATATACAAGATTAGTACAGAAACAGACACAGGTGGTGTTGGTTTACACCTTTAATCTCAGTGTTTGGGAGTCACACACTTTTAATCCCAGCAAGAGGGAGTTAGAAACAAGAGCAATATGCTGAGCAGAGTGAGGAATATAAAGGAGAAGAGACAGGCACTCACTGGAGTGTGGAGTCTGAGGATTCGTGGAGTCAGGACCCTGCCCTTTGAGTCTGAACACTTGGTAGGGTAAGAGGTCTCTCTAGTGGTTTGCTGCTTTTCTTTTCTGACCTTCCGCTTGGACCCCAATACTTGTCTCTGGGTTTGTATTATTCTGCTACACCTCTGCTTTGATTCCTGCTTCGAGATTCCTTCCTTGAGTTCCTTTCACAGAAGACTACAACTGTAAACTTAAATAAATCTTTTCAACTTGACTTTGAACACAGTGATTACAATTTAAAACTAAGACAGCATATTCCCATGTGGGGGATAAAACAGACACCTTAAACCTCACATTTGAGCCATCCATAATTTTCAGTGTGTCACATACCCTGAATTCAGAGCCTCTAACCACCATAAGGCCACTTCCTTTTAAGAATTTTTTTTTTAATTTTAGAGATTTTTATTTAACAGAAAAGTTGCAAAAAAAAAAAAGACAGAATATTCACAAATGCCACGCAGCTGGTTGATTCTTTTGTTACTACTTTGAGTAGATGTGTCAAAACTGAGCCAATCAAGGCATTCCTTATTACTGAATCCATGGTTTATTGAGATTTCCTTACCTTTAACCATTACTCTTTACCAATGTCCATTTCAAAATCCCGCGAGGAGCATAATTCATACAACAGTGGTTCACATGGCTTTCCTGTAAGACCATGTCGTGTGTGTGTGTGTTTGTGTGTGTGTGTGTGTGTGTGTAGTTTGTGCTGAGGAATCATTTCTTAGACTTCTAGGGTAAAATGAAACGTTAGGGTGTTGCATCCTTCTCTCCTGTCTTTATCTCAATGGAGTAACCATTGGGAAGAGCATGCGCACACTACACCTTGATGAGGCTTCCATAAGAAGTTCTTCTCTGAAGTAGATCACCTCCGTCAAGGTTGCAGAGATCATCAAGTTCTTCATGTTGTATATTGTTCATTTTATAAAAGCTCCCTCCAGAAATGGACGCCTCACAGACATGGTGGCAGTCCTAGTTATTTGTTGACCTACCGCAGTGTCTACTGAGAGGGAATCATCTACTGAGAAACTGCCTACATCAGATTAGGAGGTTGGTCTTTAAGCAGATCTGTGTGTGGTTTCCTTGATTATTAACTCACATAAGAGGTCCCGACCACAGTAGGCAATACCATTCCTAGGGAGGAGGCTCTGGGTTAGATAAAAGTCCCAGGGAAGCATGAGCCTATGAGCAAGCCAGAGAAGGGACAAAGAAACTGTGCTCTTCCTTCCAGGCTTCCCTTCTCGAGGTTCCTACCTTGAGTTCTTGCCTGCATTTCCCCAGTGATGAACTGTGATTTGGAAGCCTGTGCAAATAAACCCTTTCTTCTCTAAGCTGATTTTGTGTTGGAGTGTTTTATAACAGCACCAGAAACTGCTACTGTGGCCCACCCTGTTGGCAGGCACGGGCAAGGGAAGGCACATTCCGGACTAGTCTGGCCTACATAATGAAACACTGAATCAAAAAGTAAAACCAAAACCATACTGATAACCACAAATAGAAAGTGTAAATCCACTCTTAGGAATACAGGTCGCTGAACAACAGTATTCTGCTGTGTCATGGTATGCCAATGCCTGTTTCTAATGTTCGTTCTCTCCTCTCAGAGCCACCAAAGTCCTCCCGTCTCTTGGGCTTTTTAATACTACTGCAGGTATGAGATGAATTGATCTACAATGACTTCCTTTAAAGGTACCATGGAATTGAATTTTCGTGTGCGTGGAAAAAGGGAGGGAAAAAGCCTCATTTGTATACATCGATAGCCGGAAATCCCAAGACCACGTATTGAAAAGATGGCCACTCCCCTCCAAACACTTGAGGTGCTAGCACATCCAGTATGATGTGTTTTATTCAAAAAGCTGTGACTTTCTCATCAGTGACCTTGGACCCTAAAAGAGAGTGAGGGTGTATTTTACCAATAAGCTAGAATTAAGCAGACCAGCAGAAAAAAACAGATACAATTTAATAATTGAAAAGGATTAGCTCACCCGACCAAGTAAAGATTCTCAAGTCCAAAACAGGTCTGGACAATGCAGCAAGAAGAGTGCAAAAGAAAGCAAGGGCAGCTGGATTCCCAGGTATTCTTCCCTCGCCCCAGGCAGCCACACCCTAGCCAAAAGTGCTTGGCCCAGCTACCCTATCAAGAGAGCAGCTTCCTCTAAAAGGTGGTGACAGAAAAAGTTAACTTAGTCTCTTATCCATTGATTACATTCTCCATGCCTGAAGGTGACAGAGATGTTTTCAGAAAGAAAGAAAAGTAAGAGTCCTGGGAAGAAGCACAAATACACAAATATAAGCAATCAGAATTTCTTCTGGTTGAAGAAAAGGACCAGAAACAACAATATCCTTTGGTGCAAATAAAGACCATCAGAATGCATGAATGTCATCTTAATACCAAGTTCCCTATTTCCATGTTTTTCTTTATAATACACACAGTGCCTGGCAAGATGGCCTTGTGCCTACAGATGCTTGTGCCAAGCACAATGGCCTGAGTTTCCCTTTCTCGGTACAGTGTAAAGAAAGAAGTGACTCCTAAAAGTAGCCTGCTAACTCCACGTGTATATTGTGACACACATGCATAAATACATGTGGACAAAATGTAAAATATATGTGAATGCTAAAAAGCAAACGATGATATTTTATTTGTGTTTAACACATATGCACGTGGATTATCTATAGTGTTTTGTAGAATAAAGAGCTCTAAAAAACGGCAAAAGTGTTTCTATTGTTAAATATTTTACTTTTAACATATGAAATCACCCTGAAATCCATACTGTACTGAACCTCACCATGTGTCCCCGGCTGGCCTCAAGCTCATGTCAAGCCCTTTGCTTCCACTTCCTGAGCCCTGGGATTACAGGTGTGAGGCACCACACCTAACATCAGGATTTACATTCTGGAGAAAGGGGGCAAAAAGCAATACTGTGTAGACTATAAAATAGTAAGGACTTGTAATTTATAATCACTAAAACATATCAGAAAGGCTGATGAGAAATGAGAATGCTCTAAAGCTAAAATATTAAAAATAAGAATTACAGAAACAAAATATGGGGGGATACGTTTGCAAATGATAAAGAATAGAACATAACAGATACATTAGCTATTAATGCATCAAACACTACAAATAAAGGATAAATATTTTCTGAACAGTTACAAAAGCAAGAACAGTAATACCTTATCAGTAAGATAGAGAGATTAAGAAGTGTGTTTGAGGGCTGGGAGGATGGCTCAGCAGTCAGCATCACTGACTGCTCTTCCAGAGGATCCGGGTTCAATTCCTGGTGACATTGTGACATTGGTGACACTTTTCCTGGGTAGGGAACCCATGTCAGACCAAATTGTGGGTGAGGAGTTTACAGAAACAGGGGTGATTCTAAAGCACTTGTATCACTAAAAGCCCACTCTCTCACGGTTGAGGACTCATGGATGCTGCATCTATCTGAATCTCCGGAGGTGGTGGATGACTCCAAAGTAACATCGTTCTCCAGACCCAACAGAGCTGACGCACATAGGACCTCACAGAGACTGTGACACAACTGACGAGATCTGCAGGAGCTCAAGCCAGATAAAATCCCAACATGGAAGTGGGAAGTGGCCACAAAGCCCTAGACATAGCCAAGTAGCTATTTGTGATTGATAGCTGCTTGGAGAGGGAAAACAATTTTCTCAATGAAGTGACACTGGGTATAGCAAACACAGCCCAGAACAGGCCCCATGCCCAGTTGCTTCCAGTATAACTAGGATGCCATGGTTTTGTTTTTGACATATAAAAGGACTGTTTTGTTTGTTTTAAGCAAAAGAAAGAGCATAATGTTAAGTTGGGAAAAGTTAGGGAAGGGAGAAAATATGATAAAAATGAATGAAAAATTTAAAAATAAGGAAAAATGAAAAGTAAAATATATATGTTGAGGCAAGGCTGAGGGGAGGGCTCTTGCAAAGACCTGACTTAGGTTCCCAGATGCCAAATGGTGACTCACAATTGCCTGTTACCTAGTTCCAAGCAATCTGACACCATCTTATGACCTATGTGGGCAAATCCACAAAGACACATGGAGATATAATTAAAATGAACAAAACCTGAAATAATATGATACAACTACTGGTTTCGATAGTGCTCTTAGTCATAGGACCTGAGTTCAGTTTGCAGAACCTACTAACATCCATCTGTAATGTGAGGTCACCCTGGGCTATTAAGCCCATGTAAAATAACAAAACATACACATGCGCACACACACTCACACACATAAACACACACAAACATATTCTCCACATATCTGTACATTTATATATTTACTTCACGATTAGTGTGATTCCCTATCATAAGTATGGTTGCCATCGACATTGTACACAAGAAACGAAAGGCCCAGAGAGGCTGAATAATTAGCTCCCAAGTCACAGAGCAACTAAGATGTTACCCATGATTAAGTCATGCCTCCTAGTCATCCTGATCATTGTGAGGTCAGGAGGCAACCTGGGCCCTCAGTGTTTAACCATATGAAGGAGGCAATAGATACAGGAAACTAAGAAACACCCAAGATGGCACATTCACGGCTCATGTCCTAGGATCTGGCAACTACTCACTCTCAGCTCTATGATTTGGAAAAAGACCAGAAAGTCAAGGCAGGAGATCCCAGGTGGGCCAGACACTGGTTGTCAGACTTCATTCACTGGAAGGGGTATATGAAAGAGAGATATGTGTGTGTGAGGAGAAAGTATGCAGACATTGTTTGTGTGCCTTCCTAATTTCCTGCAGTGAACTAGAACAAAATCGACCTTTGATTGGAAAACTTGGCCCAGCCTGAAAAGAACAGAAAAGCTTCTCGCCAGTATCTCTGTCGATAAGCAGAAAATGAAAGTGTAAATCCACTCTTAGGAATACAGGTCACTGACCAACAGTATTCTGCTGTTTCATGTTATGCAAATGCCTGTTTCTGATGTTCATTCTCTACTCTCAGAGCCATTGAAGTCCTCCCGTCTCTTGGGCTTTCTCTAATACTAGTGCAGTGTGAGATGAATTGATCTACCATGACTTTCTTTAAAGGACCATGGAATTGATTTTTCATGTGTATGGAAACAGTGAGAGAGGAGGAAACCTCATTTGTATACAGGAATAGCCGGAAATCCCAAGACCACGTATTGAAAAGATGGCCAATCCCCTCTATACACTTGAGGTGGTAGATTTATCACAAAAGACATGTCTTATTTAAAAAGCTGTGACGTTCTCATCAGTGACATTGGAGGCTCTTAGCAACTGGTGGTGTATTCGCCTGGTATGCTAGGATTAATCAGAACAGCTCAAAACAACAGATATAATTTAATAATTGAAAACGGAGAAAGTCAACACTACCGGGGTAAAGGTTCCCATGTCCAAAACCAGTCTGTGAACACTGTGAACACTGCACTAAGAGAGCCAAAGGGAGCAAGGGCACCTGGATTCCCAAGTGTTCTTCCCTGGCACCAGGCAGCCACACCCTAGCCAAATGTGATTGGCTGAGCTTCCCACCAAGAGAGCAACTTCCTCTAAAAGGTGGTGACAGAAAAAATTAACTCAGTCTTTATCCATTGATAACATTCTTCCTGCCTGAAGGTGATGTAGATGATTTCAAAAAGAAAGAAAAGAAAGAGTCCTGGGAACAAGTAGAAGTATGCAAATATAAACAATCAGAGGTTATACAGGTTGCAGAAAAAGAATACCACAGATGACAACATCTTTTTGTGCAAATTAAGCCCATCAGAAGGCTTGAATGTCAACTTAATATTAAGTTCCATATTTCTACTTTTTCCTTTAAAATTCACACAGGGCATGGAAATATGGCTCAGTGCCTACACGTGCTTGCACCCACCATGATGGACTCAGTTTGCCTCCCTGTGTACACTGAAGAAAGAACTGACTCCTAAAAGTTGCCTGCTACTTCCACGTGTATACTGAGACACACATGCATAAACACGTGTGCACAAAATGTAAAATATATTAAATGCTTAAAGGCAAATAATGATATTTTAGGTATTTTTAACATATATGCACATGAATTAACTACAGTTTATTATAGAAAAAAGATCACTAGAAAAAGGCAAAAGAGTTTCTATTGTTAAAAAGTTTTACTTTTGAAATACGATCTTACCATGTAACCCATACTGGCCTGAACCTCACTATCTGGCCCCAGCTGGCCTCAAACTCATGTCAAACCCTTGGCTTCCACTTCTTGAGTCCTGGGATTACAGGTGTGAGGCACCACACCTACCATTAGGATTTATTGTCTGGAGAAGGGACATAAATAAAATAGTAAGGACATATAATTTATAATCTCTATAACATATCAGAAAAGCTGATGAGAAATTATAGAGTTCTAAAGCTAAAACATTAAAAATAAGAATTAGAGAAACAAAATATGAGGGGGTAAGAGTGCAAATGACACAGAGTAGAATGTCACAACAGATACATTAGATATTAATGGATCAAACACTGCAAATAGAGGATAAATATTTTCTGAGCAGATGCAAAAGCAAGAACAGAAATACCTTGTCCTTAAGCTAGAGAGTTTAATGAGTGTGTGTGTGAGGGCTAGGAGGATGGCACAGCAGTTAGCATCACTGTCTGCTCTTCCAGAGGACCCGGGTTAAATTCCCAGCACCCACATGGCACCTCAGAGCTGGCTGTCACTACAATTCTAGGGGACCAGGCACCCTCACACATGCCTATATCATGCAGGCCAAACACTAACACACGTAAAATAAAAATAAGTAATTTTCTTTAAAGTTGAAGAAAAAGATGCTGGCGACAGTGGTGATGCTGTCACTGCCTTTAGGATCATTTACTGCCCATTTAGTCAGAGCTGGTTGCTGGGAATATCTGCTGCCCTCAGTTCAGTTTAGTCTACTTAGATTGTTGGTGGGGTTTGCAAGTTTGCTGTTTGAGCACTTAGCCCCCATCAGGTGGCACTGTTGGAGGACTGTGGGGAGCATCCCAGGCCTGTAGCATGATGGCAGGGCCTTTGAAGGCTGTTACAATTAGCACTCACTGAATCTGATCTGTAAGCTTTGCAACCTGTCCATTGCCACATGAGGAGTCTCCACCATGTGCCGCGGTCCCCATTAACAGCACCTTGATAGCATTGGTGGCATTTTTCCTGGGTAGGGAACCCATGGTAGACCAAATTGTGGGTGAGGACTTTACACAACAGGGGTGATTCTAAAGCACTTGCATCACTAAAAGCCCACTCGGTCATGGGTGATGACTCATGAAGTGTGCATCTATCTGAATCTCCGGAGGTGGTGGATGACTCCAAAGTAACATCATTGTCCAGACCCAACAAGGCTGATGCACATAGGACTTCACAGAGACTGAGATCACTCACATGATCGGCAGGATGTCAAGCCAGATAAAATCCCAGCATGGAGGAGGGGAAGTGGCCACCAAGCTCTACAGCTAGCCAAGTAGCTATATGTGATGGATTGCTGCTTTCTTAATGGAGTGACACTGAGTCCAGCAAACACTCTCCAGAATGCCCAGTAGTTTCCAGTATAAATAGGACTCCATGGTTTTGTTTTTGACATATAAACAGACTGTTTTGTTTGTTTTAAGCAAGAGCAAGAGCATGACGTAGCGTTAGGGATAGTTAGGGAAGAGTGAAATATGATAAAAATAAATGAAAAATTTAAAAATACGGAAAACATTAAAAGTGAAGTATCTATGTTTCGGCGAAGCTGAGGGGATGGCTCTTCCAGAGGCCCTGACTTCAGTCCCCAGAACCCAAATGGCGTCTCACAACTGCCTGTTATTCCGTTTCCATGGGATCTGACACCATCTTACGAGCTCCGTGGGCAAATCAACAGGCACAAACGCAAGTAAAATACCCATACACATGAAATTAAAATAAACAAAACCTGAAATAATAATAAGATATACCGGATGTTCTGGATAGTGCTCTTAGCCAGAGGACCTGAGTTCAGGTTGCAGTACCTACTGACAGCCATCTGTAACTGTGAGAGGCCACTCTGGGCTATTTAGCCCATGTTTATTTAAACCATGGTACATAGCAGGACACACACATACATACATACATACATACATACATACATACATACACACAACACATTGTCTACATAGTCTGTACATTTATATATTTACTTCACCATTATAGTGATTCCATATCACAAGTATTGTTGCAACCCACAACACAATTTTGTGTGCCTCCCTACTTTCCTGCCGTGGAACAGTACAAATTCTACCTGTGCTTAGAAATGTTGGCCCAGCCTGAACAGAACAGAAAAGCTTCTCACCAGGATCTCTGTCTACATCCAGTGGTCAAGGATGTGGGGGCCAGCAATGAAGACAGTAAGGACCATGAGCAGAAGAGGAGAAGAGCAAGGGCTGTGAGAACAAGACACCCAGTCACTGTGAGGAGCTGCTCTGATGCGTTTCCCAGCAATTGTTGTCACGTTATCCACAGTGGGCATTATGATGCATAAAAGTGATGTCACAAAGCTCCTGAAACCAGAGTTGGAGGCATGAATTCATGTATTCCCGGGAGAGACCAAGTCTCGACCCTTCTAGCCTAGGGAATCATGAGGCTATTACCAAGCTAGAGAAGGGACAAGCTAACAGTGCTCCTCCTTCCAGGCTTCCTTCCCGGAGGTGCCTGCCTTGAGTTCCTGCCCTGATTTCCCCAGGGATGAACTGTGACTTGGAAGCTTGTGCCAAATAAACCCTTTCTTCTCAAAGCTGATTTTGTGTTGGAGTGTTCTAGAACAGTCCCAGAAACTGCTACTGTGACCCACCCTGTTGGCAGGCACAGGCAAGGGAAGGCACATTCCAGACTAGTGTGGGCTACACAATGAAACACTGAATCAAAAACTAAAACCCAAACCGGAGTGATAACCCAAAAATGAAAGTGTAAATCCACTCTTAGGAATACAGGTCACTGAACAACAGTATTTTGCTGTGTCATGGTATGCCAATGCCTGTCTCTGATGTTCATTCTCTCCTCTCAGAGTCATCGAAGTCCTCCTGTTGCTTGGGCTTTCCCTAATACTAGTGTAGTATGAGATGAATTGATCTACCATGATTTCCTTTAAAGGGACCAAGGAATTGCTTTTTCATGTGTGTGGAAAAGTGAGAAAGGAGGAAAGGCTAATTTGTAAACATGGATAGCCGGAAATACTAAGCCCACGTATTGAAAAGGTGGACAATCCCCTTCATATCATAGGTGCTAGCATATCAAGCATGATGGGTTTTATTCAAAAAGCTGTGACTTTCTCATCAGTGACCTTGGACCCTAGAAGAGAGTGGTGGCATATTCGACCTGTATGCTAGAATTAACCATACCAGCTTAAAACAACAGATATAATTTAATAATTGAAAACGGGGAAACTCACACGACCGGGTAAAGGTTCCTATGTCCAAAACAGGTCTGGAGAACACAGCAAGAAGAGTGCAAAAGAGAGCAAGGTCAGTTGGATTCCTAGGTTTTCTCCTCTGGCCCTAGGCAGCCACACCCTAGTCAAATGTGATTGGCTGAGTTTCCCCGTCAAGCGAGCAACTTCCTCTAAAAGGTGGTGACAGAAAAAGTTAACTCAGTCTCATATTCATTGAAAATGTCCTTCATGCCTGAAGATGACAGAGATGTTTTCAGAAAGAAAGAAAAGTAAGAGTCCTGGGAACAAGCACAAATACACAAATATAAACAATCAGAAATTCTTCAAGTTGAAGAAAAAGTATACCAGAAACAAGAAAATCCTATGGTGCAAATAAGACCATCAGAAGGCTTAATGTCATCTTAATACCAAGTTCCCTATTTCCACTTTTTTCCTTTAAAATACACAAGGGCCTCGAAGATGGCCAAGTGCCTACAGATGCTTGAGTCCACCATGATGGCCTGAGTTTGCCTCCGTGGGTACACTGAAAAGGGAGAACTGACTCCTAAAATTTGACTGCTACCACCACGTGTATATTTTGACACACATGCATAAATACATATGCACAAAATGTAAAATATATGTGAATGTTTAAAAGCAAGTTTTGATATTTTAGGTATGTTTAACATATATGCACATGAATTAACTATAGTGTATTATAGAATAAAGAGCACTAGAAAATGGCAAATGACTTTCTATTGTTAAAAAGTTTTACTTTTGAAATATGATCTCACCCTGTCTCCCATACTGGAATGAACCTCAATATATGGGCCTGGCTGGCCTCAAATTTATATGAAACCCTCTTGAGTCCTGGGATTACAGGGGTGAGGCACCAAACCTACCAACAGGATTTACTTTCTGGAGAAAGGGGTCAAAAAGCAATACTGTGCACACTATAAAATAGTAAGGACATATAATTTATAATCTCTAAAACATATCAGAAAGGCTGATGAGAAATTATAGAGTTCTAAAGCTAAAACATTAACAAAAAGAATTAGAGAAACAAAATATGAGGGGGATAAGAGTGCAAATGACACAGAGTAGAACATCACAACAGATACATTAGCTATTAATGCATCAAACACTGCAAATAAAGACTAAATATTTTCTGAACAGATACAAAAGCAAGAACAATAATACCTTATCTGTAGGATAGAGAGTTTAATAAGTGTGCTTGAGGGCTGGGAGGAAGGCTAAGCAGTTAGCATCACTGTCTACTCTTTCAGGGGACCAAGGTTCAATTCCCAGCACCCACATGGCAGCTCGCAACTGGCAGTCACATGAGGAGTCTCCACCATGTACCGTGGTCACCATTAACAGCACCATCGTGGCACTGTGTGACATTATTACTGGGTAGAGAACCCATGCCAAACCAAACTGTGAATGAAGAGTTTACACAAACAGGGGTGACTCTAAAGCACTTACATCACTAAAAGCCCACTCCGTCATGGGTGATGACTCACGAAGTCTGCATCTATCTGAATCTCCGGAGGTGGTGGATGACTCCAAAGGAACATCATTCTCCAGAACCAACAGAGCTGATTCACATAGAACCTCACAGAGACTGTGAGATCACTCACAGGATCTGCAGGAGCTCAAGCCAGATAAAATCCCAGCCTGGAGGAGGGGAATTGGCCACAAAGCCCTACACCTAGCAAGTAGCTGTTTCAACAGATAGCTGCTTTCTCAATGGAGTGACACTGGGTATGGCAAAGAAACCCGAGAACAGGCAACATGCACAGTAGTTTCCAGTATAAATAGGACTCCATGGTTTTGTTGTTGACTTATAAAAGGACTGTTTGTTTGTTTTAAGCAAGAGAAAGAGCATAATGTTAAGTTGGGAAGAGTTGGGAAAAGGGGAAAATAAATGTAAAATTTAGAAATAAAGAAATATATATATAATGAGGAGGCACTGAGGAGATGGCTCCTGCAGAGGACCTGACTTCAGTCCCAAGACCCCAAATGGTGGCTCACTACTGCATGTTATTCCAGTTCCATGGGATATGACAGCGACTTATGACCTCAGTGGGCAAATCCACAGACACCCAGGCAGGGAAAATATCCATACACATAAAATTAAAATAAACAAAACCTGAAATAATAATAATAAGATATATCTTTTGATCTGGATAGTGCTCTTAGCCACAGGACCTGAGATCAGTTTGCAGAAACTACTAACAGCCATCTGTAATGTGAGGCCACCCTGGGCTATTTAACCCATGTTACATAGCAAGACATACATACACACAAACACACAAACACACAAACACACACACACACACGTTCTCCACATAGTCTGTACATTTATATATTTATTCACCATTAGAGTGACTCCATATCATAAGTATTGTTGCCATCCACGTTTCCACAGGAAACTGAGAAACACCCAAAATGGCACATTCACAGCTCACTTCCTAGACTTCCTAGACTTCCTAGACTCTGGAAACTACTAACTCTCAGCTCTATGACTTGGAAAAGGATCAGAAAGTCGACGCAGGGGATCCCAGGTTGTCAGACTTTATTCACTGGAAGGGGTATATGAAAGAGAAATATGAGTGTGTGAGGGGAAAGGGCACAGACACTCCTTTGTCTTCCTCCTTAATTTCCTGCGGTGGAACAGAACAAAATCTACCTGTGATTGGAAATGTTGGCCCAGCCTGAAAAAACAGAAAAGCTTCTCACCAGTATCTCTGAGGACATCTAGTGGTTGTAGATGTGAACGACACCTCATACAAAATGGTCCTTTGGGGCCCAACAGTGAGGACAGGAAGGACCATGAGCAGAAGGGGAGAAGAGCCAGAGCTGTGAGAACAAGACACAGCCAGTCACTGTGAGGAGCTGCTCTGATGCGTTTCCTAGCAACTGTTGTCACGTTATCCACATTGGGTGCTATGTTGCAGAAAACTGATGTCACAAAGCTCCTGAAACTAGAGCTGGAGCCATGAATTCATGTGTTCCAGGTAGAGACCAAGTCTGCACCCATCTAGCCTTGGTCTTGTGAAGACAAGAACCACAAAAAGGGCCTTAGCCCTGTTCTCCTGCTTTCTATTCTGGAGGAATTCCGGGCTCGAGATGGGCACCCCTGGGAGTCAGAGAATCTTACAGGACCTGCTCTGTAGGGACCATCTCCTTTCCTTGGACAACAGGGACAGATAGTACAACCTGCTGCTCTCCCCTCTGTTCAGCATCCCTGTGTTCTCTCTCAGGACTGACTAAGGCCTCATTCTTACTTTCCAGGTTTAAGGTCTGAGGATTCTGCCTCCTCCCCAGGCTGAAGCTGTCCATCAACTAATGCAGTTGGCTTAGGTTCCCTTCCCGAAAATGGCCAGACCAATCTCTCTGTCCCAATGGTCCCAGGTAGGATGTGTTGCCCACTCTTGCTTAAAATGCTTTTGTTGGTCAGGCCTGAAACATGAGCAAGAAAGTAACTTCCAGATGGCTAGACTCACCTTGACTGGTGTACAGATTCATCATCTTCTCTTTCCACGCAGCATGATTCTGGGAAGCCTGTGCTGGCTGTTGCTGGCTGCTTTCTTCTCTGAGAGCTGGTGCACTGCCCCAAATGAGCTGAGGAATAACAAGGTTTGAACCATATGTCCGGACACCAGCCTGTCTCCATTGTGCTGAAGGAAAAAGACTAAAAAGACCTAAAATTTGAGTATGATGGCAGTTGCCAGGGAAGCTATTAGGCATAACGTGAGCTCTGGGAGGACCAATAGACCACAAAGACATGCCATAGAACAATGGGTAGGCAGCCTAGGGTCCTAAGTGATATAAAGTTAATGTGGTGGCCTACCTGGGGTCAAGAGAGTAGGAGAATGGCACTGGGAGTCTAGGGATGGCCCAGCTCAGGTCCTTCCAAACAGGATGTGACCAACAATGGGTGCGGTGGTCCATAATAGCTGGATCAGATTAAAGCAGTCTCAAGACTTCCTCTGCAGGGTAGCATGCAGAGTGTTCTAACCACATGCCCTAGTAAACTTTCAACTTAGCTTTTCTCTCTCTCTCTCTCTCTCTCTCTCTCTCTCTCTCTCTCTCTCTCTCTGTCTCTCTTTCTCTTTGTGTCTCTCTCTTTTTCTCTCTCTCTCCCTTCCTTCCTTTTTCATTTTTTTGATTTCTACCTTTCTTCTTTTTTTCTCAGTTTCTCTGTGTAGCCCTGAATATCCTGGAACATTCTCTATAAAACAGACTGGTCAAGAACTCAGAGATTCATGTGTCTCTGCCTTCAGAGTGCTAGGATTAATGACGTGCACCACCATAACTGACAAACTTCAGCTGTTTCTTAAACTTCTTTACATATTCTTGCATCTTATACACCTACTTACTTATAACAGATAGAATTTTAAGTAAGCTGGACTTCTCAGAAAAGCACAACATTTTTCTAGAAGTAGCCATCCTAGGGGGAGCACAATTGAGAGAAGGACAGTAAGAAGAGAATTTTAGGTCATGTGCACACTAGAATCTAGGATGCTGCATCTCAACTTGGCCAGTTTGCTTTGCCTCCTTCATTGCTGTGCTTACACTCCTGAGTACTTGACCAACTACTGCATCCTATCTGAATTATTCCCTTTTGAGAACAAGAAGGATTAAATGAACAAGTGAATGAAAGAAAGACAAAGAAAGATGAAAGGAAGAAAGAGAGAAAGGAAGGAAGAGACTGCTGGTAAGGTGAAGAGCAGAGAAAAAGAGAGATCCTCTCCACTTAGTAAAAACCAGTGAGGTAACTGGAAGTAGGAGTCAGGAGGCCGGAATTAGGTTGAGCAGTGTCACCTGATTTCTTATCACTGATACCTGGACCTCCTTTCAGGCTAATCAAATTAGACCTTGGGCATAAGGTACATAATTCATTCTCTCTCTCCCTCTCCCTCTCCCTCTCCCTCTCCCTCTCCCTCCATCCTCTGCATGTTGGGGGGAGGTTGTTGTGAGTTTGTAGTGATGTGTGGGATATGTAAGCTCCTATTATGATTTCACAGCGTACCCAGGGAAAAGAATAACCACACTGGGTGATCAAATATAGGTGTGTGTGTGTGTGGCAGTGGTGTGCATGAGTGGGTGTGGGTTTCTGTGCACACTTCTGGTAGATGCCTAAGGAAAGGTATGGGTGTGTTTTCGCGGGTACTGTCTCTTTTTTTCTTAGACAGGGTCTTTATTGGCCTGAAGCTGACAAAATGGGGTAAGTGGTCTGACTGGTAAACCCAAGGAACATTATGACTGCACAGTTTTGTGCTGGATTTTAAGTATAGACTACCAGAACTGGAGTTTTTACTTAGATTCTGGGAGTGGAATTTGTGTCCTCATGCTTGCAAAGAGAGCACTTTGCTAACTGAGCTATCCTTCAGATGCTAGGATGAAGTTTTATTTGGGATACAAGATAATCAATCATGTAGTTTTTAAAAAAGTGGATGTATTAAAAAAAAAGTGGCTATATTCTGAAAACATTAACTTACACCCTGAGAGTTAACTATTTCTCAAATCAGCTAGGCCTCCAACAGACCAAGGTATTATTCCACCAAAATCAACTTGTTGAGTCAGAGTTTAAAACTTACAGCTAACGGATGAGGGATTGCTTACAGGTGCAGAGCAGTGACTGACTGGCGTGGAAGAAGAATTCCTTCTCTGTAGCTGCATAGATGGAAGTGCCTGCCCTGTCAATCGCCTTCCACACTCTCGGTACTCTAGAGTCTCCAGAGGCTACAGAACCACATGTAACTGGGACAGAATCACACACAGCTGAAAAGGAGATGCTTCAAGGAGAGGCTGGAATCTCAGGTGAGAGTCTAATAACACCTGCCCCAAGTCTTGTATAAAGAAACTTCAGCAGGTAGGTGGTGATAGCTTGTAAAACAGGGAAACTGAGTAAGCTATGGAAAACAAGGCAGTAAGCAGCATTCCCGCACTGGCCTCTGTATACTGGTATATTTGTGTTTAAATGAATAAAGCTTGCCTGAAGTTCAGCGGGCAAAGCCGCCACACTCTTCGGCTATACGGGACAGGGCAGGGGGTGGGGTGGCACACACCTATCATCCTAGAACTGGGAATACAGAGGCAGGCAAATTTCTGTGAGTTCCAGGCTATCCTGGAATACACAAGATTAGTACAGAAACAGATACAAGTGTTGTTGGTTTACACCTTTAATCTCAGTGTTTGGGTGTCACACACTTTTAATCCCAGCACTAGAGAGTTGGAGACAAGAGCAATATGCTGAGCAGAGGGGTGAATATAAAGAGGAAGAGACAGGAACTCACTAGAGTGTGGAGTCTGAGGATTCGTGTAGAGAAGACCTTGCCATTTGAGTCTGAACACAAGGTAGAGGTAAAAGTTCTCTCTAGTGTTTGCTGCTTTGCTTTTCTGACCATCTTCTTGGACCCCAATACTTGTCTCTGGGTTTGTATTATTCTGCTACACCTCTGCTTTGATTCCTGCTTTGAAATTCCTTCCTTGAGTTCCTTTCACAAAGGACTAAACTGTAAACTTAAATAAATCTTTTCAACTTGCTTTTGAACATACTGATTACAATTTAAAACTAAGACAGCATATTCCCAAGTGGGGAATAAACCAGACAACTTAAACATCACATTTGAGCCATCCATAATCTACAGCATGACACATACCCTGCATTCAGAAGCCCTAACAACCTTAAGGCCACTTCCTTTTAAGAAAATTTACTTAATATTAGAGATTTATATTTTACGGAAAAGTTGAAAAAAAGGCAGAATATTCACAAATGCCATGCAGCTGGTTGATTCTTTTGTTACTACTTTGAGTAGATGTGTCAGAACTGAGCCAATCAAGGCATTCCTAATTACTGAATCCATGGTTTATTGAGATTTCCTTACATTTTACCAATACTCTTTACCATTGTCCATTTCAAAATCTTGTGAGGAGCCTAATTCATACAACAATGTTTCACATGTCTTTCCTGTAAGACCATGTATTGTGTGTGTGTGTGTGTTTAGTTTGTGCTGAGGAATCATTTCTTAAGATTTCTAGGGTAAAATGAAACTTTAGTGTGTTGCATCCTTCCCTCCCATCTTTATCTGTAGTAATAGGAGTGGTGCTGCTGCATTGCCAGCACTGCGGCCGCCTGGCTAGCTCATGCCCTGCAATAACAACACACAAACTCTATTCATTTTAACACTGCTTGGCCCTTTAGCTCTAGCCCTTACTGGCTAATTCTGATATCCTGATCAATACATCTCTAATAATCTGTGAGCACCCGTCATACCGGGAAGATTCTAGCCTACGTCCATCGTGGGTTTGAGCTTCATCGCGTGTGTCTGCCCTGGAGCTGGGCATGGCATCTCTGAGGCGTCTGCCCCCGACAGGAGAGCTGTCAAGTCTGAGCTCACTTCCTCTTCCTCCCAGCATTCTGTTCTGTTTACTCCACCCACCTATGTTTTAACCTATGAGAGCCAGCCAAGCAGTTTTTTTTTTATTTTTTTAACCAATGACCTTCCTCCATCATTTATCTCAATGGAGTCACCTTTGGGAAGAGCATGAGCACACTACACCTTGATGAGGCTTCCATAAGAAGTTCTTCTCTGAAGTAGATCACCTCCGTCAAGGTTCCAGAAAACATCAAGTTCTTCATGTTGTATATTGTTCATTTTATAAAAGCTCCCTCCAGAAATGGAAGCCTCACAGACATGGTGGCAGTCCTAGTTGTTTGTCGACCTACCGCAGTGTCTACTGAGAGGGAGTCCTCTAATGAGAAACTTACTACATCAGATTAGGAGGTTGGTCTTTGGACACATCTGTGTGTGGTTTCCTTGATTATTAACTCACATGTAGCGGCGTAAACGAATGCAGACAGTCTGTAAAAATATATATATAGTTTTAATGTAGAAATAGACTTACAGAACCACCGTTCCCGCGGAGACCAGGAGAGTAGAAGAGGAAGCTCGGAGCACGCTCGCCAAATTTATAGGCAGACATTAGCCCGAGGCGAACACGCCCCCTAAGGGGCGGGACTTATCCCTACATCTCCCCTTTTTGTCTAAATAAGACAGAACTAAACCAAATACAACTACATACAATAACAACAAATAATAAATATAACAAACAATATTGAGAACAAAAGCTTTGCTAAACATTCTATCTCAAGGAGTCCAAATAATGTAAAGAGTAACTACAATTATATAATCTTCAACTCAGTCAAAGATCTGAGAAGGGAATAAACACTACTCAACAAACGAGATATATCCAAAATGTGCAACAATTGACAGACAACTGACTACCTGGGCAATCACCCAAAGTCTCGTTTGCAATGTTGAGTCAACCAATTTTGGCTAAGGCCTAACATAACTGACATACCATTATTAAAGGCAAGGAACTTTTCAAAACTATCTTACCCTGTCTTGGCAGGATATGACAGTCCTGTTTTATCTTTTGATGCACGCTCTGTATCTGTGTCAGTGGTTGAGGTATAGGCATTTCTTTGCCCAAAGGCCAGTTCTGCCAAATAGAAAGGCTCCAGGTGGAGTGTCTTTGGTGCTCAACATTCTCTCGGGAATGGAGTGGTGTTGCCAGGAGCAATTGTGTCTCACTATCACGAAACTCTGAGTTAGATTAAAGGCCATTTTCTACAGCTCTTTGAAGAGGTTGAAGATTATCTATCTATACTGAGTATAATCTCTATATATCTAAAGAACCTGATTAGTCTGATTATAAATGACAAACTTAGATGACTATTTATCTATATAATTCTCAATATCTATCTAACTTAAAGACAAAGACAATAAACAACTGTGTAACAAATGAGGATAATGACCTCTAAATATAAACACTGTACAAATATACATTGCAATATGGTAAATATATATCAATGCACAAACATTATATAAGTATCTTAATCAGAGGTAGAAATGTTTTAAACAGACATAGAAACATGCATGCATACAATAGTCAATATAATTTAACTTTGTTTCAATATACAAGAATTGATACCAATATATTTGTCTAAAAGCAGTAACTCACAATTATAAATCTATAATCCCATCATTCCCTCTTTTTTTTTTTTCAAAATGATCCCTGAGCTTATAAAATTCCTCCCCCAACCTCCCAACCCCTAAATGATGTCCCTAAACCCAGGGGTAAACTTTACTGGGAGAGGGGACGTCGTCCTCTAGAATTACTTCCAGCTGTCATGGGGGCGACGTTCTTTCTGGGGGATCCTGTGAAAGTAAAATGATGGTTAAATTTCAAGATCAATGTCTTTTAAAATTGCAAATAGTCTCTGAGTATTTTGTGGAGGTCTGGCCAGAATGTTGTACAAGATGTGCACCATTTCAGCTAACCAAGTTGGGATCGTCTTGTGCAGCTGGTATCCAAAACAGGTCTTGTAGTAGCGCTATCAGTATCATGACGTCATATCAACCAGGTAGAGTTGTTGTTGTGGGGCCCCATCTTCTTCCTGGAAACTTCAAATGTCACTTCGGGAAAAACTCATTGTTCACTGTGAAAAACTTAAACATTAATCATATAGACATATATATACATACATATATATTCAATAAAAGGCATGATATATATATTCAATGAAAAGTATGATAGATATGAAGAAAAGCAAGGATGTTTTCTAAACTCATATTTCTTTCTGTCCCATATCATGGCTCTTGACATGAGACAGAAACTCCAGAAACTCTGGGTTTTTCTCTTACTAACAGGCTTGGAATTGGAGAAGGACTGAGCCAGAGTCCAACTTCAAAACCAGCTCTATATATTTATAAAGAAATGTTTAATAAGATATATAAATAAAAATTAATACTTACAAAATGTGTCCATCTATCAGTAATTAAATATTCAGGGTTCCTTAATTTCTTTGAAGATGAGTGTTTTCCTGTGGAGATAAGAAAAGAACCCCGCCTCCAAACCTATCTGTATTTCTTACCATCAGTATGTTCGCCATCCTTATGAAAGAATTGTTATTTATCTTTTCCAAGTGGCTTCTCTTCTTCAAACCGAACCTTTATTAATTTTGATGGTATCCACAATTTTTCCTCACCTGTGGAGATAAGAGCAAAACCCCTTCCCCAACGTAGCACATATCCTGGCTTCCATTGTGAGGTCAGCACATCCTTGAAATAAACTGGTTGATTTAGTTCAGTAGACTTTTCCATTATCCAATGTCTTTCTGCAGCCGTTGTTCCCTTCTCATTAGCGTTGAGAAAATTCAAGGTTAACAAAGCATTATGTAGCCTATTTCTGGGGGTGTTTTCCACCCCTTTCTGTTTGTTCAACATATCTTTTATAGTTCGATTTGATCTTTCTATGACTGCTTGACCTGTAGGATTGTATGGTATACCTGTAACATGCTTGATATTGTAATAATCAAAAAACCGTTTCATTTTCCTAGAAACATAAGCAGGACCATTGTCCGTTTTTATTTGTGTAGGTATACCCATGATAGCCATGACTTCTAATAAATGAGTGATTACTGAATCAGCTTTTTCTGAACTTAAAGCAGTTGCCCACTGAAAGCCTGAATAAGTGTCAATGGTGTGATGAACATATTTTAATTTGCCAAATTCTGCAAAGTGGAACACATCCATCTGCCAGATTTCATTCCTTTGGGTGCCCTTTGGATTAGCCCCTGCAGGCAGTGGCGTTTGGTTATAGAAAGAGCAAGTAGGGCATTTCTTTACAATCTCCTTAGCTTGTTGCCATGTAATTGAAAACTCTTTCTTCAAACCTTTGCTATTAACATGATGTTTTTTATGAAATTCAGAGGCTTGTAGCACACTACCAATCAGTAATTGATCAATTTCTGCATTACCTTGTGCTAGAGGACCTGGCAGACCCGTATGGGATCGGATGTGTGTTATGTACATAGGGCAAAGCCTGTTCCTGATCAAATCTTGAACCTGGAGAAACAATGAGGTTAGTTCAGTATCATCAGGTATAAATTCAGCAGTTTCAATATGTAAAATAACTCTTTCTGCGTATTGTGAATCTGTAACTATATTAATAGGTTCTTTAAAATCCCTTAGCACCATAAGAATGGCATATAATTCTGCCTTCTGGACAGAATTATACGGACTTTGTTCCACCTTATCCAAGTCTTCTGATTTGTAACCTGCCTTCCCTGATTTATTGGCATCAGTATAGAATGTACGGGCTCCAGTTATTGGAGCATCACGGACGATTCGAGGAAGAATCCAAGAAGTTCTCTTTATGAAGTTAAGCCGCTTGCTTTTTGGATAGTTGTTATTAATGTCTCCCAAAAAATTAGCACAAGCTCTTTGCCATGGTTCATTATCTTCCCATAATTTCTTTAGTTCATCAGCAGTGAAGGGCACTATAATTTCTGCTGGGTCTATGCCTGCTAGTTGACGAAGTCTCAGCTTGCCTTTTATAATTAACTCAGAGACTTTTTCCACATAAGTTTTCAGTTTCTTACTTGGTTTATGTGGTAAAAAGATCCATTCCAAAATAATATCATCTCTCTGCATTAAAATTCCTGTAGGAGAAATTTTTGATGGTAGTATGACAAGAATACAATCGAGCTCTGGATTCACCCTGTCCACATGTGCCTGTTGTAA
The DNA here is from genome assembly GCF_037038515.1 of Microtus pennsylvanicus. Lineage (NCBI taxonomy): Eukaryota > Metazoa > Chordata > Mammalia > Rodentia > Cricetidae > Microtus > Microtus pennsylvanicus. The sequence continues at coordinate 68,085,288 of NC_134601.1, forward strand.
TTTTTCCTCAATCATTGTCAGTTCCTTTTCTGCTTCAGCTGTTAATTCTCTGGGACTGTTTAAATCTTTATCACCATCCAAGGTTTTGTTCAAATGAATTATTAGATCAGGTGTTATTCCAATAGCTGGTCGTAGACTGGAAATGTCTCCTAACAGTCTTTGAAAGTCATTAAGAGTCCGTAGGCGATCTCTCCTAATTTGTGCTTTTTGTGTCTTAATTTTTTGCAAACCTATTTTATAACCTAAATAATTAACAGAATCTCCCTTCTGAATCTTTTCAGGAGCGATTTGCAATCCCCATTTAGGTAAAAGTATCTTTATTTCTTCAAACAGTCTGTTCAAGGTATCCATGTTTGAATCGGATAACAAGATGTCGTCCATGTAATGGTATACTATAGATTTGGGAAATTTCTTGCGTATTATTTGCAATGGTTGGTTCACAAAATATTGGCACAGGGAGGGGCTATTTAACATACCCTGGGGGAGAACGGTCCAGTGGTACCTCCTCGAAGGTTGAGAATTGTTATAAGTAGGCACTGTGAAGGCAAATTTTTCTCTATCTTCTTTTTGCAAAGGTATAGTGAAAAAACAATCCTTTAAATCAATAACTATGAGAGGCCATCCTTTTGGTAATAAAGAGGGCAAAGGAATTCCAGATTGCAGAGGGCCCATAGGTTGAATAACCTTGTTGATGGCCCTGAGATCTGTCACCATTCTCCATTTACCTGATTTTTTCTTAACCACAAATACAGGAGAATTCCAAGGGCTGGTAGATTCTTCTATATGTCCAGCATCTAATTGTTCTTGTACCAGCTGTTCTAAAGCGTGTAACTTTTCCTCAGCTAAAGGCCATTGCTTTGTCCATATTGGTTTCTCAGTCAACCATTTTAGAGGCAAGGCTGTTGGTATCTCTGAAGGGACATCAATTGCTTGTTCTTGTACAGCCCGAATGGCCGGTTTTCTCCGTTTGTAATATCTTTTAATATTATTCTCAGAACTATAGGCTCTAGAAGTAGCAGGAATGTTAATTTCGGTATTCCATTGTTGTAATAGGTCACGACCCCATAAATTCATTGCGATATTGGCTACATATGGCTTTAATTTTCCTATTTTTCCCTCTGGCCCTATACATTCAACCCATCTCGTGCTCTGCCTTACTCGAGATAGGGTTCCAATTCCCAGGAGCTGAACATTTACATTCTGAAGAGGCCAATACGGATGCCAAGATTCTGGGGTAATGATACTTACATCAGCACCTGTGTCCAGCAGGCCAGTAATAAAAATGCCATTTACACACACTCTCAGTTTAGGTCTTTGATCATTTATAGAAGTTTGCCAAAACACACGTAACTTATCTTTCTGATCATTATTGCTTGTAACAGTAGGCATGGGGCTTCCTAATTGTCCTGATGAGGCACGTTCTCTGCAGAAACTGGATATGACTGAACCATGTTTGCCATGGGGGCCTGTGAGGCCCCCCCTCTCACGTTTCCCGACTGTATCAGGTTGCCTTGTCTATCTCTTGTAGACCTGCATTCATTCGTCCAATGTCTGCCTTTTCCACATCTTCTACATAAACCTGAAGGCTGAGTCCTCCTATTTCTGTTATTTCTAGAAGATGCATTATTATTATTATTTCTGAAAGATGCATTATTATTATTATTATTTCTGAAAATCCGTTGTCTACAATTCCTTTTCATATGACCCATTTTGCCACAATTAAAACATTTGGTATTCTGGTGTCTCCTTTTACCATTGGAAATTGCTTCTTCTACCCATGCTTCAGTGCCATAATCAAATGTATCAACATTCAGTGTATGTAAGACCCATTCTTCCAAAGGCGCTGATCTGAGCTTTAAAGGCCCCAAAATCCTTTTGCATTCCACATTTGCATTTTCATAAGCCAAAGACTCAATCATTATACGTCTTGCTTCTGGGTCAGATATCCCTATTTGTACAGCCTTAGTTAATCTTTGTAAAAAGTCACTAAAGGGTTCTCTCTGACCCTGTTTAACTCTGACAAATGATTCTATTCTCTGTCCTGGGTCTTGTACCCTGTCCCAAGCCCTTAAGGCTGCTGTAGTACACATGGAGAGTGTGTTTTCATCCAAATTAGCTTGTTCCTGAGGGTCGGAAAAGAGCCCTTCACCTAGAAATTTATCTAGGGAAATGTCAATTCCCTTTGCTTTTTCCTGCTGTTCTAAGAGTCTAGCCTCTTGCCTGAATAAGCATTGCCATTTCAATTGCGGTCCACTCTCAAGTACTGCAGAGCTCAGCTGGAGCCAGTCCAAGGGGGTTGCTCTGTTTGTCGTGGCCCAAGATCTTAGCATCTCTTTAACAAAAGAGGCTTGCATCCCAAAAGTCATGACAGCCTGTTTAATTTCCTTGAGGTCATTCATACGGACAGGCTCCCATGTATCCTCCTTGATGACCCTAGGGTTTCTGGAACCAACCACCTTCTCTGTTGTTATTACTGGAAAGGCAGGTAGAGCTGTCGGTAGAGCTTTGTGGAAATTGTCCCGGAGAGATTTACCCACAGATGTAGTTAAAATTTGCCCTTCTACCCTTTGCTCTTCTTCATCAGAATTCAGAAATTCCTCAATCTTTTCAATTCTATTCACTATTGCCTTCTGCAATGTCTGAATCTCCTGTCCAGAATTATGTTCCAAAGCCTTCATTGAGGATTCTAAAGTATGAAGTTTGTCCGTTAGAGATAACATCTTATCTTTGGACATAATTTTTATGGCATAAACTGTGCCTTCTTGTATTGACACTCTTTCCATCAATTTGTCATAAGCTTTAGACAAAATCCAATTGTCACATTCAGCAGTTTTGATTCTCTCAGTTAATGTTTCATTTCCTACAGAAAGGGACTGAATCTTATTGTCCAAATCAGCTGTTCCCTCTTCCATAGTAATGAATTTCTCCTTAATATCAGCCACTAATGTTTCAGTTCCTACAGAGAGGGACTGAACCTTACGATCCAAATCAGCTGTTCCCTCTTCCATAGTAATGAATTTCTCCTTAACATCAGCCTGGAGAGCCTCAAACTGATTCTTGAGAAGATTGTTATCAGCCTGGAGAACTTCAAACCGATTCTCGAGAAGATTGTTATCAGTCTGGAGAACTCCAAACTGATTCTTGAGAAGATTGTTATCAGTCTGGAGAACTTCAAACTGATTCTTGAGAAGATTGTTATCAGTCTGGAGAACTTCAAACTGATTCTTGAGAAGATTGTTATCAGTCTGGAGAACTTCAAACTGATTCTTGAGAAGATTGTTATCAGTCTGGAGAACTTCAAACTGATTCTTGAGAAGATTGTTATCATTCTCAATTGTTTTTAAGCGTTCTATCTCTGCCTTAAGAATTCTGGATTCGTCTCGTAAAGACTTTATCATATTTCTATTATCAAACCATTTGGTGCCAATGAAAACTACGAATCCCAGAAAGATCCATAGAGGTGGCGTGATAGACACCTCTTGTAAAATCTCCCACATGGTACAATTAAAAAAACTGTTAAATTCTTGAACAGTAATGTGTTCAGACATTTTATTTATAAAAGAAAAAAAAAATTTTTACCTGCAATGATCGGTTCCTGCCAGTTGTTGGTCTCTGTGTTTTTGGAGCCTGTCCTAGAACTAGCTCTTGTAGACCAGGTTGGCCTCGAACTCACAGAGATCCACCTGTCTCTGCCTCCCAAGTGCTGGGATTAAAGGCGTGCACTACCACGGCCCGGCAGGCCTCAAACTCACAGAGATCCGTCTGCCTCTGCTTCCCAAGTGCTGGGATTAAAGGCGTGTGCTACCACTGCCTGGCAGGCCTCAAACTCACAGAGATCCGTCTGCCTCTGCTTCCCAAGTGCTGGGATTAAAGGCGTGTGCTACCACTGCCTGGCCGGCCTCAAACTCACAGAGATCCGCCTGCCCTTGCCTCCCAAGTGCTGGTATCAAAAGCGTGCGCCACCACTGCCCTGCCAAGTCACTTTGTGTCAGACCAAATCTGCCGCTGTGGCAGGC